>NC_063065.1:32691120-33029870 GCF_018812025.1 Megalobrama amblycephala
AATGTCTGCTAATGGGGTCAGAAAAATAAAAATAATTTAAAGTGAAAACATAATTTTAAGCATACACACACACACACACATTAGTTTAAAGACAAATTTAATCAAATTATAACTAAAAGTGGCTGAAAATAACAGTGCATTGGCTACACAATGATTAGACAAATGTGTGTAGTTTATAAAATGATGTTTAGTACTAGATGACATAACATTTTAAACAAAACAAACAAACAAACATAAGAACAGTGCCTTACTATAAATACATTCTCTGTTACTAGAACAGGCATTCATAAAGTGTTATGAAGATGAAGATATGTAAACCTGAGTCATAACAAACATTAACATTTAATAATTAATATCTTACCCAAAACATTAACGTTTTAGTTTATATACTTACAGCAAAGATCAGCATTGCCCTCTTCTGGAGAATTTGAGTACTACAGAAAAAAAAAGAGGCTAAAAAGCTCAAGTGTAAAACAACTTTCACTTTAAAAAGCATATTCCTGTTTATAAGCTTATTGTCAACACTACAAATCAATCAAACAAACAATATATAAGCAAAGTAAGTCACACAATAAATAAATTACTACATGTTCATGACAGGGTTTTTGGACCATTTTGACCAACTGTTTAGCTGTTTGCAACACCTTCTTGCATGTAAATTATATTTCTCGGAAGTAATCGATAAAACAAAAAGTGTTGAAAATACTGTAATAATTTTGTGTTGTAAAGATGAATATTGATCATTCAGTGCAGGTATGACTGCAAAATTGAATATGCATAGTCGTACTGACAGCTCTTAAAGGAACAGTTCACTTTTTAAATCTGTTTTTTCACACAAATCTGTCATATGGCTTCTTTTATAGTGTTTTTTCCTTCATTTTTTTGGAGTTTAATGGCTATTGTGTCTATTTAATTTCAAGGTGTAAAAACGAGCAGCCAGGACATGCGTAAATAGCGACAGATTTATTTCTTTTGGAGTGAGCTATTCCTTTAAATGCCATTCATGGCATGAGTTATTTATATTAATCTGTTACGTGTAGATAAAAATATAAAACAATGCACTTTAATCGGTACAACCAGTTCTATCACACACCTGAAGCTACTTCACAGTCTCTAAAAGCACCGTTATTCCTCTAGACTTCTGGCTTTATATTCACATGCATTCACAGATATTCACAGGTAAACATCTTCTCTTTTCACCCGTTTCCACAGAGCTGGACGTCACAACACCCTCTGCATAGCAGTTAGTTATTCGTCTCAAAAAACATGAAGTCCTGAAAACAATGAAAATACATTTCATTACTAACAATTTCTTGGCATTTCTCCGATACTATCAAACCATATCCTCCGTAGACTCCTACTCACAATGAGAAAGCAGGCTCCGATCATCACTGCCTTCATTCGCACATCAAGATCCATGGGGAACTGGATCCCAAAGTTGTCCGAATCCGTGAAAGCCTCTCGGAGAAGTCCTGTCCATTGTTTGCTGATCTTTCCGATGCCGACTTCATCCATGGTAAGAATCTTGACATAAGAAGTAAATAACATTGTAAAAACGTTCAATTGTACTTAAAGGAATAGTTCATCCAAAAATGAAAATCCGGTGATAATTTTCTCACCCTCAAGTTGTTCCAAACCTGTATGAATTTCTTTCTTATGTTGAACATAAAAAAAATATGTTGAAGAATGCTGATGGACAAACAGTTGAGGACTTAATTCATACAGGTTTGAAACAACTTGATGGTGAGAAAATGTTGACAGAATTTTAGTTTTTGGGTGAACTATCCCTTTAAATTATAGGATAGTAAAATATCAATGTCCAATCCATGCTTATTTACTTACCCTGGTGGTACGCGGGGTGATAGAGGGGGTACACAAACAAAATGCTGAGTTTTGATGTTCATTTAATTCTACACCACTTTAAAATAACATTAAAACCGAGCATGTATTTCCGCCTCAAGCGGTGTTTTGTGAACGAATCTGTGGCTTTGAATAATTCTGTAAAGTCAATGATTCAATGACACATTAATAAATACAGCCACTTGCTTTGTTACGTAATGAATGAAACAATGAGTGAATGAATCACTCAATAAGACAGTGCGCCCTATTATACACCCGGCGCAATGTGACGCAAATGTTCCTTTGCTAGTTCCAGCCTGACGCAGTTATTTTCACATCCAGCGTAACGTTGTTTGAATAGCAAATGCACAAATGCAAACATGGTCTGAAAACGAGATGTGTTCAGATGCATTGTTGGCGTGTTGCTGTTTAGAGGAATTGAAAGCGACTGCGCCATTAAACAACTGAAACCTGCTCTAAAGTCAATGGCGTAACATTTATTTATGTTATTTAAAGGGTGATGAATGATATTGGCTAATTCTTTGACCAATCGTGGCAATACACACATGTATTTAAACGGACTCGTCAGGTTGAGTGTCTATATTCCATCATGTAAATAGCGAATCCGCCAAGTGCAACTGGCTTTTAAAGGGAATGGAAGATGACACTCTGATTGGTTTATTGCATGTTACGCCCAAAACACACCCATGACTCATTAAGAGACTAGGTACAACCCTTTTGGACCATGCACCATGGCCATTTTTTCCATCGATAAAATCGGTAGCAAAAGTGGATTCAGACACGCCGGAAGTGCACCTGTGCCGTGCGCTTCAGACCATGCGGTTAGAACATTAAAATAGGGCCAAGTGACTTTCCGCCACCTACTTTCGTTTTTAGTTTAATTTTCAAGTCCTGGTTTCACAGACAGGGCTTAGACTGGGCCCTAGTTCAATTAGGACATTTAAATTGCTTTTATAAACGTTCCCTAGAGAAAAACATTACTGGTGTGCATCTTGAGACAAAACAATGACACTGACACATTTTAAGATATGTCAGTACAAGTTGCTTTCAGTTAAAACAGCTCAAACATGCATTTTAGTCTAGGACTAGCTTAAGCCTTGTCTGTGAAACCGGGGTGAAATCATTTCATATTTCTCTATTAAAAAAAAGAAAAGAAAAATCAATTTAATGTGGCAAATATTTGAATCGGTGTGACCGCAGTCTAAGTGGAAGAGACGAGGTACGCAGAAGGATGCTAAATGCCTCAGGGGTACGAAGGTCTAAAAATCACTGATCTACTGAATAACAGCTCCCCCTAGTGGGCATTTATAGGCAGAGCCAGCAGGCAGAAACAGAATGGCAGAAAAATCACAAATTATTATGTATACATATTTTTATCTGACAATTAAGCATGTTACATTTCCCCCAACAAATGCCTGTATTGCAAAAAAAGAAAAAAAAAAAATCATATGATGTATCATAATAATGTAGAATTATTTTTAATTGAAAATAATCTCAAAAAATTATCCTGAAAATAGAATCCTAAACATGCTCTTTATGCAAAGTATAATTCGTTTTGTTTTTGCTAAAACATCAGTCTCGGTTTGCCAGCCTAAACAAAGCTTTAAGAGAATTAAGGGATGTGTGATGCAGAAATCATTCTTTTTCAGTGAACGTTAGCAATTGTTGGTGTCTGTGAGCATTTAATCACAAGTGTTTGAGTTGATGTACCTCAAAGTCCACATCTGGAAGGCAGCTCCAGCCACAGAACGGCCCCTGGAGCTTGAGAACCGGCTCTCTGTGCTCATTCTGTATGGTGAACTTGGGGAGGAAGGGGTGCCACTGTTGTAGAACATATCCCACTGTGTTCCCTGGAGGAGCCTGGATCTCCAACTGAGAGAGGAGAGGGTGAAAAGAAGGAATCAACAAAGTATGTTCAACACGGTCTATATCAAAGCAAGTGACATCTGCAAACAAATGCTGCAATTTGTAACTGTATAACCATTTTTGATCACCTCTTGCAGACAACATGGGAAGAAGCAGGACATGCATTTCAGAGGACGGCTGACGGTGATGATCTCCTGTCCGATGTTATCGAGGACACGGATGGTGAAGGATCGCAGCGGGCCGCAGCACTGACGGGTGAGACAATCGTTCTCCTCCACCGCGTAAAACACGTTCTGACCCATGGAGTTACGGATATCATATTTATTGTTGCTCTCAAAGCCTGCCAAAGCTGCATAAATCCATACAATGGACTTATTATTATTATTATTATTATTATTAATGAAATATGAAGTATTTATATTAAATTATCTAGTGCATATATAGGTCCATCTGTAATAAACTCTTATACATACATACCTTCAATAAGCTCAACTTTCTGTTTGATAAGAAGTTGATCTACCTGAGAAAGTTGGAAAAACAGGTATTTTAGATAGAACATATAACTTCAATTTTATATATATATATATATATATATATATATATACACACACACACACACACACACACACACATATATACACACATATATACAGTCAAAACAAAATTTATTCAGACACCTTGAACATTTCATTCATTATTAGTTTATTCACTATAGTTTTAAAAAATGGAAATAAAATATGACAAGAACAGATAAACTGTGTGAGGAAAAAAAATAAAATAAAATAAAAATAATAATAATAATAATAATAATCTTAATTATGTCAGATAACACTTAAGCAAAACATGGTCAGGTCAAAATGTCTGAATAATTTTTGGTCCCAAATTTTTATCAATTTTACTGGTAGTCCAGTAGACCCTCCAAGTTCAATTAAATCATCAAAACATGAGGAAAATATTTTATAATTTTTTTTCAAAATATTTTAAATATGAGGAAACAACAAAGCACTAAACGTGGTTAAGGTATTTATCTGACAAAAATATTTGGTGTAAAAAAAAAAAAAAAAAAGCATGCACAAAAAAAGGCATAGAAAAACAAAACTCACAGAAAAAGCACCGACTCATTCAACACTCATTCAACACCGACTACAGCATAAATAGTTATTCATATTTAATTGATTCTTTCTTGTTTTTGCATGTTTTCATAATTTCTTTGCATAACAACCTGGCCAAAAATGATGATCACTTTTGGCCACTACTGTTATATACACACACTACCAGTCAAAACTTTGGAAACATTACTATTTTTAATGTTTTTGAACTAAGTCTCTTATGCTCATTAAGGCTGCATTAATGTCATAATAAATACAGAAAAAAACTATAATATTGTGAAATATTATTACAATCTAAAATTATGGTTTTCTATTTTAATATACTTTAAAATATAATTTATTTCTGTGATCAAAGCTGAATTTTCAGCATCATTACTCCAGTCTTCAGTGTCACATGATCCTTCAGAATTCATTCTGATATGATGATTTATTATCAGTGTTGGAAACAGTTGTGCTGCTTAATATTATTTTATAACCTGTGATACTTTATTTCAGGATTCTTTGATGAATAAAAAGTTAAAAATGATCAGCATTTATTTAAAATAGAAATCTTTTTTAACAGTATATACGGAAGAGGATTAAGGCCAGGCAATAATAAAAAATAAAAAAAACATCTCGAGATTAAAGTTGTTAAATTTCGAGAAAAAACTCATTAAATTACAAGAAAAATAATCGTTAAATTACGAGAACAAATTTGTTAAATAATTAGAAAAATGTTGTTAAATTTCGAGAAAAACGTTGAGATAAAATGTTGAGAATAAACTCATTAAATTGTGAGAATAAACTCATTAAATTATGAGAAAAAAGTCGTTAAATTATGAGAACAAATTCGTAATTTAACGAATGTGTTCTCGTAATTTAACGACTTTTTTCTCATAATTTAATTAGTTTATTCTCAACATTTTATCTCGACTTTTTTCTCGAAATTTAACGCCATTTTTCTCACAATTTAACAAATTTGTTCTTGTAATTTAACGAGTTTTTTCTTGAAATTTAACAACTTTAATCTTGAGATGGTTTTATTTTTTTATTATTGCTTGGCCCTAATCCTCTTCCGTAAATATACAATATACAATATATACATATTCTTTTTCTTTCTTTCTTTTTGAAAGAAATTAATACTTTTATTCAGCACGGATGTGTTAAATTGATAAAAAGTGATAGTAAAGATTTATATTGTTAGAAAATATTTATATTTTGAATAAATTCTATTCTTTTTAACCTTTTATTCATCATTGAATCCTGAAAAAAGTATTACAGGTTCCAAAAAAAATTAAGCCACACAACTGTTTCCAACATTGATAATAAAAGGTAAAAGGATAAAATTAGTAAAAGTATAATAGTGTTAATAGTAATATATAATATTAATAGTATTAATAATAAAAGCTGAAAGATCATGTGACACTGAAGACTGGAGTAATGATGCTGAAAATTAAGCTTTGCATCATAGAAATAAATTATATTTTAAAGTATATTAAAGTAGAAAACCATAATTTTAAATTGTAATAATATTTCACAATATTATTGTTTTTTCTGTATTTATTATGAAATAAATGCAGCCTTAATGAGCATGAGAAACTCTGTTCAAAAACATAAAAAATAGTAATGTTTTCAAACTTTTGACTGGTAGTGTGTGTGTGTGTGTGTATATATATATATATATATATATATATATATATATATACACACACACACACACACACACACACACACACACACAGTTTTAATGTGATATTGATGCTGTTATCTAACCTGTGTCAGGTACTCTAATCCCGGTGGACAGCCTGGTATCCCTGGATTGGGAACCATATACATATGCATAGGTTGCATGGCTGCCTGATCTATGGAGAAAAGATGCATCATATATTGGTCAACACGTTTTTAGCACCAACTACAGGTGGTTTATTGACATTTAACATGGACGTGCATTTTTCAATTCCTGCATAATTATTCATTCAATAATTGGAAAATATAGTTTTTGTTACAATCATACTTATCATAAAATATTAATATTATCTATATATATTAATCATAAAATGTTTTCAGGAGAGCAGTATTCATTGAGAGAAAAGACGATTAGATAGAAGTCATTGAAATCTGAACAGGGAAACATATGAAACTATTTAAATCCTAAAATATCTGTGTATGGAATAGCCTGGAAATAAGAAGGAAATATAAAATACCCGTTTTCGTCATAAAATGAATGTAACACAAGCAGAAGAATCACAACAGTCTGAGCGTTCAAAGCTGATCTGCCTGTAGTGACTGACCAGATTTATGCTTCATACACATTATAAATAAAAATCAAACGCATGCTTAATAAACAGCATGACGCTCGAGGATGTGTTAAATCTACTGTACAAATCTGTTTACAAGATCAAAACTCACCTGCGTCTGTTTATGATGAGGACTATAACGGCTGAC
This sequence comes from Megalobrama amblycephala, assembly GCF_018812025.1. Classification (NCBI taxonomy): domain Eukaryota; kingdom Metazoa; phylum Chordata; class Actinopteri; order Cypriniformes; family Xenocyprididae; genus Megalobrama; species Megalobrama amblycephala. The sequence continues at coordinate 32,698,380 of NC_063065.1, forward strand.
TTGAGAGTCTCGACCACATACTAAACACCGCATCCCATTGGCTGGCATGCTGATCACATGCTACAAAACTGCTTTTACGTCATTACGCTTTGGTCGAGATTTCCCGGAAGCGAATTAGCAAAACCTACTACGGTAAGTCATTGGGTCATGAATATTAACTACGTAAAATGTAACATTCGCCATGTAATACTATCAAAGGAACACGTTTGGGCGTATTCAACGTCATTACGTCCTAATTAATATTCATGAAGCATGCTTTTCAACATTGTAAGACCGTGTTTACAAATGGGTGTAATACTATGTAGGCTATTATGTGCATTCAAATTTCTATTATTTTAAATAGAAACAATTAGGGAATTGAGTAGGTACTCAACCGATTCATTATTCATTATCATTCCTCATTAATTATTCATTATCACTAAATAACTAGAAGAATGACGCTACAAACTAGTGTTTTTATTATATTTCTTATGCAATAATAAGTTAAAATAATATGATAACAAAAACGAGTTTGCAAAAGCAAGCAGCAAATAAATGACACCTAAACCTTTTAAAATAGGTTATCTGTCTGGGCTATCATGTTACAGTATGTCATGTAATAAGCATAGACCTTATTTAGGCTGAGGCTGCAAAAATACTGTAACCCAATCTGAAAAGGTCAACTACAGTAGCTTACCAATTCTGTCAAACAGTCTGTCCTCTATGCAGTACAGTAATAAACCATGAATCATAAAGTGCAGGCAATCACAGCTGGTACAGTATAATTTAGATTTTAGATTTTTTTTTTAAATTATTTTTGTTTATTATAGGACTATTATTTTAATGTATCAACAATACTTTCATCAATTTATTTAAATAATTAAAATAATGTGATGTAATAATAAGTGTTACACTATTTCACATTATTTTAGTTAGAGTCAGACAGTTTATATTGAGGTGTTTAACATATTTTGATGAGTTAAAGTAATGTAAAAACATGTCATGACTTATTGATTATATATATATATATATATATATATATATTATAATTTTTTTTTTTTTTTTTTTTTTTTTGCTGTTTTCAATGGTTCTATTTACTAGTTTTCATATTGTGATTTTTGGTGAATTGTATTAAAATTTGTTGTATTAAAAACATCATAATAATTATTAATTATAATAATAGCATGGAAGCCTGGATCTCTCTCTCTCTCTCTCTCTCTCTCTCTCTCTCTCTCTCTCTCTCTCTCTCTCTCTCTATATATATATATATATATATATACACATTTATTTATTTATTTATTTTATTTTATTTATTTATTTATTTTTTTATTCATATGATTATAACAAGTGAATTTCGATTATATTTTGACCACTAAACTAATAAATGTGCCTGGATTTAATTTCAGAAATCTTGTCACCTTAGCTTTGAATGAAGCTGGCGAAAATATATATTTCACTTTGTTCAGAGTCAGACTGATACTCATTGGTTTGGCATTTGTCTACATGGTTTAGGGAAGATAACTCTGCAGTGACCACAGGAGTGCAGTATTGAGCTAACACAGAGCCGTGGCTACAATCAGTCAATCAGAAACGGTCCAATAACTGTGGTCAGGTTGTAGGATCACCTAGGTCGAGTCCCAAGCTGTGTCTGAAATCGCCCCTATATCTGAGGTTGACAGGACATTTTTTGGTGTCCAAAACCAGCTCAATCCCACAATGCACCTGAGAAATTAGTGTACAATAAATGTACACTGAATGGCTTTCCGCTAGACTAGAGAACACCCATGCACAGAATTTGTTTTCATTCACTCATTCAGCAGATTGCAGATACAGCCTAAGACTCCTAAAGTGTGTCTGACTTAAAACCAGTTTGACCAAACTGTTACAAAGACCAAAATTGTCAGCACAAACATATAATACAGGGAAAAAAACAGCTCAAATATTAAATATAATTTTGTGTTTAGACCTAGATTCATGTTGGTTTAAACCAGTGGTTCCCAAAAAATGGTCTGTTGTGATAAAACAGAAGGGGTTATGCTGAAATATGACCCTGGCTATTCACATGATTTGTGCAGTCCACAATATTTAACTATGCTTTGACTATTACCACCTGAGATACTTAGGAATGGTCTGCATTTAACTATGACTCACATTCGGAGCATGCAATGTTTGCCTGTCCTACATAATACTTGGTAGGGCATGATAACTTTTCAAAATTATGAGGTCAGAGAGCATTATGTTACCGAACAGGCACAGTGTGGACTCATGATTAAACCTGTCTGGCTAAAAACTGTCTCCACTCAGTAAAGTAGGCTAAAAATCCTCCTTGCTGGTGCTGGAAAATGGAGGCAATTACAACTTAATCCAGTGTACTAAGTTGTGTGAATCTGTCACGGTTTTTAGGCCAAAAGACATTGTATCGTATCATATTAAGAACAACGATACTAACACTAGCTAAAGAAAAACTGAATGCACCTTTAAAGAAATCGTTTACCAAAAGACTGTAAATCTCTTGAAAATATAGTCCATATAACGATTACACCATTGTTCAAGTTTCTTGTTCAAGAAGTCTTGTGATACCGTTTGTTCCTAAACCTCTCAAATATCATTTGGGCTTGTGTGCTGTAACATTTTAGTCCGAAGATGAAGATAGACAATGTAAATAATTAACTAAAGCAAAACACATGAAAATCCAATACGATATAACACAAATGAAACAGCATGCAAAGCACAAACAATAACAGACAATGAACTGAGGAAAATGAAGGACTTAAATACACAGGATGATGAACTCAATGACTAACAGGTGTAAACACCCCTCCCCACCCCTCGACTGAGGGAGAGAGGGTGGGTCTCTGGACATGGACAAGGAGCTGGCGAAGAGCTGAAAACAGGCAGGTGTGCTGGCAGGAGAAACCAGGGTGGAGTAGACGGTGGGAGGAGCTGATAGTGGAAGGACCCATAGAGGAGCGGATGGCCGACGAGAGCCCAGAGCGACACAGGAGACAGCCAGGAGGAAGGTGACCTGTGGCGGGACTGATAGAAAGAGGTGCCATGGAAGCCAGTAGAATCTTGAGCCTAACCGACAGAGGTGACACTGGAAAATGTGGAGACCTAGGCGGAGTCTGATGGACTGAGAGACCAGGCAAAATAGATGGAACAGGAGACCAAGGCGGAGATATGGTGATGAGTGGCCAAGGTGGAGCCACCGTGCTGGAGGACTGCGGGGACACTGGTGTAAATGAGGACAGAGGCATAGCCAGAGGGAACAAGAGGAGCTGTAAGGGTGAAGGGGTGTGGCGCAGCTGAAGGCTCGGAAGTCCGTGGCGATGGTAGAGCTATGACTGACCAAGGTGGGCCCAGGGCGGAGCCGACTGCTCAACAGGCCGAGGTGGAGCTGAGGGCTTGGAGAAACGAGGCGGAGCCAGGGAATCCCCACAGCAGAGCTTGTGACTGGAAGCCCCAAGGAGGATCCGAGTTGCATGGTGGAGCCAATAAAGGAACCAGCAGAGGCTGGGCTGAAGGAATGTCTGGCTTCGGTAGAGCAGGGAGGAAAGGCAGGCTGAGTGTGAACATCAATAGCAGACTTGGTGCTGGGCGACAAAATAGTCTTGGTGCTGTACTGGACCAGTGGTGACGAAGAACACTCTGTGTTGGACGGGACCAGAGGTGACAAAGACAACTCTATGCTGGGTGGGACCTGCAGCAGCGAAGACAACTCTGTGCTGTGCTGGACTTCCAGAGGCAGAAGAGGTTTGTGGGTTGGGTTCAGGGTGAGAAGCGCTACCACTGTCTCCCAGTCTATCAGCCACTCCTCTTCTTCCAACTTCACTAATATACCCACTGGCTCGGATGTATTGGCTGGCTTACACACCTGGTCAGCTGGGACCTCAGGCTTTTTCTCTGGGACAGCTGCTCGCTCGGTCTCCGTTGTGGGCATTGGCTCAGGCATGAAGTCCATGGCGGGCATCAGCTGGCACTCTCAGTCTGCGGTGAGATCTGGCTCCTTATCCGCAGTGGGCGTGGATGCTGGGTCTGGTTCTGGAGAGGTGACTGATGTTATGTGGGGCTGGATGCTGGAAACGGAATACTCTTCAACGTTGCCCACTGTAAAAGAGGATCCATCAATCAATCCATAGGACAAAGTTGATGTAATTGATCAGTGGCCAAGGTGGAGCCAGGATACTGGAGGACTGCGGTGACGCTGGTGTGAGTGAGGACAGAGGCGGAGTCGGAGGGAACGAGGAGCCTGACAGAGCTGTAAGGGTGGAGGGGGGAGGCGTAGCTGAAGGCCCAGAAGCCCGTGGCGATGGTAGAGCTATGACTGACCAAGGTGGGCTTGACGGGCTGGTCCATGCTGGTCCTATGCTGGTCCTGCACTGGTCCTATGCTGGTCCTATACTGGTCCTATGCTGGTCCTATGCTGGTCCTATGCTGGTCTGATGCTGGTCTATGCTGGTCCTATGCTGGTCCTATGCTGGTCCTATGCTGGTCCTATACTGGTCCTATGCTGGTCCGATGCTGGTCTGATGCTGGTCCATGCTGGTCCTATACTGGTCCTATACTGGTCCTATGCTGGTCCTATGCTGGTCCTATACTGGTCTTATGCTGGTCCTATACTGGTCCTATACTGGTCCTATGCTGGTTTGATGCTGTTCCATGCTGGTCCTATGTTGGTCCTATGCTGGTCTGATGCTGGTCTATACTGGTCCTATGCTGGTCCGATGCTGGTCTGATGCTGGTCCATGCTGGTCCTATACTGGTCCTATACTGGTCCTATGCTGGTCCTATACTGGTCCTATGCTGGTCCTATGCTGGTCCTATGCTGGTCCTATACTGGTCCTATACTGGTCCTATGCTGGTTTGATGCTGTTCCATGCTGGTCCTATGTTGGTCCTATGCTGGTCTGATGCTGGTCTATACTGGTCCTATGCTGGTCTGATGCTGTCGTCTGGTCCTATGCTGGTCCTATGCTGGTCCTATGCTGGTCTGATGCTGGTCTGATGCTGGTCCTATGCTGGTCCTATGCTGGTCCTATGCTGGTCCTATACTGGTCCTATGCTGGTCCTATGCTGGTCCGATGCTGGTCTGATGCTGGTCCATGCTGGTCCTATTCTGGTCCTATACTGGTCCTATGCTGGTCTGATGCTGGTCCATGCTGGTCCTATGCTGGTCCTATGCTGGTCCTATGCTGGTCCTATGCTGGTCCTATGTTGGTCCTATGTTGGTCCTATGCTGGTCCTATGCTGGTCCTATACTGGTCCTATGCTGGTCCAGTTTAGGACCAGCATGGACCAGCATAGGACCAGCATAAACCAGTTCAAACCAGCTTACCAGCTTCAAAACATACCTTAACCAGCATATGCTGTTTTTTTTTGTTTTTTGTTTTTTGTTTTTTTCAACAGGGAAAGCAAAACTCAGGCAATCCAATATGATATAACACAAACAAAACAGCATGCAATGCACAGACAATGAAATGAGGAAACTGAAGGGCTTAAATACACAGGGTGATAAAATCAATGACTAACAGGTGTGAACTAATTAATCAATAACCATAGTAATAAATGAAGAGCAGGAAAATGGAACAAAGGAAAACTGGTAACTAAGGAAATACAAACTAAGGCCTCGTCCATATCGAGAAGAGTTTAGCTGTATACGCAAAAATTTTGTATCGTATAGGCGTTTTGTCCAGACGGATCCGGCGTTTTCAAAAGGTGAAACCGATATTTTTTGAAACTGGGTCCCTGAGTGGATACAGCCAATCCGTATATTTTGTGAAACAATGATGTCATCACCCCACGCGTCGACCCTAGTCAGACACCGCTAACAGCACAAAACAGCAACAGCGGACTACATGCTTGTGTTCATGCTACTGAAGCTACTGAGCCTATTAGCTTTACTAAAATAAAGCTTTATTTCTAAGCTTTACTAAACTGTATTCAGCGTGCAAGGTTTATGCACATGCTCCAAGTCTTATTAGCTGTTTTAGTGTATCCTTGTGGCAGAATTACAGCGCCACATACTGATCTGGCATGTACACTACATCATTTTGAGTTGGTTTCAGTGGTTTCGTGTGTACGCAGATGTTTCTTGAGATGAGGGTAGGGAAAGCTTTGGCTCCATGTGGATGTGGCCTAAAAGTACATGAAAACGCAAATAAAACAGACTGTGATGTGCATATTATAACTTAAAATTCTGCCTGTTCCTCACATAAATCTGTTGCGTGGCTTGAGATTTATAATGCTTTTATGTACTTTTATGACCTTTTTTGTCCTAGTCACTTTATATTTTCTTTGAATGGAAAAGAGCAGTGAAAAAAATCTTCTTCTTGAAAATATCTTCTTTTGTGTTCCATGAGAGAAAATAAATTTTTTAATGTTACACGTAATGTGATATTTTTCTCTAACCCATGATATCTATATCTAATTATTATGTTTTGGGTGCCACAACACTGGAGTATGTGTCAGGAAATGAGCAAAATGTGTCAAACTTTGTTACTGCATCAGAAATTCCAACTTCAAAACATGCAGCAAAAAGAGCAGTCAGTGAGAAATCACCAAAAATAATTGTTTTCAACACTCTGTTCTGTTCTATGACTACATTATCATCCACAAAAACACACATTTACATATAAATGAAATAATAAGATATCTTCTTTCTCCCAGACAAGCAAAAAACGTGTAAATGAAACTTTCAAGCTCATTTAAGTGAGCTAAATGATGTCTGCTGGAATGCAAATATTGATCCCTCTATGTATCTCTAATGAGAACGTACGAGCATCTTCAGCAATGAGCATATTAAACTATATTCAATAACCTTATGTACACTTGCATGCAAAGTGCCACTAAATATTTTAGCACATTTTGCATTTTGCATTCACAGGTGTATAGATAAATAAATGAATAAAAGTATAACATTATTAATTAAGCTGTCAAGGTATGCCCTGTATATTGCCATCATTTGGAGTAGGATTCTCTCCCATTTGTGTCACGGTAAGATCAAACAACATTATGCAATGTGTCTGATATGAACCCGAAACAGCAACTGAACAAACACACAGAGTCGCCGGGCGCCTGTAAAAACATGTGAGGTTGCAGCCCTGCTCCCATAGTGAGCGTGTGTTTGTGTGTTTGTGGCTGTGTTTATTGTGTGTATTTGAGCATATGAGGGTTCTGTGCTTTATTCACTTGGGTAATCTGGCGGCCAGTCCTAACGAGCTTGTCACAAACCCCATAATGAGCCTCAAAAAGATGAATGTAAAAATGTATCCATTACTGGGCCTTCATCTTCCTGTTCATTAGCTTAGCATAAGGTTACAATACATTACTCTAGCCCCTAACAACACCTCTTTCTACCCTCAGGAAGAAAAACTCCATTGAGTGAGTAAGTCTAGTCTCATGAAACAACAATATGCACATTTGGGAATGATCATGACGGCACTCCGCAGATATGCTGTCACTCTATTTCTCATCTTTCTATTGTATCCCTTCCTTCTTTGTCTCGGTGTCTTCTTTTGCTGAGTGGAGACAGTATGGTTCGTTTTTTGGCAGGCGGCCTCTGTTTCCACGGCAACTTTATAATTGCTTTGGAAGCGGTCCAGACGCTACTGGATGCCGAGGAATTATTGATGTCAAAAAGAAACATGTATGAAATGAGGAAATATGTATGCAGCCATATGGTCCTGTGCACATCAGTGTACAATGAAATTGTAGCATCGCCTTTGCGATGTTTTTCAAAGACAATTAGAATGTCACAACACATGCTCGGTAAAACGCTTAAATGATTGGGCGTATTATGACTCCATTAGGGCATTTCGCATGTCACAATATTACTTCACCTAATGTAAGTGTGAAATCAAAATCTTGTTGTACTTAATGGCTGCAAAATCTTAAAAGCCATAAATGTGACACTCTACCTGTGTTATAATGTATAAACATGCACAGATTTGTGTCAATCCAAAATCAATTCAATCCAATCAGGATATTCATTTATGCATATATATATATATATATATATATATATATATATATATATATATATATATATATATATATATATATATATATATACATACACATACATACATACACACACACACACCTATATATTTTTCAAATAATTTCTTGACGTTCCGTTTAACATTTTTTTTTTAATAATTACATAATAAATTATGTATAATAAAATTGTAAAATTTAATAATAAATCATATGAAATATTTAAGCATTATTAAATTGATCAGTATTGTTATTGTTGGCTAAAACAGATTGTAAATTGAATTGTAAACTGAAAAATGATAAAAAGGTTTTTGTTAATTGAAATAAATAAAGCTAAAATAAAAATACAATTAATAAATGAAAATAAAAAAAAAAAAAAAAAAAAAAAACAAACAAACAAATGCAAATTAGAAATATTGCCTTGATAATTAATTAACTTAAAATGAAATAAGTAATAAAATAAATAAATAAAGCTAAATTGGATTATTTAAGAAAACGCTAACACTCTAAAAATGAAAATATAAAAATCAAATTATTAATAAATGAATTATATATATATATATATATATATATATATATATATATAATAATGGAAAATGGCTTTTCGGATTTTCGTGAGTAATGTCTTCTAGAAGTAGGACAGCGCTGGTTTGACGACGAATCTAAGATGTTCCTCTTCCACCCAAATGCTGCAGGAGTCATAGACACATTAACCAGGGCTCTGGTGACACTCATTAACGTAACATATAGTGTCCCCAGGTGAATTAGCAGGCAAATGCTTTATTGCTATACATGGGCATGAAAATATCGTTATAGTGTGAGAAAAAACACGCAGTCCCCTTCGTCTTCAATACCGTGGCTGTTTTCTCATTGTGTTATGAGAGAACATGTGCTAATAGGAGACGAAAATGACTTCCTGGCTGGTCTTTTTTCTCTCTCTGCTTTTTGTGGGGTTAATTTATGCCCTGTGAGCTCCTCTTGAGTGAGAAGAGGCTGAGATTGGTGTGAAGTTTTGCTGAATGGAGCAGGGGCCAACAGGCTCGCCAAACGCACACACGCGAGCGATAACAGTACAAAGACTGTATTCACAGCTGTGGGCAGAAGACATGGCCTACGCTAAATATTTGAGCTCATCAGTATCGCAGGTCAAGATCATGTCACCGCCAGTGAATAGTAGAGGCAAGCATCACTATTATTACAGTCCATACCTAGAGGTAGCATTTTCAAACCGTTAGTATTAAACTTTACCATGTAACTTAGCTCATTTTCTGCCAGGTGAAAATTGTAAGTCAGATTGATGCTAAAAAAAAATCCAAAAGATTAAAGGGGTGGTTGATTATGATTTCACTTTTTAACTTTAGTTAGTGTGTAATGTTGCTGTTTGAGCATAAACAACATCTGCAACATCATGCAAGTTATGATGCTCAAAGTTCAATGCAAAGGGAGATATTTTCTTTTACAGAAATCACTTTTTAAGGACTACAACAAACGGCTAGTAGAGACTACAAACGAGCTTCTTTCTGGGTTGGTGACATCACTAACCCTAAAATTTACATAAACCCCGCCCCCGAGAACACGTAACAAAGGGGGCGGGGCCATGTTGGGCTGCTTTAGAGAAGAGGAAGAGTTGTTGTAGTAGAGTGTTGTTGTCATGCCGTCATTTTACGCCGGACTGCTTCACAAACGAGGATCAATTCAACACTGGATTTGCACAAAAGATTAACATGACGGCACATGCTAGTGGATGAGATGAATCATTAGTTCTTGGGGAACCACCCTAGTTCCTATAACTGAGTTCCAAGAACTATGTGGTGCGAAAGCCCCTATGGTTCTTTTGGTCTGAACAAAAAAAAAAAAATGACACATGTATACATTGCTATGTATGAAGGCATATGATGAAGCTGACAACTGGTGAAGAGCTTATAAAATGCCTGAAGGGGTCAAAACGGTGGCAGGAATTCCTCTGCCACACACACAAAGAAAGATATGCAGCGAGGGGAGGCAGTTCTAATGCCTGTACTGAACTGTCATTGGCAACTATGATGAGAAAAAAACAGATATGCATGAGCATTCTGTCCTTTTTAGGGTCGCATCTTGTGACACCATGTCATGTTTTTGGTTCGTTTACATGTCTTTGGTTTGTGTTGCATTCATATTTCAGTCAAACCGCACCAGAGTGTGCTTGGAAGCGGACCGAGACCCATCTTTTCAGGAGTCTTGGTCTACTTGTTTGGTGTTCCAGGGTTCATATGGCAGCGTTTATACGTATTCAAAAGAACCGCACAATTGCACTAGAGTTCGTTTTAATCGAACCAAAACTGCCAAGTGTGAACACACCCTAAAAGAAGGCTCCACTATAACAGGGGCGATTCTGGGGTGTTTTTATGCTATAGGTATAAACTATAGGTTCTACACCACTTACCAAGTCAATCTCTGAATATTGAATTAATTTCTAATCATTTTAAATGAACAGCTAATTTTCATTAATATTCATTAAGACTTTATATTACGGTAATTGTCTAGATTGGCAATATGTGGGTATTTTTTTTATTTTATTTTTTTTACATAATGTTTTAAACGCTATTATTTTTAACTCTACATTTGTGCAGTAAAATTACCTTTAAAGAAAATCTACATTTCTCATTTTCATTCATGGAGATGTGTCATGCTTTAGTTGAGGTTTTCTGTCACCTGGTGGAAAACAAACATTTTTAACATGAACATGACATGAATATAACCAGTAGATGGCTGCAGATGACCACTCATTAGCTCATTTGCCATTTCCTCTCCCCTTTATAGTTATTTTCATGTGTTTTGCTTTTGGATTTATTGTAAAATCAATATTATAACACATTTTAGCAAAGTCTCATGCCATTTAGAAGGGAATTTCATAAAATAAAATAAATAAATTATTTACAGTGCATGGGAGACCGCCTTGAATTGCTTCTGCATCATGTAAACTGCATTTATGACAAAGAACTACACAGATCCAGATATCATAATCGATCAATAAATCCATACACACACAGCAAAATCTCCAGAGTTAAATCAACTCTGCTTAGAGTACATTTGGCCCCTCTCTAAATAGTGTTAAAATAACACTAAAGCAGAGTTAAAGTTAATGAGATAATTAAGCAATTAATTAAGTGATGATTATGCATTAGTGATGAACACCTGCTGTTAACAAGAACCACTGAAGAAAAGAAAAACACAAGAACTACAACTGACTTCAGTCACAGCCTTATTAATTGCTTAATTATCTCATTAACTTTAACTCTGCTTCAGTGTTACTTTAACACTATATGTAATCTGATCAGAGTTGATGTAACTCTGGGGATTTTACTGTGCATCCTCTGCTGCTGCTACGGATTGAAGAACATGCTGAATAATGCAGACTAAAATACAGGTAGGAGCCGAAGCGTATTATGAAAAAGATTACGGAGTTAATAGCAAATTTTGGGGGGCTAAAGCACACACACACACACACACACACACACACACACACACACACACATATATATATATATATATACTTTTTTTTTTTTTTTTTTTTTTTTTTTTTTTACCTTTTGTAGGGGCAAGTTTTTATAATTATCTTATTAAAATCTACTTGAATCTGTGTATCTGTTGTTCAAATACCTAAATGTAACCAATTACTTTAATCACAATTTTTTGTTCAAAGCCGTTACACTGCAAAGTTGGAAGAAAAGCTGCATCTGACATGGCATTTATGTTTATTTACACATAGGCCTACTGTTTAATACTGCTCATTACATTGCATAAGGCAAAAAGCCTATAAACAAAGTCATTAACCTTGGGGTGAAGCTGCAATGTCATGACAAAATCATTATGGTTGATTATTGCTCTTAAAATTGTAATGGTGATTATTAAGTCGATAAAGTTTTTTTGTAGGGGAAAAAGCATTATATTCTGGCTACAGACAAAACAAGCCAAGAACCGTAATGAATTTATTGCTTTTTATTGTTCAATTTATTGTTGTTTACGATTATAAAATATGCTCAATACTGCAAACTACACACGTAAAGGAAAATAATTCGCACCCTGCCCCTGTCCACAAGTAAAGCGCTGCTAGCAACCATAATCATAATACCAAAAAATGTGCCTGTCTACAAATCACTGCAGTTTTCAATTTACAGCTGAATTGAACACCAGAGGGAGTAAAAAAGACAGTAGCAGCTTTTATTTCTTTTCACCAAAAAAAAAAAAAAAAAAAAAAAAAAGATTACAAGGGGCATTATTGATTGATAAAGACTTATTTTCACACAGTTCTCTGCTCAATACAATGTTCGAAACACTTTTACCACAGTACATGGTTTGCAAACCAATACATTTTTGCATTTGCATCACATAACCAACTCCATATGTATGGCTTTTCTGGCATACCTGACTTGCTCTGTAGCTCACGGCTGAAACACGAATAAAAGAGCTCAAAGACTTGTAGAGGCAAGCTAAAATGGCTTCCGACACGTTTTTCCCTTTAATCATAATTTTTGTGAAAAGGAATAAAAGTTGTTAGTGTTTAACTGCCACTAGTGTTAATTTCAGCTGGAAACCGCAATGATTTGGATGTACAGTATGGGTATGTTTTTAGAGTTTTGCATTAATGTAGGTAGGGTGTAAATGAGTACACCGACTTTGCAAAGTATAACATTTTAAACAATATCTCAATGAACACAAAAACAATTTCCAAAATGTTGACAAGACTAAGTTTAATATAACATCTGTTTAACTTATAACATGAAAGTAAGGTTAATAATATAACTTAGATTACACATTTTTTCAGTTTTACTCAAATTAGGGTGATGCAAAAATGAGCACCCCACAACAAAAACTACTACATCTAGTACTTTATATGGCCTCCATGATTTTTAATGACAGCACCGAGTCTTCTAGGCATGGAATGAACAAGTTCAAGAATGAGCTCTTATAGAGACTGGATGCTGGATGGAGAGTGATGCTCAACTTGTCTCTTCAGAATTCCCCATAGGTGTTCGATTGGGTTCAGATCAGGAGCCACTGAATCACTTTCACCCTGTTCTTCTTCAGAAATCCAACAGTGGCCTTAGATGTGTGTTTAGGATCGTTGTCATGTTGGAAAAGTGCATGACGACCAAGGGCACGGAGTGATGGTAGCATCTTGTCTTTCAGTATAGAGCAGTACATCTGTGAATTCATGATGCCATCAATGAAATGCAGCTCCAGACACCAGCAGCACTCATGCAGCCCCACATAAGGACACTGACACCACCATGTTTCACTGTAGGCACCATGCATTTTTCTTTGTATTCCTCACCTTTGTGACACCATACAGTTTTGAAGCCATCAGTTCCACAAACATTTATCTTGGTCTCATCACTCCAGAGTATAGAGTCCCAGTAGTCTTCATCTTTGTCAGCATGGGCCCTGGCAAACTCTAGGTGGGCTTTTTCATGCCTGGGCTTTAGGAGAGGCTTCTTTCGTGGACGGCACCCATGCATGCCATTCCTCTGCAGTGTATGCCGTATTGTTTGGCTTTCTTCTTCTTTAGATAACTGCAGTGAACTTGCATGCCAATTTTCTTCAACCCTTCTCATCAGAAGACGCTCCTGTCGAGGTGTTAACTTCCCTGGACGTCTCTGTGAGATGGTTGCAGTTCCATCTTTTTTAAATTTTTGTACCACTTTTGCTACAGTATTCTGACTGATAAGTAAAGCTTTGCTGATCTTCTTGTAGCCTTCACCTTTCTGGTGTAAAGAAATTATTTTCTTTCTCAGGTCTTGTGACATTTCTCTTCCATGTAGTGCCATTGCTGACAGCACGAAATTGGGTTTTAACACCCTTTTATAGTCAAATGTCTGCTGGACACCTGTGTAATGAATAATTAGACTCACCTGTGGTTGAGTTCTTGTTAAATTAGACATTTGTCGTCTAAAATTTAGCTTTGCTCCAGAGACTCTCAGTGGGGTGTACTCATTTTTGCATCACCCTAATTTGAGTAAAACTGAAAATTTTGTAATCTAAGTTATAATATTAAAGTAATGTTAATAATATAAGTTAAACAGATGTTATATAAAACTTAGTCTTGTCAACATTTTGGAAATTGTTTTTGTGTTCATTGAGATATTGTTTAAAATGTTACTTTTCAAAGGGGGTGTACGCATTTATGCTGAGCACTGTAATGTAATAGCCTGCTGTCATATGCATCACAAAAAAGGTAAATGCTAAAATTTGGTAATCAGATCAGGTTTGGAAGTAGTGAAACTGCAAATTCTTTCACAAAAACAGGTACAAATGAAGTGAGGAGAGTATCAGAATACACACACTCCTCCGAGCCTGCCAAAGCCAATGGAAAGGAAAACAAGCCAAAAGCAGATCACCTTTTCAGAGGGTTTAGCCACTGCAGGAGACCCGCTGCGGCACGGGAACGCTGGCCGTCAGGAGCGCACTGTCAAAAAGCGGTTATCGACTGTCAGCCGCAGCTAAAAATGATTTCAGAAAGCAGGGTTAGAAGTTCAGCGCTCTGCTTCTCCCCATCGCTCTCAGGCGGCTGGAAGGGGAAGCCCTGTCACCGGGACTGGGCCTGTAGTGATTTATTCACCTCTACACAAACACGGTTTGGTCTTTAGGTTTTCTACAAACCACCACTACTGACACCCCTGTATCGATGCTGTCATCTGTTATGAAAGCTCGATGCTAATTACAGCCAGCATGCACAGTTTCTTTCTGCCTGTGCACTAAACAGTGATAAGAGTGAAACTAATTCAGCATCTTTGTTTAGATACACTGTTAAAAAATATTTTCATGATTTGTTATCACAACAATTTTTCTTTTGTCAAATCAATTTAATTAATGTGGTTCAGAGAACATAATATTTTGAGTTTCTGTTGAAGTTTCCTGCCCATCTCCTCCTCTATTTCTCTTATTCTCCCTCTATGCAGTACTGTTATAGGGGGGTTTAACTCGGAGCTAGAGCCGAGCCTCGGGTTCGAGCCTCCTCCGAGGACAGCAAGCCAAGTTTGTTTTACCATTAACCATTCAGACTGAGTGGGCAGGCGAACTTGTGAATTTAAGTTAAACCAAGCAACTCTTTTTTACAGTGTAGAGCAGGGTGAATGACTGATTTGCATAAAATGGTACAATCTGCAAATGATGTGCACAAAATTGTGCTTATTTTACACAATATTTACTCAAAAAAAAAATTGATTATATTTGACATAGTTAGATTATGGTACCACTTTTAGTCAGTCATGCAGCCATGTTATCGCCCAATGCCGATAACTGCAAAACAGCCAAATATTAGTCAGTTAATTAACCCAGCCAATGCAAATAAAGAATGCAAATATCCTTATTTACTTGAAACAATCTTGCATATTGAGACTTTTTTTTTTTTTAGAGAATATATGTTTTTATAGATATTTTTTAAAATCACAAACATTATTAAATGTACTGTTGTGTTTAGTATTTTTCATTGTTTTCCCATGCAAAATATCTTAACCCTTTATAGTACAAATATATTTTATTTTTATGTAAGGGTGAGGACATCCATGACATTTGCTAAATAACTAAAGTCAAACAATCTATACAATTTATATCCATTATATTATCTCATATTTGTTAATATATATATATATATATATATATATATATATATATATATATATATATATATATATATATATATATATATATATATATATATATAAAGGAACTGAAAGAGTCAATTTTCTAGAATGTTCTGGAATTTATTTATTTATTTATTTATTTTCTGTATTGATGTCTAAATACAATAATTTTATTATAAACACTTTCAAATACATAAATGCATGCCGCTATCTATTAAAAAAAAAAAAAAAAAAAAAAAAAAAAAAAAAAAATACTTAATAAACTTAACTATTTCTTAGGGTGACAAGAAAAAAAAAGTGCTCTTGGTGAGAAAATGAAATGTCATGTGGCTTAAAAATGGTGTATTATTAGTTGCTTAACTGAAAAAAGGTGTTTTACAATGCTTCCATCCATCCATCCATCCATCCATCCATGCTTGTTGCATTTCTTTTTAAGTGTTGTTTCCATGCAAATCTTAATCCCAACAAAGCGCAGGTGTTTGTATGTAGAAATATTTAGTGAAACATTAAGTAGCCTATCAGTGTTGTTATTTGGCTAAAATGCGCCTGCCTTTCCTCACAGGCAGGAGATTCACAGCAGTCATTTGGGACAACTCGTTTCCATGATAGAGGATGATATTTTGGCATTAGTTCAAAGGCCACTCTTTCCGTCTCTCTCCCATGTTTCTGTTCAGCCAGAGATTGCTGCGGTGGCTCTTTCTATGCCATCTGCAAACCACGCTCCATTCCAAACACAGGGGATCACAAAGGTGTTATTTTTCAAAGCAGGCCCGTGCGCCTCCTGCTGGGCCGGCCCAGCCGTTCTTCAAGGGAGAGGAGGGAAACTTCTGAGGGCGTGTGGCCCTCCCTGTCGCCCGCCTCCTCCGGGGCAGCCCTTTGAGGGGGTCATAACTGTGGCCTGTATAACATGGGTTACTGCTGATGCTGGTTGGTCACACTTGATGAAGCCTTTAAAGAATTCTCCCTTTCATGCTTGGTTTCTATTAAAATTCTGCAGTGGCAGGTCAAGGCCTGGCTCCCAGACGGCTGGGCTTCCGCCCGCCACAGCTAGGGGGCACTGTCTAACCATGTTTCATCGCTTCAGCTCTCACCCACTTACTCCAAGATGAAATGAGTATCCACTCTCCATTTTAGCTAGAGCCAGTGTGAAAGTGTGAAGAAGATCCTCTACTAGTGCTTCACAAAATGAGAGTCTCTTTTCTTTGACGTGAGAGAACATCTCGTTCAAACTGACGCTCTCGACACACGTAACTGTGTGTAGGGCAGACAGTGATATATGTGTATGTGTATCTGAGAAAAAAGAAATATTCAATGTTTTCAAAGCACATAATGTATATCATGCAGTCATCCACCTACTGTAAGTCATGGTTACACTGAAGATAGAAACTATTAAATATTGCACATGAGCACATTAATGTTTTATACGCTTCTGGATATATATATATATATATATATATATATATATATATATATATATATATATATATATATATAATATAAAATATTTGTTTTTGATGTTTGTTAAAATTGGTTGCTATTATAGTTTCATAAATGTTTAAGTTTAGAGTGTGAAAATCTTTTATTTGATTTAATAGAAATATAATACTACATATATTATTGGTTTTTCTTCTTCTATTATTATTATTATTATTATTATTATTATTATTATTATGGCCATAATGCCTGTGTTGCTCTGAACACCATACAATATTTAAAAAAAAAAAAAAAACGTTTCAAATAAACCTAACATTTTTATTTTTATTTTAATATTTAAGCACCTAAAATGACATCATGAATTCACAAGAGCCACATAAAATTATTATCATGTATTATTATATAATATATATGTATTATATTATTATTATTATTATTAATAGTAGTAGTAGGTGAATTTTGTATTTTTTTTTCTAGATCTTGTCATTCTCATCATTCTACTAATATCGATACTCAAAGACCAAAACTTTTTACATTAATGTAGTTTAAAAATACCACTTAAATTCTGTTTTCGACTCTAAATCTAACAACCATAATAATAATATAAATATTATTAACATATACATTTTGACACACTAGATAATACACTGATAGTCAAATGCAGACCTTGGTCATGTTTGAATAATATAAAAATAATATTATAGACATGATAATTAAAATAAAAAAAAAAATAAGAATATACACAAAATAAAATATCTCAAAGTACAGCTTGCTTGAGTTGTAAAGTGAACTTCCTCCCTCTGACAGGACTGTAGCAGTGGATCAAAAGAAAATAATATAGCTTAATCGTGTGTCGTCTGTGCCAAACATGTGCTGTTCAGTCCAGCACACAGACAGGAAGAGGCAGAGAGACACAGAGCTGTTTGCCAGCACAACGCTTCACTATTCTCAGAGTTTCAGCACTTTTCCAAACAGCACAGCAAGACAGACAGAGGTCGGTCCCAGCCTGGCTCTCCTGAGACACACACACACACACATATACGGCAGCGAGCAATCGCTGTGCTGTTTACACTGACATACTGTACACACACTGCAATGTGCTGTCAACACCTTCTAACATCACCAGAGTCCATTTACATATTTACACACTCAGCGTGGGGCAAAAATGACTGCGCTCCAAATGAATACAAATGTGAATTGGTAGAACTTGGTTTTAATAGGTGTATACTTTAATTTATTATATATATATATTCAGCAATGATATTTAACTAGTGTCAATATTACCATGACTGAACTGCCTTTCCATAACTTTCAATATCTAAAATGTATTAAAAATAAATTTAGTATTACACTCAACGTTTTTATATCTAGATTTAGAGTTTTATATTATACATTTGTTTTATTGTGTGTGCGCACACGTGTGTGTGTGTATAATTTTATGTCCTGTTTCTTTATTGTTGCTCTTAGATAATTACTACATAATAATGTATTTTGATGTCATTTTGTTTTCATAAGGAAAACGGATTTTTAAAATTGCATTTTGTAATCAGGCTTTAATTTTATTTATTAAAAAGTTTCACAAATCATTATTTTCATAAAGTGTCCTGAACTGAAACCCGAGAGCATGAGAATTATTTTATCTTTTATTTAGATTAATATTTGTATATTATGCATGTGTTTTATTGTAGTAATATATATATATATATATATATATATATATATTTTTTTTTTTTTTTTTTTTTTTTTTTTTTCTTTTAATACAATTAAATTGTATGTCCTATTTTATGTCCGATTTTTTTTCTTCAACATGATATTACTTACTCTCTCTATATATAATGTGTGTGTAACCATATATACTGTATATATTTAATAAAATATTATTGTCTTTTTTTTTTTTTAAGGTAATCTGATTTTGAAAATAGCATTTCATAAGCAGGCCTTAATTTTATGTACTTAAAAGTTTCACTTCAGCCTCTACTTTTATACAAATGATTATTTTCACAAAGTGGCCTGATTCGAAACCCGAGAGCCTGAGAAACTGACAGTTTATTCTGCTATCGCTGGATGTCAGGCATCCATCCACCAGTGTTATTCCTTAATCCGATTCATTTGGCCTCAGCGTGGACTGGCGTTGTGTGTTTGGAAGGGGTTCATGTGCATGATGGATGTTATTGTCAGAAATGCCAAGGTCAATACACAACGCTCATGCAAAAAAAAAGGGACTTACTTATTTCAAAAGCACCTCCCATGTATCATCCTTGCAATCTGACCTTGCCTCCTTCTGTAATAACATTCTGCGAGAGGACAACTGCTGGGATCGTTCTGCGGTGCTGGCGTCGGTCTGTAAAACGGCTCTTAGGCCAGCTGAATAGGCCCGTCACACACACACACACACACACACACACACACACTATAGATTTCAGAGATTGGCCTGTTTTGGTGTGAGATAAATTACAGTAAACTTGTGCCATCACGTTGGTTGGGAACGTCATATAGCTTGATGGCTTTAGGCTAATACTTAAGTAAACGGATAACAGCTAACACACACACACGCACACACACACACACACACTCCCCATTGAACACAGTATTTTACCCAGCATGTCTTGTGAAAACATCATGCATAACTTTAATGGACTTGTTTCACAGTATGTTCGACTTTCTGGCCAAAAACGGGATCCCAGTAGTGGTCAACACTATATCAGATTGATTGACAGTGTCACTCACGGTTAGCTTAGCTATACATTAGCCCCTTGTATACGCTACTTCTCTGTTAACACTGCAATTCTGTGGTCATCTGGAAAATTCATAGCCCGAGTCAGGCCTCTTAGTACAGCAGCGGGCGGCTACAGCGCCACACGGAATGACAGTTTTTCCTTTCGTCTGTGTGGAATAAAACCATATAGCTAAGTTATTATACTTACATATGCTGTAAAAAAAATCAAGCAGCTGTGGTTGCCAGAATTTTACCATTAAAAACAAGATAACAACATTTTAGGCTTACAGATTGAACTTATATTTACCATAAACAAATATATTTCATTACCTGATGTAATGTTAATATACCAACCTACTGAACAACTCAAATCTTTATAATACACTAACATCTAGCTTAAAAACACAGGCGGTAATGAGAAAGCCACATGTAGAAACAAAGGAACATCACAAGAAGCTTTTCTTCAAGCTGAGGTAGATACTAATATATAGATTTACACATAATTGCAAAAACATTATCTTGGTAACACATATGACCAGTGTTGGGGGTAACGCATGAGAAGTAATGCGAGTTATGTAATCAGATTACTTTTTTTCAAGTAACTAGTAAAGTAACACATTACTTTTACATTTACAGCAAAATATCTGAGTTACGTTTTCAAATAAGTAATGCAAGTTACTTTGTTTTCCCATTTATTGACTCTGCATGTTGAGAGTGAAGGTGCGTTCACGCTATGTCGTAATTACTGTAATGATTCTGAACTTTAAAAAAGCCTTTGCGTGCTTGTAGAAGTTATAAGTACAACATGTAAACTCGTAATTTTCTGAGAGCCACGACTTGTATCACCTGACCAATTCAGATTTAAGGTGTGTTTGACTTGAAGCAGCACTGTGCAGATTGATCACTGTATGACACTGAAGTACCATGAGAGTGATTCGAAAGCTTTATTTACGGTAATTATGACTTGTGTTGAAAGCAGCATAAGAATGACAGCACAGCTGAAGACTTTGTTTGAGCTGCGCCCTCTACTGTACATTTCCTTCAGCCTGAGGCTTATTCATTTCACTTTTAGTCTGAAAGGGCTTTTACATTTGCCAAAAATATAACTTTTTTTATGTTATAAAAAAAAAAAAGCAAAAAAAAAAAAAAAAGCAGGTAACGTAACACATTACTTTCCATAAAAAAAGTAACTAAATATTGTAATGCATAACTTTTAAAAGTTACACTGCAAAGTACGGAAGAGGATTAGGGCCAAGTAGTAATAATAATAATAAAACCATCTTGAGATTAAAGTCATTATAATGCAAGATTAAACTCAATGTTGGGAATAAAATCATTACATTTCGAGAATAAAGTTGTGTTTCTATAAAAAAAAAAAAAAGTTCAATTTTGAGAAAAAAGTCGCAAATTAAATGTTGAGAATAAACTCATACATTTTGAGAGTAAAGTGGTGTTTCAAGAAAAAAACTTGTTAAATTTCGAGAAAAAAAAATTCAAAATAAAATGTCAAGAATAAACGTAATTTTTTTCTAAAAAATTTAATTTTGAGAATAAAGTTGTGTTTTGAGAAAAAAAACTTGTTAAATTTCGAGAAGAAAGTTGAAATAAAATGTCGAGAATAAACACGCATTTGATCAGTGTTATTTCGACTTTTTTCTCGAAACAATGACTTTGTTGTCTAAATTTAATGATTTTATTCTCAACATTGTATTTCGACTTTTTTTTCCTCAAAATTTAACGAGTTTAATCTTGCATTATAATGACTTTAATCTCTAGATAGTTTTATTTATTTTTATTATTGCTTGGCCCTAATCCTCTTACGTAGAAAAGTATACTAAAATAAAGCAATGAACATTAATTAAACAACACAAGATGTAACCTACAACCTTAAAGGGTTAGTTCACCCAAAAATGAAAATAATGTCATTAATTACTCATGCTGTTCCACACCCATATGACCTTCGTTCATCTTCAGAACACAAATTAAGATATTTTAGTTGAAATCCGATGGCTCCGTGAGGCCTTCATAGGGAGCAATGACATTTCCTCTCTCAAGATCCATTAATGTACTAAAAACATATTTAAATCAGTTCATGTGAGTACAGTGGTTCAATATTTATATTATAAAGCGACAAATGAATCAGTGTATCAAATCATGATCCAGATCGCTGGAAATCATGTGACTTTGGCGCTCCGAACAGCTGATTCGACACACTGATTCATTTATGATCCGAAGCTTCCTGAAGCAGTGTTTTGAAATCGGCCATCACTAAATAAGTCGTTTTTTTTTTTTTTTTTGGCGCACCAAAAATATTCTCGTGGCTTTATAATATTAATATTGAACCACTGTACTCACATGAACTGATTTAAATATGTTTTTAGTGCATTAATGGATCTTGAGAGAGGAAATGTCATTGCTGGCTATGCAGGCCTCACCGAGCCATCGGATTTCAACTAAAATATCTTAATTTGTGTTCTGAAGATTAACAAAGGTCTTACGGGTGTGGAACGACATGAGGGTGAGTAATTAATGACAGAATTTTCATTTTTGGGTGAACTAACCCTTTAATGTACATAAATTATGAGAAAAAAAAAAAAAAGAAGAAACAATTATTTCAAAGAAAAACCATCAAAGGTAAAGCGTCAAACACAGAGAATTCCAGAAAAGTCAATATATGTTTTTTTACTCTAAATTATTACACTGTAAATTATTACAAAATAATTGTTAGTTTAACTAAAAAAAAGTAAGTTACCTTAAAATTTTGAGTTCATTGAAATTAAACATTTTAGTTAATACAATGAAGGCGATTGGTTTAATCAACAGAAACTCAAAATATTATGTTATGTGAACCACATTATCTAGTTGATTTGACAAAAGAAAAAAATGTTGAAATAACAAATCATGAAAATTCATTTTTACAATGTAGATTTTTTTTCCACCAAAAATTGTAAAATAAACAATATTTTACTGTGAAATGTCTTTATTACAGTTTTCTTTTACCATTAAAGTTATGATCATTTTTTACAGTTTATGATGAAGCCATATTAACATCCTGCGGGATGATGATTAACGGGCGATTCTAAACAGGAATCAGTGGGCTTTATAAGAGACATAAGTGCTTCTTTCTTTCCGGAGGGCGTTCAGTTGGTCGGCGTGACATTTAGTCACCGGGCCGCAGCCCTCGCCCGTGTCGCCCCGCGTAAGATTGACCTCTCCAACTAATGGGAGGAAACACTCCAACAGACAATTAAATGGGGCCACTTGTGAGGTTGAAAATGGAAATCTTCCATTGAAATTCAGCTTGGAGCACTCTGAGTGCTAAGTTTCCCTCCAGGACAAAAGAGGGAGAGAACTACCCCGGTCTAAGAAAATGACTTCAATTAGCCATAATGTTAATCACCATAGCTCAGAACAAAAAAGTCAAGCTGGGAAATCCCTTGATGGAAATTGTTATAATTGCCCCTAACTACAGGGAAGAATATTTCTCTGCTCTTAATTACATGTGACTTAATATTTAAATATACCATTTGCCAGGGTTTCAAAGTATCTTAATCATGCCCATTAATTTTTAATATCTAACATTTGGAGTGGCAGCGCGCGCAGATAAACACCTTTTACAGTTTGACTGGTTACAAGCGGCAGGTAAGAGTAACAGAATGTCAGGCTTTCATTATTCATGAGGCCTCGCTGACAGAACGGGAACGCTCCGACAGGAACAGGTAATTGTGCTCTCCACCGAGGTGGTAGGGAATAATCAATAGCGTAGAGACTCGAGAGGAAATCCATTCGGTCCTGCCTCATTCACTGTCACCGCCACATATACACCGTAGACAGAGGGACAATGTACAGTAAGCCGGTCATTATAGCAAAAGAAACCGGGCAAATGTACATCAATCCGGTATTATACAGCTACTTATCCAATGCGTTAATAGATGGACATGAAATGTTGGTTTGAAAGTGGTTGGAGTGATGTGAGACACATGAAACTAGCATGGAAATCGGTTGCCTGCATGGGACAAAGCTTCATAGTGGTCATTATACACCAATAGTGTTCATTATGAAACAATATTTGAACATGGAATGTTGCAATTCACCAATCACTATCAAGTATTCCATAGAGTTGTGTTATAAAACAGCACAAGATAATATAAATAATCAGTGCAGGTATGTACAGTAAGTGTGCATGGCAAACATAGTAGAAAGTATAAATTACATGGTAACCAGTTTCTGACAAATGAACTAGTTATTAATAGGAAAATCTTGGAAAATGTGCTCTTTGTATTCATGTTGGTTTCATGTGAAATACTTTTATACTGTTTTTAAAAAAAATAGGTTTATTAAATTTAATGACTCTAAAATGTCAAGTGGTGTAACTAAAAAAGTAATAAAATATTTTTTTTCTTATACTTTTATAATATAATCTTGAGTATAATCAATCATTGTTGTGAAAAAAGTTTTAAACATACATATCTTAATCTATTATTTATATAATTATTCAGAAATATCATAAATGTTTAATTCATAATTGTTACATTTTTGACATTTCACCAGGTCAAATTGTTTCTCTTTTTTTCATGTTTTTGTTTTTGTGTCAGATTAAAAGACCTTGATTTTTATTATTATTAATAATTATCCATTATTATTAATTATTTATAATAATATTAATATATATATTTTTTTAAATATTTTAATTACAAATAATAAAACAGTTATAGCAAACTCCTTATTTTTTAATTAAGTAATTTAATTCTTTTGATGAGACTTTTTTCTTCATTCCAAGGAAAGCGAGGGATCCATCTTTGTTTTATTTAAATAACTCAAAACGCTAGATAAATACACGACACAGAGAAACAAGATAACAAGAATGAACAAAGAACTAAGCCAAACTGAGGACGTTATTAAATACACAGGTGAACCAAACAAGACACAGGTGAACATAATCATTAACAACAGAAACCAAATCAGTAACCATAGTAACCAAAAGAGGGCAACGTATAGAACCATGACAACAAATGAGAAGAAAATAAAATACAGGAAACCAACCAATCAATGTGAAAAAGACAAGTTAATTTTCCCCTAACCCTACCCAATAAACACTTTTAATATTATTAAACACTCGTTCACAGGTAATTTCCATTTTTAGAACATTATTTTCATTTTTATTGAAAATAAATGCGAGCTCAGCAAAAGGCGGATTCGAACCTGCACTCTAAAAAATGCTGGGTTAAAAACAACCCAAGTTGGGTTGAAAATGGACAAACCCAGCGATTGGGTTGTTTTAACCCAGCGGTTGGGTTAAATGTTTGCCAACCTGCTGGGTAGTTTTATTTAAACCAACTATTGTTTAAAAATTGCTATATGGCTAGCTTAAAATGATCACAAAATAGTTGGGAAATTAAAAACCAGATGCAATTAGAGGCAACAATAATAGACAAAAGGTGAATGTTTATTAATAAGCCATATGCGTAATTTGCGGGTGGGACGGGTGGGACATGTCCCCACCACTTTTTGAAAGGGTCGATATTGTCCCCACCACTTTTTGAAACATCTCGTGGCATCTCGCGGATATCTAATACAAAAGAAACACCTCTAGTTGATTATCGATTTGTGTTAATAATAGGCGATCTGGCGCTGGGATGTGTTGTTTTTGAAATTATGTTGAGTGCTCGTTGTCACTGTTATCAGAGGCGCAACAGTGTTCTCTTGGCGCTCGTGCACACTGCGCAGTGTTCACACGGACGAGCGCTGCAATCTATCGCTTAACTGTTGCAGAGACTCTCTATTCGTTACGTTGGATCACAAAACAAAATACAAATAAACGTGTCCCTGCTTTTGATATACAATCACTGATGAACATCTTTGGTTTAATGAGAGAGAAAAAAAATCATACATGGTTGGATTCGAACCCAGAATCTCTTGCATAGCCTACTAAACGAAAACATTGCCTCCAGTCCTTCAGGACAATCTGTTTTCAATAGCGGATCCACGTATTTATTAACTAATATACATACTCTCGAGACATATTGTATTAGGAAGAAACTATCATATTAATTTTAATATATTATTATTATTATTATTATTATTGTAATATACAATTACAATACCCCCCCCCCCCCCCCCACACACACACATACACATTCCTGTCCCACCCACTTTTAAAACAAAGTTACGCCACTGTAATAAGCTTTAATATTTTATTAATATAAATTTAATAGTTTAATAGTTTATTAATATAAATTTATTAATAAGCAATTTAATAAATGTTTATTGTTTAATAATTATTCATTGAACATTAATAAATGTTCATTTCCAACATACTTTGGGTTAATTTTAATTAAGCAATACAGTCATTTTTAAACAATAGTTGAGTTAAATAAAACTACCCAGCAGGTTGGGCAAATATTTAACCCAACCACTGGGTTAAAACAACCCAATTGCTGGGTTTGTCCATTTTCAACCCAACTTGGGTTGTTTTTAACCCAGCATTTTTTAGAGTGTGTGTCGATCGCATTAAAAGCCAGGTATGCGAGCCTCAGTCACTACTGCTGCACCACTAAAAATGATGAATTATATGTTAAAACTAGTGTAAATAGCATTTGCCAACAAGGGATGCTATTTGCACTTAGTGTAAATAGACACTCCGTAATTCTTATACTCTATGTTCTCTAAACTAAAACGAAAACTTAATAAATACTGTGATATATAGAGATCAGAAAATAATCTAATTCAAAATATTAACAAAAATATAAAAGTATATCAGTAACACACAAATGACAAATTTTAATACAGAAATGAAAAACACTCTCCTCAGTTTCAAGTAATTTTGTACTTGATCTCAATGTACTGATACATAATGTGTCTAGAGCAGTGTGGTGAGTGAATGACCCATGAGCGGATCCCAGTCAGATATGTAAAGAACAATAGGCACATGTATTGTGATGATCTCTCTCTGTCTCAGGGGTCATTACTGCTCCTGCGCCTGCTGGTCATTAGAGAATCTCTGAGTTCTTTAAGCTCTGTAGCAGGGGTGCTAACCCCAGAGTCCTGGCTATAGTCCAACGGAGGCTCTTTCTCAATCTGGCCACCTTAATCATGCCCTTGTCTAATTGGCTAAATTAGTCAGTGCCTCTGCACCCCAGCTGCGACAAAGCTCGAACCTGTCGGCCTAATCCAAACTCTGCGCTGCGCCTGTAGTTTAACGAAGGGCTTTCACACAAGGTTGGGTCTGGGTAATTGAAGGTCAGAACACAAATAACATGTTTTGCAAAGGCTATTGATGAAGTGCCCTACAATTCATTAGAACCAGCTTTAACAATACGACAAAAAAATGGAAGTAAAATCATATTCTTCTAAACTTAGCAGTCGAGCTAATGCTAAGCAAAAGACAAAGGTCAGAATTTCACGGGCGGCCCCAAGGAGATTCGGACCCTCGCGCCGTCTCCCCTCCACTGTTGTCTGAAACTCGATGGAGCACTGCTGCGATAAACTCGGCAAGGGTCTCTTTCTTTCGGTCTCTCTCTTTCTTAGTGTACGTCTGCGGTTGCCGGTCTCTCAGTGTGTGTGCGGCCGTAGGGAGCGCCGGTCCAGAGCTGCTGGTTTAATTGGCTTTCATTTACACAGATAGAGTCACCTGACTTATTTATCAGTCCAGCATTTCTGCTGTTTCCTCACATGATTTCTTCCTTCTTTTCTTTTGTTTCCTTTCTTGATTCATTCTTTTTGTGTGCAGCTCTTGTCTAGAGCCGTGTTTCTTTGATGGAAAGCACAATGTCAGATATTACCCATGTGAAGAACATTTCACAATGTTGCATTATGGTTGCAGATAGGTTACCTTTGCATTAAAAGAACTGAAAAATGTTGCACCCATTATTAAAAAAAAAAAAAAAATATTTACCAAAAAATATTGGTACCAAAGAGCAGCTTTGAGAAAAGTCAGGTTTTGATACCTGTATGCCACACAAATAAAATAATAATAAAATAAAAAAATGCTGGGTTAAAAACAACCCAAGTTGGGTTGAAAATGGACAAACCCAGCAGTTGGGTTTTATGTTAAAAATCAGACACATAATTACTAGAGGCAACAGTAGTTAAACATTAATTAATTTATTAACTAACATGAACTAACCATGAGCAATACATTTGTTACTGTATTTACTAATCTTCGTTAACGTTAGTTAATAAATACGGTAGTTCATTGTTTGTTCAAGTTAGTTCACAGATCATTAACTAATGTTAGCAAGATTTTAATAATGTATTAGTAAATGTTGAAATTAGCATTAACAAATGTTAATAAATGCTGAATAAGTGCAGTTCATTATTAGTTCATGCTAACTAATGTAGTTAACTAATGTTAACTAATGAACCTTATTGTAAAGTGTTACCAATGTAAATTTCCAGCCTATTTTGGGTTCATTTTAATTAAGCAATACAATAATTTTTAAACAATAGTTGAGTTAAATAAAACTACACAGCATGTTGGGCAAGCATTTAACCCAACCGCTGGGTTAAACCAACCCAATCACTGGGTTTGTCCATTTTCAACCCAACTTGGGTTGTTTTTAACCAAGCATTTTTTTAGAGTGTAAATGGTGAAAATATTAAAAAACTTGATCATTGGTCAGGACTTTTCTTTATAAGATGAACAGTTCATGTGTAGTTCCAAGTTAGACATGGCAATGATGCTCTTAAAAAGTTGGGAATGTGCTTTTTCTGTCATTTCTATCCTATCAAGTACAGACAATAGGTTAGTAAAATAGTTAGTGATAAAAAAATAAAATGCAATCATTCTAGCTGGGTGAAATACATTTTTATAAATCACATATAAGTCACAGTAGCATAGCAGTTTTAAAATAGACTTCTTTTATTATAATTTTTTCGTTTTCTTTTTTAGCTTTAGAAATGAGCTGAGTGCACTCTTATTGCCTACATACTGTATGAAGCATTGCAAAGATTCTTTTTAGAATCAAAAGAATGTACTTGTGTGGCATTTTTGGACTTTTTTTTTTTTTTTTTAACTATTTCCCCACCAATGCCAGCCAGTGCCCACATTTTTTATCATTTTCATCAAAATTTTATGGCCCCAGAATATTTTGTTGTATAAATATCTGAACATGCAATATATCAAGAGAAAGAACAGAGCCTCTGCTTTAATAATAATAATAACAACAACAACAACAACAACAATAAAACATTTTATTCTAGCTTCATTTATTCTTTTTTTATCAACACTTGAATAAGGGCAAGTTTCATAAAACAGCAACATTTTGCACAAAAAGCTGAGAAAATCGTGTTTTTGTCAAAGACTACATCTGGATCGGATTCAGAACAATGATGAAAACACAGATGGAGTAGATAGAGTCCATCAACACCCCCAAAGCTTAAACAGACCCAGACTGTTTGATGATCGCTTTATTTTACATGTGCATAATCAATGCTTCTGTCACTTGTTTCTGCTTCTTCATCACCTGTGTTTTGATCTGGAGATTCTCTACTCTTTCAGAAGATGCTTAATAGCACCCCTACCAATTAACAGTGAACACATGAATTGCCTGAAAATTCCTTCGATGGCGGGGAAAGAGTTAATGCTTTCCCAGAGGACTAATGATATTTGTGTTCGAAATCTTTAATAATAATCGAGTAGTTTGCACCAATGTTCCTGATGTCTGACAAATCACTCTTCAGAAAATCCTTCTACTCTATCCATCGGGACTCATTCTGGGATATGGGCTGTATTTGACCCATTCACAATCCAATCAATTCCTGATGAATTAGGTATTGTCCTATTTTTTTATTTTTTTTTTTTTTCTCTCATTGGAAATCACAACTTTTGGCCATATATTTGCCCTGACAGTACCAGATTCTGGACAGTAGGAGTTGACAGATTTCACAGAAATGTGCACAGACTTTGATTCCATACTGTTAATTTGTCATGCAACTGCTAGCAATGAGGTGAGTTTGTTGCACTCTAAAAAATCTTGGGTTACTTTTTCAACCCAAGTCAAGGGTTTAGCCTTTTGTGTCATTTTATGGGGGTTATTTTTATAGTTTTTGTGTTACCCAGATCCTGGGTCAGACGTAACCCAGTGTTTCGATAGTTTTTGTGTTACCCAGCTCCTGGGTCAGACATAACAGCCCAGTGTTTGGGTAGTTTTTGTGTTACTCAGATCCTGGGTCGGACGTAACAACCCAGTGTTTGGGTAGTTTTTGTGTTACCCAGCTCCTGGGTCAGACATAACAACCCAGTGTTTCAGTAGTTGTTGTGTTACCCAGCTCCTGGGTCAGATGTAACAACCCAGCGTTTGGGTGGTTTTTGTTTTACCCAGCTCCTGGGTCAGACGTAACAACCCAGTGTTTCAGTAGTTTTTGTGTTACCCAGCTCCTGGGTCAGATGTAACAACCCAGCGTTTGGGTAGTTTTTGTTTTACCAGCTCCTGGGTCAGACGTAACAACCCAGTGTTTCAGTAGTTTTTGTGTTACCCAGCTCCTGGGTCAGATGTAACAACCCAGTGTTTCAGTAGTTTTTGTGTTACCCAGCTCCTGGGTCAGACGTAACCCAGTGTTTCGGTAGTTTTTGTGTTACCCAGCTCCTGGGTCAGATGTAACAACCCAGCGTTTGGGTAGTTTTTGTGTTACTCAGATCCTGGGTCAGACGTAACCCAGTGTTTCGGTAGTTTTTGTTTTACCCAGCTCCTGGGTCAGACGTAACAACCCAGTGTTTGGGTAGTTTTTGTGTTACTCAGATCCTGGGTCAGACGTAACAACCCAGCGTTTGGGTAGTTTTTGTGTTACTCAGATCCTGGGTCAGACGTAACAACCCAGCGTTTGGGTAGTTTTTGTGTTACCCAGCTCCTGGGTCAGACATAACAACCCAGCGTTTGGGTAGTTTTTGTGTTACTCAGATCCTGGGTCAGACGTAACAACCCAGCGTTTGGGTAGTTTTTGTGTTACTCAGATCCTGGGTCAGACGTAACAACCCAGCGTTTGGGTAGTTTTTGTGTTACTCAGATCCTGGGTCAGACGTAACAACCCAGCGTTTGGTAGTTTTTGTGTTACTCAGATCCTGGGTCAGACGTAACAACCCAGCGTTTGGGTAGTTTTTGTGTTACTCAGATCCTGGGTCAGACGTAACAACCCAGCGTTTGGGTAGTTTTTGTGTTACTCAGATCCTGGGTCAGACGTAACAACCCAGCGTTTGGGTAGTTTTTGTGTTACTCAGATCCTAGGTCAGACGTAACAACCCAGTATTTGGGTAGTTTTTGTGTTACTCAGATCCTGGGTCAGACGTAACAACGGAGCGTTTGGGTAGTTTTTGTGTTACTCAGATCCTGGGTCAGACGTAACAACCCAGCGTTTGGGTAGTTTTTGTGTTACTCAGATCCTGGGTCAGACGTAACAACCCAGCGTTTGGGTAGATTTGTGTTACTCAGATTCTGGGTCAGACGTAACAACCCAGCGTTTGGGTAGTTTTTGTGTTACTCAGATCCTGGGTCAGACGTAACAACCCAGCATTTGGGTAGTTTTTGTGTTACCCAGCTCCTGGGTCAGACGTAACAACCCAGCGTTTGGGTAGTTTTTGTGTTACTCAGATCCTGGGTCAGACGTAACAACCCAGCGTTTGGGTAGTTTTTGTGTTACTCAGATCCTGGGTCAGATGTAACAACCCAGTGTTTGGGTAGTTTTTGTGTTACCCAGCTCCTGGGTCAGACGTAACAACCCAGTGTTTGGGTAGTTTTGTGTTGCCCAGCTCCTGGGTCAGACGTAACAACCCAGTGTTTGGGTAGTTTTTGTGTTACCCAGCTCCTGGGTCAGACGTAACAACCCTGTGTTTGGGTAGTTTTGTGTTACTCAGATCCTGGGTCAGACGTAACAACCCAGTGTTTGAGCAGATTTTGTGTTACTCAGATCCTGGGCAGACGTAACAACCCAGTGTTTGGGTAGTTTTTGTGTTGCCCAGCTCCTGGGTCAGACGTAACAACCCAGTGTTTGGGTAGTTTTTGTGTTACCCAGCTCCTGGGTCAGACGTAACAACCCTGTGTTTGGGTAGTTTTTGTGTTACTCAGATCCTGGGTCAGACGTAACAACCCAGTGTTTGAGCAGATTTTGTGTTACTCAGATCCTGGGTCAGACGTAACAACCCAGTGTTTGGGTAGTTTTTGTGTTGCCCAGATCCTGGGTCAGACGTAACAACCCAGTGTTTAAGCAGATTTTGTGTTACCCAGATCCTGGGTCAGACGTAACAACCCAGTGTTTGGGTAGTTTTTGTGTTGCCCAGATCCTGGGTCAGACGTAACAACCCAGTGTTTAAGCAGATTTTGTGTTACTCAGATCCTGGGTCAGACGTAACAACCCAGTGTTTAAGCAGATTTTGTGTTACCCAGATCCTGGGTCAGACGTAACAACCCAGTGTTTGGGTAGTTTTTGTGTTGCCCAGCTCCTGGGTCAGACGTAACAACCCTGTGTTTGGGTAGTTTTTGTGTTACTCAGATCCTGGGTCAGACGTAACAACCCAGTGTTTGGGTAGTTTTTGTGTTGCCCAGATCCTGGGTCAGACGTAACAACCCAGTGTTTAAGCAGATTTTGTGTTACCCAGATCCTGGGTCAGACGTAACAACCCAGGGGTTGAGTTATTTATCGCAGGCTTTTTGCACCCTCTTTAGGAGAGAGCAGTGCAGCTCCGTCAAATTGGTGAATGTCTTCGGTAAAATACAGGTTTGTGTATGTTTTATTTCATCTAAACATTCATTATTGTTCTGTATATCGTTTAATTTTATGCAAAGCAACATGCATGAGCTCGATGTGGGTCACCTAAACGAGTGTCGCATCAGTCTTTTTGTGTGATGGAAATGCCTGATGCCTTCCATAAAATGTTATGATTTTATTCAAAAAGATACAGAATATAAATACGATGTTAAAACATGTTCTCAGAATTGTACACTGATTATTTATGGACAGGTTATGGGGTCAGTAACAGGATTTTTCGGCTATGAGTGAAACACAGGGTGGCGGTCCGAAGTTATCAGTTCCCCCCGCTGAATGTGAGCCATCTCCGGCACGAGATCCAGCGCCGTTACGGTGGAAACAGGACAACAGAGACTGGTCGCTTACACTTGAATTACTTCTAAATGTTTAATTTTTACTTCTAAAATGTGTTAAACAAGCTTAAATGTAGGCAATATGTATTAAAAACTATATAAATTATGCTGATACTACAGTATAAAACCTAAATTGGATTGTTTTTAACCCAGTGTTTTTCGGAATGACTTGAACATCTGGTAGTATGTGATCCTCAGTTGTTTAATGCACAATCCCCCGTTTTTTTCTTCATAACCATTTCCAATGTCGGCAAGTGTGATTATGCCTAATGTTTTAAAAGTATCCGTTCAGATTATAAAAGTCGTTTAGTGTAATCCAGCCTCTAGGAAGCTGCAGTTTCAGGGTAGCTTTAACAGCTATTACCCCGTCACTTTGAGGCCTTATCTTTCAAAATTCAAGACATCACCAGTAAGTGGCGTTTGGGGGTGGAGAGGAGAAGGAAGGAAGAGGACGAGAAGAGTGGGGGATTACACCATTCTCTAATCAAACTCGCCTCAGTGCTCTTGTTCAATCAGACACCTGCTATTAAGTTGATAAATACGCTTTTCACAGTGTGGGGCGGCACTCGTTGAGTAGCCCTGGATACCACGCTGCCATCCTAAATCCTCACGGGCAGGGCTCTAGCCTTTATACACCTCTTTTCCTATTATCTCACATTTCACAGACGGCACCAGAATACGAGCAAATGCCTCGCCAGACCGGGACGTCGCACCATATCGGTGGCACACCACAATCAGGGCTGAGTGCATCCGAGAGCAGGGGTGGCTTTCGTAACTCCATTAGTACTTTGTCTTCCCCTTCTCCCTTTTTATTCCTTTAGTGGTAATGAAGGAAAAACCGTAGAGTGTCTCTTTATGGGGCGAGATGCAACTCGTCCCCCTTAATCTCTTGTCTCGGCTTTTCAGCGATGACGGGTGCCCCGCGCCGTGGCGGCCCGAGAGGATGCCCACCCGCTGGGAATCTTACTCAGCGCGGAGTCAGGCCCACTGCCGCGCCTGATAAACTCTAAATAGGCACCGTCACAAGAGAGTCTCCGTGTGTGTGTGCAAGACAGCGTTTGCCACATTTCAGGTTTTAAGGGTGCTGCAGGTACAGAAATGTCACACGGCTCCATTGTATAGGCAGGACCATTGTGCGAGAGCATTAGCTGTTCCACTTGTTCTTTCTCTCTCCGCAGGGGTCCGGACACGTCCCTCTGGGTTTCATCACCCCTCGGACACAACGACACCGGCGGCGGCCGTGTAAAGCCGAGCTGGTCGCCTGTGCCGTGCGGTGCGGGGCTGCTTTGTACCGTCACAGTTATAAAAGACGCGAGATCCTCGCGGTTGGTGATCCGTGTTGCTTCTAATGTGCTTTATCTGATCGGTGTGAGACATCTCTTCGGGCTGGTAATCCTGTATATGTCTTTACTTGCAGATTTCTTATTAAAGTAGGTTTGGACTGTTTCCTGTATCTGATCATAGGATTAAGCTCTTCTGATACAAGAACAAATGATACAATGATCTTCCATCGCCATCCAGACACCCGAATCGGCTCTCTAAAATGCCAAATGTGCTCATCTACACCGAGCATCTGGATAAATGCCCAGTTATCTACATCTTTTGGATCCTCATTTGATGAGTTGCTGCTGCCATTACCAAAAGAAAATGTACAGAACACAAACAGTTCTGTAAGGAAGGCGGCAGTACCGTTGAAAGAAGTCAACCAACTCGTATATATAATACATTTTAAAATGTAATTTATTCCAGTCTTCATTTATTCCAGTCTTCTAATATGATGATTTGCTGTGAACATTTCATGTTGTGCTGCTTCATGATCCAGGATTTGTTGATGAATAGAAAGGTTGAAAGAGTAGTATCTATTTGGAATTGAATTTTGTAGAAGTCTTTATCATGATCTATTTAATGATTTGCTGTATTACTTTCTTAATTTAAAAAAATGGATTGATCTAAAAAAAAAAAATAATGATAAGGACCTCTTCACATTTCAAGATATTTATGCCTTTCTTGCAAAGATGTGCTGCTTCTAGATTTGTATATATTTTGTGATCTTTTCTTCAGGATTGGGTTGTTTTGACCCAACAGTTGTTGATGACCAACCTGCTGGATAGAAAGGTAAAAATGAAAGACTGGCTTAAAATGAACCCAAAAGAAATTATCAGACACTATTTAGAGGCAGCAATAATAATCAAAAGAACATTTATTAATAAGCAATTTAATTATTGATTTAACTTATTAATAGCTCATTTATTAAACAATTTAAAAGTCTTTACTGTCACTTTTGATACCCAGCTAGGCAAAAATTTAATGCATACTTGCTGAACCCGTTCGCTGGGTTAAAGTATTAAAGCAACTTTCTGGGTTAAAGCAACCCATTTGCTGGGTTAAAGCAACCTGTTCGCTGGGTTAAAACAACCCGTTCGCTGGGTTAAAACAACCCATTGTTAAAACAACCCAATCGATGTGTTAAAAAAAAACAACCCATTTGCTGGGTTAAAGCAACCCGTTCGCTGGGTTAAAACAACCCGGTCGCTGGGTTAAAACAACCCGTTCGCTGGGTTAAAGCAACCCATTCGCTGGGTTAAAACAACCCATTTGCTTTGTTAAAACAACCCAATCGATGTGTTAAAGCAACCCATTCGCTGGGTTAAAGCAACCCATTCGCTGGGTTAAAACAACCCATTTGCTGGGTTAAAGCAACCCAATCGCTGGGTTTGTCCACTTTCAACCCAGCTTGGGTTGTTTTTAACACAGCATTTTTAAGAGTGTAAATGTTAATTATTTAATTATTATTCATTAAACTTATTAATAAATGCTCATTTATTAAACGCATTAATAAATGTTAATTTCCAACATATTTTGGGTTCATTTTAAGCAAGCAATACAGTAATTTTTAAACAATAGTTGAGTTAAATAAAACTACCCAGCAGGTTGGGCAAATATTTAACCCAACCACTGGGTTAAAACAACCCAATCACTGGGTTTGTCCATTTTCAACCCAACTTGGGTTGTTTTTAACCAAGCATTTTTTTAGAGTGTATTTTATGATCAATATAATTTTATAATATTTAAAAGTAGATAATTTATTCATCTGTTTGTAGATCATCTTATTTGTGAGTGTGAGAAAAGCATTATTTGTTATACTTGCATCAAATCTGGTTTTCATGTAAATGAACATCAGTTTCCATAGATCCATTATAGGTGTTATTACATTTCTACAAAAAAAAAAAAAAAATCTTAATAAATATTTAAATTCAAACCGATTTCAGTCAAAACCCACAAGAGAAGCCAAAGTGACCAGATCAATTCAAGTGTTGTTTCAATCGCGCTAGTCTTCACATTTCACAGCGAAAATGTTTTTCTCTTAAAACGCCGTTTGCAAAGAGGCAATTTCCCTTGTCCGAGGGTGAAAACATAAAAACAAGAATATCAAGTGTCTGTCGGTCCTCTTCAGACGTTCTCCACATTCTCCTGTTGCTTCAAAGCCAAAATTCATAACTTTGTGGTTAAAGTTCAAACCCTTCGGAAAAAGAAGACGATGAAGGAAAAAAAGGTGGAACAACACTGTATTGGAGTTCAGAAGCTGGAGTTGGCATATGTCACTGATTGAGTTGCACAGTCAAAGGGAGGAGGCGTCTGGCCCATCAGGAGTCTGTTGGCTGGATCTGCTCTCATACTTGAGTGGAATCCATCATGCGTGGAGGGGCCTAACTGGAGCGAGCTCGACCCAGTCCGGGCCAGACTTCAGATAAGTGATCAGCGCCGGGTCTCGGCCACTATATCACCGGCACTGAATGAACAACCCCACGATGACCCAACCAGGGGAGGAAAACACATGTTCTCCGGCTCGACTGTGGCTGGCTACCTGCAGAGAGGGCTGGGAATTCCTCCAGCGGGAGGCCAAGGGGGTTGCAGAGGAAGAGGAACGCTATCCCTACCGCTCGCTGGGTAGCCATTAGTGTGTCTCTCTGTGTGTGTATGTGTGCACGGAGAGGAGAAATACACAGATACGCATTTCTACAACAGCTTTTCACTCTGAGCCCAACCCGTCGCTGGCGTTTAATTGATATTTGCTGTATGAATTATAGGAACAGGGTTGATGGGAAGGAACAGGATGGAGATGTGGGATCAAACACACCACATATCATTTCAGAAATTAAAACAAAGTCCTCTTCTTTAGATCTTGGCATGTAGATATATTTCACTTTTTATTTTATTTTGTTTTGTATTCAGATTTTTACTTTTAGTTTAGTTTTAATTGTTCATTAAGAGTTTCATTGTTCATTTTTTTTTGTATCTTGGGAAACTAAAGGCATATTCTAATTTATTAATGTTTTCATGTATCTAATTTATTAATTCATAATAATGTTATGCAGCTTTGCTTTTGTTTTTTAAACACATATTTAGTTTTAGTTTAGTTTTCATGAGTTTCATTTTATCTATTTTAGTTAATTATTATTATTATTATTTTATTATTTCTTAGGAAAAGGACTAAATTTAGTTTTGTTTATTTTACTTCACTATTAGTTATAGTTTCCATTCTCAACAGCAACACAAATTGTACAATTATTATATGTCTAAGTGGGTTAGATAGGCATTGGACATTTTATTACATTTTTTTATTATTTTATTTTATTTTATTTTATTTTATTTATTTTATTTATTATTTTATTTTGAAAACTAAAGGCATATTCTAATTTATTAATGTTTTCATGTATCTGATTTATTAATTCATAATAATGTTATGCAGCTTTGTTTTTTTTTTTTGTAAACACATATTTAGTTTTAGTTTAGTTTTCATGAGTTTCATTTTATCTATTTTAGTTAATTATTATTACTATTATTTTATTTCTTAGGAAAAGGACTAAATTTAGTTTTGTTTATTTTACTTCACTATTAGTTATAGTTTCCATTCTCAACAGCAACAAAAATTGTACAATTATTATATGTCTAGATATGTTAG
The DNA here is from genome assembly GCF_018812025.1 of Megalobrama amblycephala. Lineage (NCBI taxonomy): Eukaryota > Metazoa > Chordata > Actinopteri > Cypriniformes > Xenocyprididae > Megalobrama > Megalobrama amblycephala. Next base: position 32,736,179 of record NC_063065.1, read on the forward strand.
ATAGGCATTGGACATTTTATTACATTTTTTATTATTTTATTTTATTTTATTTTATTTTATTTATTATTTTATTTTGTTTATTTTATTTTGAAAACTAAAGTCATATTCTAATTTATTAAATATTTAATAATTAATTTATGCAGTTTTGCTTCTAATTAACATGCATTTTAGTTTTAATTTAGTTTTCATTCTTTTGCAGACTCAATATATATATATATATATATATATAGTTACTATATGTGGGCACTTCTTTGAAATTGCTGAGCTGTTTGACTTTGCTATCACGAATCACGTGTTTCTCTTTTGCTCTGCTCAGCGAGGACCACCGTTACCCGTTGTTTTTTTATTGTCCGTAAAATTTTCGCCACCCTCTCAACATATGTGGGATATATAGCTGCTTTGTCCATCATCGCCTCCATTTTGGGATTTTTTAATGGGATATGACTTCCGTTTCATATTAAAATGGCATATATCCATGTATTATATGTTTTTGAATTTGTAGAGACCAGAAAAAGACTATTTCTGAGTGGAGTGTAGTGTGTAGTGGAGCCATTGAAGCTGGAGGTCTACTGGTCGAATGGAGAGGCTGTCTGTCTGTCAGTGGGTGGGGCCTAAGGGAAGAGGTGGGGTATTGAAATGAGCCCCATGAGAGAGAACGGGGAGGGGGCGGTACCTTCGGCCCCAGTTATTTACTTTGACCCTCAATCAATGGGGTGTACTCACAGGGCACATGCCAAACTCCCCAGGCGGGCGGAGCTGCTCTGCCCCTTCCTTCACCTCGACATGCATGTTTCCATCTCAAACACATTTACAACTCTTCATAATACCTCATGGAGAAATCAGTACTTCAGTGACGGCCTGTAGTGCAACGATTGATATTTGCTGTATGAAGTATAGGAACAGGGTGGATGTGTGCTATCATACACACCTGTACATAATTTCAGAAAATATTAACAAAGTTCCCTTGTTTTGAACTTTGCAACTGTAGACAGATACAAGGGTTATCATAGTTGAATAGTTGAACATTTATTTTTATTTCGTTTTATCATCATTTTCAGTTTCAGTTTTAATTGTTCATGAAGAGCTATTTTGAATCTTAGGAAATGAGAATTTTTTGTTTTGATTGTATTTTGTTTCATTACTTGTAGTTTTCATTCCTTAAAACAGCAACACAATTTGTACCATTAGCCAATGTCTAAGTGGTTTAGGTAGGATTTTTTTTTTTTTCATTCTTTTATTTTAATTTAATTTAATTTAATTTAATTTAATTTAATTTTATTTTATTTTATTTTATTTTATTTTATTTTATTTTATTTTATTTTATTTTATTTTATTTTATTTTATTTTATTTTATTTTATTTTATTTTAATTATTTTATTTTATTTTATTTTATTTTATTTTATTTTAAGGGTCCAGTTCTCACTATTAACTAACTTTAACTAACTACGACTTTTGCCTCAGTAAACTCCTAATTACTTCTTATTAATATTATTAAGGTTAAGTTTATGTATTAGGTACACTCTAAAAAAAATGATGGGTTAAAAACAACCCAAGTTAGGTTGAAAATGGTAAAACCCAGTGATTGGGTTGTTTAACCCAGCGGTTGGGTTACATGTTTGCCCAACATGCTGGGTAGTTTTGTTTAACCCAACTATTGTTTAAAAATGACTGTATTGTTGCTTAAAACGAACCCAAATTATGTTGGAAATGAACATGTATTAATATGTTTAATGAATAATAATTAAACAATAAACATTTTTTAAATTGCTTAAATGCTGATCTTTTGATTATTATTGTCGCCTCTAATCATGTGTCTGATTTTTAATTTCCAACCTATTTTGGGTTCATTTTAAGCCAGACATATAGTCATTTTTTAAATAATATTTGGGTTAAATACAACTGCCCAGCACGTTGGGCAAACATTTAACCCAACTGCTGGGTTGTCTACTTTCAACCCAACTTGGGTTGTTTTTAACCCTGCATTTTTTTAGTGTGTAGGATTAAGGGATGTAGAATAAGGTCATGCAGAATAAAGCATTAATATGTGCTTTATAAGCACTAATAATCAGCCAATATCCCAGTAATATGCATGATAATAAGCAACTAGTTTATAGTGAGAATTCAACCCTAAGCTAAATGGTCTGTAGTACAAACCAGCAGCTCAGTCCCTATCATATACAGCTGTTTATTCCTTAACACAGTGGTTCTCAACTGGATTTGTTTTGCTATGCTAACTGCACACGTTCTTTTGGTTAGCTGCATTTAATTATTAGCAATTAGCATCATTTTCCCCTATTGACCATATCAGGACAGATCTGTGATTCATGTTTAGCTTGCGAACGACTAGCTGGACTAACAGGCACGGTGCCATCATGATCTCGCAAAAGCACATTATTAGAGAGTTTCTTAGGAAGAGGTTAATTGCCTCGAGTATCGCGTCTACAGCAGAGTTCGAGGAAAATCGCACTTCCGACGCCGTGCGGTAGCTGGAGGACACAATTATCCAAATCAATTTCAGCAACAAACTCCGCTTTTGCAGGAGCCATTAAAATTTAATCCTAAATAAACTTAACATTTGTAATTCGGCGAGACAATTTCATAAACGTGTGTAAAACTATCTGATAAATTATGCATGGCTTCAACTTCAACGCATAAATAAACGGGCAATTAAAAGCAGCATTATGTAGAGGGAAATGGAGAGAGAGGGAAACAGTTTTAAGATGTTAATTATTCAAATGAGGGACGGAGCTCAACTCTACCTGCCTGCCATTGATGTGATCAAGGTGATTAATATGGCGCTATTAGTACGGTGATCCCATTGCAGTGGCAAGGGACGGCCTTGATTTATTTACTTTGTACAATTAGGCTATGTGATTAGGAGTGCAAACATAATTGGATTTTCAAGACCCGTACGCATGTAATTAAAGCGGCAATGCATCTTCCTTTGTGATCTGAGCTGACGGGCTACTGGGTGAAGTTTAACCCCTGTTAGTGGCGGAAGACGACTCGCGAGCGTCGCCTTGAACGAGGATCAGAGAGCCGCTTCGTGCCGCTTAATTGATTGTACAGTCTTGTCAGAGTGTCACGGAGACAGAAAGAGAGCGATATGAAAGCGTGGGAGAGATAGCTGCGGGGGGAATTGCGTCCGCCGCACGCATTGCCCTCGCCGTGGTTAGCCACGACTGGATACGGGCAGGTGAAACCCGCCACGGGGCCACACTGGATACGACACCCCTGTGTTAGAGCAGACGCCAACCGCCTCCATGTCATTTCAATTACCACCTCAGAGGTGCAGCAACCTGAGGAGACGACGAATCAATGTTTTCACTCATTTACCCGTCCTTAATTAAAACACCGTGGACCTGGATTGTTTGCGAAGCTTCATTTGGCCCTTATGAAACAGTACAGTTGCCGTACAGAGATACAGGATACTCCAGGGTACTTTGAAGAATACCGTGAAACTTTGATATATATACCAGACCTAATCCGATGTCATTTAAAGGATATCTCAGTACATCCATGATACTGGGATATCATTGTTAGGCATTCTCTAAGGTCGTTTTAAAAATGTTATAGCATTAAATGTTTAACATATGTAGAATGGCACATGCAGTACATGGTACTGGTATCATGTAATAAATAAATAAAAATTAAAAATATTTATAAAATACCATAGTACTCAGGATGGCCTACTCAAAAGTAATTAAAAATACCATAGTACTGAATATTTACCATATTTATGTACCATGGCATAACCATTTTATATACCATAGTACTATGCAAAAAATGGTAATACATATCATGTATTTAAAAAAATACCATGGTACTTACATGGTGCCATGTCAATAATGCACAGTAATACCATGGTATTTTAGTATATATCACTGTATCTACATGTAGTCTTACTCCAAAGTAATTTAAAAAAATACCATAGTACTAAATGTTTACCACATTTATATAATATGGTATTTACATACTAGGCCTACCCCAATGAAATTGAAATAATATAATGGTTTTGCAATGTATTGGTATGGTATGGTGTTTTTTAACACAAAAGGCCTAATATAAGATAATTCCGGAATTAAAAAAAAAAAAAAATGGTATTTTTGTATTTTGTTTCAGTAATACTTGTAGTTTTCATTCCTTAAAACAGCAACACAAATTAGCCAATGTCTATGTGGGTTGGGTAGGATTTTATTTTATTTTATTTTATTTTATTTTATTTTATTTTATTTTATTTTATTTTATTTTATTTTATTTTATTTTATTTTATTTTATTTTATTTTATTTTATTTTATTTTATTTTATTTTATTTTATTTTATTTTATTTTATTTTATTTTATTTTATTCATGGTATGGTATCCATTCAATGGTACCATTTTTTTTTTTTTTTTTTTTTCACACAAAAGGCCTACTGCAAGATAATTCCAAAAATACCATGGTATTTTACCATGGTACTATTGTCAAAACAAACTTTACCACATTTATATACCATGATAAAATGGACAATGGTGATATGATATATACCATTGCATTTACATGGTGTTTCAAAACGCTTCAGATAATTTCATATTGTTAACATAGTAAATAATAATACCATCATACTTTTTTTTGTTAGAATGCCAATTTGCTTTATTTAAATAAATAAATAATCATCAGTCTTACAGAGAATGAAATCTTTTGTGCTAACCGTGACAAAGAATCTTTTTCTGTCGTTGAATTCTGGCAGTATGCGATGCGAAGTAGAGGTTTGTGACCAGCGGTTGCAGGATTGGACACATTTTGAGTTTAAAGGGGGACGGCTCTGAGTCAGCTGGGCATCCAGTGTGATTGCCGGCCCCGGGCCCTCAATGGAAAGTTGTGGAGAGAAGCTGTGGTTGCCAGGCACCTCCTGAGGTGACTCTATCAGAGCCAGTCAAGCCTGAAATCAATCACTCAAACCTATCAAAGGCTGCCCTGCCCCGCCATTGTGAACCAGCCATCTGGGCCTCTGCATACTGTCTGCGTTAGTGTGTGTGTGTGTGTGTGTGTGTGTGTGTGTATCTGCATGTGTAACTAAATGAATAGAGGGGTTTATGACAGTTACCACCATTGCACACAGGTTTTTGCGTTCACTTCACGCTCATTCATGGCACTTCTAGCATGGACAGTGACATAATAGCTGAAGACTACAGTTGACGTGCATTAGGAGCCCCAGTATTTGGCATCAAGGTCTGCCGTTCAGCTCCCTAACCAGCTGCAAGGGCGATGGGGCCGGCCACGGGCAGCTCTCCCAGGCCTGCCGCTGACCAAACCAACTAACTGTCCTGCTGCAGAACATGCGGGATGGGGCTAAACGCACAGCGTCCGCCATTGGAGGGCAGTAGAACACAGAGCATCTGTCAGTGCGTCTTTCTCTCACACTTTGTGCTCTGACTAGGGGCCGCTCACAGCGGAACCAAAGCCTGGAAGGACTGCGGAGAGGTCAGGTCGGTGGATGGGTTGGTAGCGGCTGACGGAAATCTGTGAAAATTGAAATATTCTTTAGCATTTGCAGGTTTTGGAGACGTTATTATGCGTGTTAGCTCTCTTTTACGTACATTACGAAATAACTCTGCAATTGTTCTTCCTTGAAATTTATGGAAGAGCCTTAGTTTTGTTTGAATTGGACGGATCTGCATTTTTATGGCATTTCCCGCAGCTCCAACTGCAATCAGAAAATGCTAATTTTATGACCAACTGTATTTTCTGCGATGGCACTTGGAAAGATCAAAGCTATTACAAAATGAACCTAACGCAGCGGAGGTGCGTGCGGTTTATTACTCCGGTCGGAATGTAATATAGACAATCCCTCAAAACCTCCCCGAGACGAGCGCAGACGGACACACATACACTCCGGATTCAAAGCGCTGCTGTCCCTGATCAATGATTCAATAAGTCTGACACCTTTCTGCTCTAATACCTGCTCTGAAAATCCCCTTATATTCATTGGGCTGATCATCTATTATTCCATAAATTGAGATATAAAGCCTAGTTTATCTCTGTTCAGAATTGGATTACTTGTACACGGCCATGGTGGTAAATCCTTTATCGGATAATATCAGTGTTTTAATGGCAAATCTAATTTTATTCAGCAATCTGTGTGTTTAGTACGGATCATTAATAGAGATACTGTGATCCTGAAACGTCCTTCCTTTTTCTTTCATGAGAAATACTCAATAGTATCTATCTATCTATCTATCTATCTATCTATCTATCTATCTATCTATCTATCTATCTATCTATCTACCTACCTACCTATCTACCTATCTATCTATCTAATTGTAAAAGACAAATAAAAAGTTATGATTTTTTTTATTTCAACACTTTTTACCATTTTAACAAAAAATGTAGAAATAATAATAATAATAATGTCATTTGACTGTGTATTGTATTAAATATTTCAGTTTTGCTCTTTTATTGTTTATTTACCACCTCCTGTAAAGGATTAAAAAAAAAATTGTAATACACATGTTATTACATAGTTATTACATATTAGTTAATACATTTATAATTTAAACTCGCACACATTAATATTTGCAAAACCTTCTGCTCAAACAAAAAACTCTTTTTCAAAACTATAAAAAATTAGTGGGTTAAAATTGGAATGATTTTCATTTCAACAATGACATAGCGCAACAAGAAAATAATATATTTGAAAATATATATTTTGCAAAAAGTTTGTTTGAAATGTTTAAAATGGTCAAGCACCACAAATGTCTCTCAACGTGAGCTTAGAGCGATATGCAGAAATAAAAGCATTTTATAATAAAAAAAACTCCACTTGAATTTAATTCAAGTAAAAGATGTCTGCTCATGTATGTGTGTATATATTTTTTGGTCTCAGTTCATTTTGTAGCGTGTAGCACTAAGCTGCGGCCCGTTCAAAGTCCCGAGTGCAATGTTTCAGAGCTGACCTGCTCTTTTATGTACACGCTAACTCCTCGCTGTGAGGGGGTCCCAGAGTTAAGAAACTCACTTAGACAGACTTCTGTACACTTTAACAGAACACTTTATAGCCACAATACACTGTCCCAAAGCCCAGTCACAGAACATTCAGTTGTTTGTTGGGAGATTTAGTCGTTATTCTTAGACATTAATTTTATTTACTTCACTTTACTCAGTTTAAACTCTAAATATAGTGTAAATCTACACTATAAAAATGCTGGGTTGTTTCAACCCATGTTTGGGTCACATATGGACAAACCCAACCATTGGATTTAAAATGTAATTAAAAATTAAACCAACAGTTGGGATGTCCATATTTGATGCAAAACATGCAAACAAACACATTATTTTAGGTCTTTAACTACACTTAAAAACAACCCAAGTTTGGTTGAAAATGGATAAACCCAACAATTGGGTTGTTTTAACCCAGCAGTTGGGTTAAATGTTTGCCTTACGTGCTTGGTAGTTTTATTTAACTCAACTATTGTTTAAAAATGACTATATGGCTGGCTTAAAACGAACCCAAAATATGTTGGAAATTAAAAATCAGACACATAATTACTAAAGGCAACAATAATAATCAAAAGGTGATCATTTATTAATAAGCATTTTAATACATTTATTGTATTGCATTCATTATTATTCATTTAACGTATTAATAAATGTTCATATATTAAACATATGAATAAATGTTCATTTCCAACATACTTTGGGTTCATTTTAAGCGAGCAATATAGTCATTTTTAAACAATAATTGAGTTAAATAAAACTACCCAGCAGGTTAGGCAAACATTTAACCCAATCACTGGGTTATAACAACTCATTAGCTGAGTTAAAACAACCCAATTGCTGGGTTTGTCCATTTTTAACCCAATTTGGGTTGTTTTTAACCCAGCATTTTTAGTGTACTATGTAGACACACAATAATAATAATGTTGTATGCTCATGTTGTATAGCAAAACACTTTTTGCTACTGTTAAAGTGGGATACGGGTAGGTTTGCGATGGGTTTGGTTGTTTAGTTGTGTTTAACAGTGTAATTACAATGTAATTATGTAATTATTACAATGTAATATTTAAATATGTAATTACAGTTTTTTTTTTTTTTTTATTACAATGTAAAAGCATGCATGTGCACAATAAGTGCATTGTATCAAATTATTAATTTAAGTTTTAGTACATGATATAAAGTGGATCAAATTTTCAACCGTAGGTTCTAAAAGGACATTATCATATAAACACAAACACTGAGAGTATGAATGCTTATAAGAACACATCTATCAGTGCTTTTCTTTTTGTGTTTTTAAGTAAAATCAATTAAAGCTACAGCAATAAGAAAACAAAGTGAGAAAGAGTGAATAAGAAAAACCTTACAAGGAACAGAGAGAGAGAGAGAGAGAAAGAGAGAAAGAGAGAAGCAAAACCCGTATAATAAAGGCAACATTTTCAAACATGGTTGCCATGTTTACAAGTGCCAGAGGGCAAAGCAGGACCTTTATTTCCCTCCTGCTAATTGTTTGATTTCTGTGCCACTTGAGAGTCAAGCATTGTGGTGAGGGAGCGGAGGAAAGAGAGCGAAAGAAAAAAGAGAAAGTGAGAGAGAGAGAGCAAATTTGCAGAGATCACACATTGCCCCTTCTTCATTTGTCTGTAACATGACGATAGCTTGAGGCATGTTTCTCTCTGGAGCTTCGCAGAAATACCAAGCGGTGAAATCCCCTGTCGCTTGCCTCTCAGCTCACAACACACACACACACACACACACACACATCCTCGATGTGCCACAAGCGCTTTGTTCTGATAGCTACACAAACTCACAACACTATAATGCAACCGCGGTGATAACGAACTACGGTATGAAGTGGAGGTTTTGGTTCATTTCATTAAGAGGGCTCGAGATGGACTCTCGCGCACAGATGCATGTTGGGTAGACGGCTGAGCTGGATGCACGGCGTGATCTTTAATGCTCCACGCCATCTCCCCATGACATTGAGGCTGTCATCGGTCTGTTTCCGTGGAGATATTGTTGTCTCCTCCTGTGCTGATCTTGGTTTCTGCTACGGCAGGAGGTGCCTCTTAAAGTTCCTGTTAGCGAGTTACCGTGCAAGAGACAACACATTTAAGACAATCCACACAGCTGGATGGAGAGACAGGCCGCTGGAAACCGACAAAAAAAAGAGAGAACCAGGAAAATCCTGGACATGAAACACGGCATCGATGTGGAAAAAAAAAAAAGCTGCCGAGGCCTTATCGTCTCTCGCTTATTATCATGCAAATAAACGTTAATCAAAAGACAAGGAGATTGTTTTAATCGGATTGCACTTTCTGAGGCTGTTTTTGTTCGCCGCTGCCTTTCGAACCCGGGACAACGCCGGGAACAAAAAGCTAGCGGTGGGTCGGAGAAACTCCAGGCGGTTTTCTCTAGTGAATCTCGCGACGGGGCACGGCTCCGTCGTCACAGCTCACCTCCAGACCTGAACGCTGTCTCTTTAAATGAGCTGAGTGGGAGGGGGACACTAATGACAATCAGTGGGTCTCTGTCTGTTGCCCCTGACAAGCAGAACCCTATAGGAGATGAAACGAAAAAATGAACTTTTTAGCCCCACTAAAACAACATGATAAAGCGGCTATGGATTGTGGATTAGCGCTCGCTGTTCATTGTCGGAGCATCCACGGTAATTAAAACAGCAAATGATCCAGCGGGGAGCTGAGAATATATATAAATAAACATATAGAAAACGCACAGCATCAATCTACAATATGTCTTTAACAGTGTCGGGGAGCTGCTTTGAAACCGCAGACTGCCAAAACACAAGCTACTCGTCATTTTTAAGCAGTTCACAAAAGTAAAGCTAAAATTAAATGTAACTTTTTAAATGAGTAATATATATTTTAATTATGCAGGTTGTATAAATTATTATCATATAATTCATAATTTTCAAAAATAATGAGAATGTCAGATATGGTGACAGTGTCAAAACTGTAATCATAAATTTTGAGTAAGTAACATTAATAGTAGTATTTAACTAAATATGTACAACAAAAAAGAAAAAAAAAGAAGAAGAAGAATTTCAACAGGGAGTTAGTGATTTATTTTTTGACTGGTTTGATGAAATAAAACATGCTGCTTCGCTAACATAAATTGGACTACAAGAAGAGTGTTTGCGTAATTTGGTGTTGCAACACTGTAAATATTGCTAGAATTTGTTTCAATGCTTGTGTTTTTCATTTACCAATAACAGAATTTAAAGCTGCCAACAATAACTTAATTTTTTAAAAGAATGAACCATGTAGCTGTTTTGTTTTCTCATGCTACTACCTAACTTGTAATTGGAAAAGCTACTGTCACTCTATTGAAAATGTTGCAAAGTTGCTTTTAGCTATAGTTACTCCCTAAAAGCTTGTTAAAACAAGACGAATATTCATCATGGAAATTTACTGCAATATCCACATGCGATTAGTCTGTTCAGAACAATGCAAAAGAAATGATAGACAGGCAAAAAATAAGTATAATCACAAAAAATAAGTATACTTCATGTTATTAAGTATGTAAAGTTCAAGTATATTTTCAAGTATACTTTATGTAGTACGTATACTAATACCAATGTACTAGTAGCGTACTTGTAAATTTACTTTTTCAATACTACTCGGTACTAAATTGGCCCAGTTTATAGTCTATAAAAGTATACTTTTAAGTATGTAGCTACTTTAACTTTTTTTTTTTTTTAAGTTGCCAGCCAGCCTCAGCATTTTTGATAACTTTTACAAATCTTTCATGGTGCCCAAAATATTTTGTTTGTTTGCATATATATATATATATATATATATATATATATATATATATATAATTGATGCAAGAGTCAATTACAACATTTGTAAACCTACTTTTTGTATTTACTCTTGTTTTATAAAGGGTACCAAAATGCTCATTAAACAATCCCTAATCGTATTATAGTCTATTTAAGCGGTTAATCTCTGTCTGGGACGCGAACATTTCTTTACGTATAAACTGATTAGGTTGTCAATTTGGAGCACACACATGACAATGTTTGTTGTTAGTAATCTTCACCAAACTTAGACTACAAAAGAATCAAAGAATATATATATATATGAATGTTTGATGATAGCGTTTTTTACATGTGCATAAGCAATGCTTCTACTGCTTGTTTCTGCTTCTTCTTCGCCTGTGTTTTGATCAGGAGATTTTGTACTCTTTCAGAAGATGCGTAATAGCACCCCCTATCGTATAACAGTGAAAGCATGGATTGCCAGAAAATTCCATCAATGGCGGGGAAAGAGTTGAAATAAATTTCTATGTACACTACCAGTGGACTACACAAAAATTGACATACTCAGAAGTAGGAACATATCTGTTTTCTTTATAAATCAATATTTTCAAACAATGTAGGTTTATAAGAGAGTACGTAAAACTCTGTGAAAGAAGTATTCAATAGGCTATTCAATCATAAGATTAAAGAACTACAGGTCAAGTATACTTAGAACACTTAAATATACTTTTAATTATATCTTGATCAAAAGATTGACTATAGTTCAAAATATACTTAGACCTTTCTGTCAGTATAAGTCATGTATACTTAAGTGTAATTTTAGGTATATTTCTGAGAAGTACATAAAAAGTAGACTGACAGTATGCTTTCCTTATTTTTAGTTTTAAAGAAGTTTACTAATAGCACAATTTTCTTGTAAGTATGGTACACAAAGCAGTGCTGTGCAACTTTCCATTCCGGACACACTAAAAGAAGCCAAGCAGAACTGGTCTGATTCCAAACAGTCGTTCAACCTATTTAACCAATCCCATACAGATTTTTGTCAAACTACACCAAAGAGCTGCTATCCATCTATCATTATCCATCTCCACTGCCACTTACAGTACAGATTCTGCTATTCAAGTGCCAGCAAGTTAGTATAGTGCATCAGAAATTGTATACTGAGTACTACATTTAACAAGGAACTAACTTTGTGACCGTTAAAAAAGTATACTCTATATAGTATGAATGTATGTAGTATGAATGAAATGTTGCCAGAGTATCGTCATGAGCTGAATCACTTTACTGTCATTCACAACTCCTCTCCCATGGCCTCATGGGATGGGTTACACTTTATTTACACATTCTACTAACTATACTGTAAGTAAGTTTGCAACTACATGTCAACTAACTCTCAAAAAAGTGTTAGTTTAGGGTTAAACCTTGTTTATACGTTCCCCTTTTAAGCATCCGATGACTGTGCACGCACCTTAAATGGACGAGGTGTTTAAACTTGTACTATTCTTTGAAACGACAGGGGGCGACTTGGAGTAATTAATTGTCCTCCAAACCATCAGGAAGCAGCAGTGAGAAGAAGTAAGGTACTCAAAACTTTAAGTATCTTGGCACGACTCAGTAGTGCTGTAAAGTAATTGAACAGTGTTGTTGTCTTGTGTCTATTTTTTTTCATGCTTATATATACACTCTAAAAAATGCTGGATTAAAAACAACCCAAGTTGGGTTGAAAATGGACAAACCCAGTGATTGGGTTGTTTTAACCCAGTGGTTGGGTTAAATGTTTGCCCAACATGCTGGGCAGTTTTATTTAAACCAACTATTGTTTAAAAATTACTATATGGCTGGCTAAAAATGAACCCAAAATAGCTGGTTTATTTTTAAAATTAAAAACCAGATGCAAGTAGAGGCAACAATAATAGTCAAAAGGTGAACATTTTAAAGGTGAACAATTTAATAAATGTTTATTGTTTAATAATTATTCATTGAACATTAATAAATGTTTTTTAGGGTTAATTTTAATTAAGCAATACAGTAATTTTTAAACAATAGTTGAGTTAAATAAAACTACCCAGCAGGTTGGGCAAACATTTAACCCTACCGCTGGGTTAAAACAACCCAATTGCTGGGTTTGTCCATTTTTAACCCAACTTGGGTTGTTTTTAACCCAGCATTTTTTAGAGTGTATATATATATATATATATATATATATATATATATATATATATATATATATATTTTTTTTTTTTTTTTTTTTTTTTTTTTTTTTGATATATATATATATATATATATATATATATATATATATATATATATATATATATTATTGATGCAAGAGTCCTTATTACAACATTTGTAAACCTACTTTTTGTATTTACTCTTGTTTTATAAAGGGTACCAAAATGCTCATAAAACAATCCCTAATCGTATTATAGTCTATTTAAGCAGTTAATCTCTGTCTGGGATGCAAACATTTCTTTACATATTAGGTTTTCAATTTGGAGCACACACGTGACAATGTTTGTTGTTAGTAAACTTCACCAAACTTACACTACAAAAGAATCAAAGAATCATGTAAAAACCAGTAAAACTTATTACTTGTGACATTAGAACAAAATATATAGATATGAGAGCCAATTAAATTAAACAACAATCTCTTAAAGGGATAGTTCGCCCAAAAATGAAAATTCTGTCATCATTTATTCACCCTCAAGTTGTTCCAAACTTGTATGAATTTCTTTCTTCTGTTGAACAACAAAAGGAGACATATCATGAAAATCTGAATTTTTCCACGTTTAAGTATTATAATCGGGTCCCCGTGCATCTACCAACCCAAAACATGAGAAAAGGACAACCCAGTAACTTTGTGTTGGCAAGCCTTTCTCTGCAAGCATGTGAAAAAACTAGCCGCTCAGATTTACATCCTATAGTGACATAGGAAGGGGATCTTATTATAAAATTACCACCCCTTAATCTGCACATTTCCAACCACGGCATTGCCATTTTGTTTTCGCAATCGACAGTTTCCACTTCTTTAGAGAAGAGGAAGAGTTGTTGTAGTGTTTTGTTTTCATGCCTTCATTTTACACCGGACTGCTTCACAAACGAGGGTCAATTCAATGCTGGATTTGCACAAAAGATTAACATGACGTCAAATGCTAGTGGATGAGTTGAATCAACTCCACAGCAACTACATCAATTTATCCATCAGAAACGTCCAGTTTCATTCTAAAAGTTGTAACTTCTTCCTGAGTCTCTCCATCAGTGTCGACTCCGGTTTGAACAATGTAAGGCTGAACACCGTTACTGACAATCCTCATTTTGGCTGCGTGAGATTGTCCAGCTTTGTTGTTGTTGAGCTGTTAAAGCTCCGCCCTCTTCTGGAAAGGGGGCGGGAGCAGCAGCTCATTTGCATTTAAAGGGACACGCACATAAATAGGTGCAAATTTGACAAGCTATAATAAATTATCTGTGGGGGATTTTGAGCTGAAACTTCCACCAGACGCCAGAGACTTATATTACAGCTTGTGAAAAGAGGCATAATAGGTCCCCTTTAACATCTGTTGATTCAAATGAAAATGTTAATTGCACTGAATTTTTTGTGGCAAACATTCATCTTGGTGTTAAGAAGCATTAACACCGGTTTGTCAACTGATGATCCTGCCCTTCACCTGAGCTCTCAAATCAAACACGGACACTTTTTTTGGGGAGTTTTTGTTCCTGCATAGCCACTATGAAAGATTCATGAAAAAATTATCCTTTTGTACTACTTAGTAAAATAAATAAATAACAGTCTGTGATAAAAGACTTCTAATAAAAATGATGGAGGTCAGAGGAAGGTAAAGTGTAACACTAACATTTTTTTTGTGTGTGTGTGTTTCAGAAGGTTACTGACTGACTTTTCCCATGTAGCAGTGGGTGCAGCGCGACAGATGCCCCTGCCAGTTTTGGTGCCTGGGCCCCGTCAGCTGCCAGCAGGCCCCTAATCCTTCCTAATGGGGATTGTCTTTTCACCGCTAATTTAAACCCTCAAACCACGGGACTGCCTCAACCTGAAAGCGCTCAATCCCAGCAGCCCTCCACTACCCCACAGACCCTCACCCCTTCACTGGGCCCGAGCTCCACTCAGGCCTGGGGCCCTCCAATGCCTCTGCAACAACACCACCTTTCTGTCATTCCACATGCTGATTGTATTAATCTTATCTCCGTTTAATTACATTTTTCAGGACTCTTGCCGTCTGCCATCTTTGCTCGCAGTGGGAGACACTGAGAGGCCCTCATTTCACATGCCATCTCATTTGGGTTCAAAAATCCCTGACACAAGACACCCGACCTCACTGGAAAAGATGGGGGAAAAAAAGTGATTTATTAAAAGCGTGAAGTTGAACACAAAACTTTTCATGTTTACATGCAAAAAAGTTAGAAATGGGAATCATAAGGAAATTTCTGATTGCATTTGACCCATTCTATAAAGATTTCATACACAGCTCTTTTAATATTTTTGAAGAAACTCTTACCCCAATAATTGGTGCTATATACTAAACAAATCCATCCATCCATCCATCCATCCATCCATCCATCCATCCATCCATCCATCCATCCATCCATCCATCCATCCATCCATCCATCCAGAATGATGTCTGAAACTTTGTATACATTTCTGCTGTTTATTGCCTCCTTAAGATGAACCACATGTTGTATTCCTTATTTGTAAGTTGCTTTGCATAAAAGCGTCTGCTAACTGAATAAATGTAAATACTATAACCTAAACCTAACCCATATCCTAACAGAAAACTTTATTTTATTATTTAATTCTATTTTATTTCATATTATGTGTAACTGTGTTTACAAATGATGACTTTCCCAAGGATGTGTTCACACTTAGCAGGTTTGGTTTGAATATAATGAACCCTGGTGCGATTGCTCTGTTAGTGCGGTTCAATTGAATAAGTGCCATCCGAATCCTGGTGCACACCAAACAAGTGAGCCGAGACCCACCATTTCAAGGAGACTCGGTCAACTTCCAAACAAACTCTGGTGCGGTTAAACTGAAATAGGAATGGAACATGAACCAAAAACATCTAAACAAACCAAAACACCAGATGTGACCCTAAAAAGACAGAATGCTCAAGCCTACCTGTTTTTTCTCATCATAGGAGCTACATTGCTCATCAATGTTCGGTACAGGTGTTGGAAATGCTGTCTCCAAATTCACTGGCAATCCATGGTACTTCACTTTATGAATGAATGCGTAAATGCTGACTTCAGTAACCTCCGTGTTTACTTCCGTATAATTCCTTACTGCGCTGTCTGTGTTATTTTTATTTTACACATGTGGGTCAGTTCAGGATCGTGTCAGAATTGTGTGATTAGCCCCCAGTTTCACAGAGATGGCTTAAGCTAGTCCTAGATGTACTAGACTAAAATGAATGTTTGAGCTTTTTTATCTGAAAGCAACTTGCACTGACATATCTTAAAAGAGCCATTGTTTTGTCTCAAGGTGCACACTAGTAATTTTTTTTTTTTTTTTTTTTTTTCTTCTAGGGTAAGTTTATAAAAGCTACTTAAATACCCTAATTGAACTAAGGCCTAATCCTGGCTTAATCTGAGCCCTGTCTGTGAAACTAGGCCATAAACTCAGAATTGCATGCTAAAAGTCAGAATTATGTGATAAAAGTCAGAATTGCAAGTTATAAAGTCAGAATTGTGAGATATAAAGTCAGAATAGCGAATTATAAAGTCAGAATTGTGAGATATAAAGTCAGAATTGCGAGATATAAAGTCAGCATTGTGAGTTATAAAGCCAGAATTGTGTGATATAAAGTCAGAATTGTGAGTTATAAAGTCAGAATTGCGAGATATAAAGTCAGAATTGTGAGATATAAAGTCAGAATTGTGAGATATAAAGTCAGAATGGTTTGATATAAAGTCAGAATTGTTTGATATAAAGTCAGAATTGCATGTTATAAAGTCAGAATTGCGAGATATAAAGTCAGAATTGTGTGATATAAAGTCAGAATTGTGAGTTATAAAGTCAGAATTGTGTGATATAAAGTCAGAATTGTGTGATATAAAGTCAGAATTGTGAGATATAAAGTCAGAATGGTTTGATATAAAGTCAGAATTGTGTGATATAAAGTCAGAATTGTGTGATATAAAGTCAGAATTGTGAGATATAAAGTCAGAATGGTTTGATATAAAGTCAGAATTGTGAGATATAAAGTCAGAATTGTTTGATATAAAGTCAGAATTGCGAGATATAAAGTCATTGTGTGAATAAAGTCAGAATTGTGAGTTATAAAGTCAGAATTGTTTGATATAAAGTCAGAATTGTGAGATATAAAAGTCAGAATTGTTTGATATAAAGTCAGAATTGCATGTTATAAAGTCAGAATTGCGAGATATAAAGTCAGAATTGCGAGATATAAAGTCAGAATTGCGAGATATAAAGTCAGAGATTGCGAGTTATAAAGTCAGAATTGTGAGTTATAAAGTCAGAATTGTGAGATATAAAGTCAGAATTGCGAGATATAAAGTCAGAATTGTGTGATATAAATTCAGAATTGCGAGATATAAAGTCAGAATTGCGAGTTATAAAGTCAGAATTGTGTGATATAAATTCAGAATTGTGAGATATAAAGTCAGAATTGCGAGTTATAACGTCAGAATTGTGAGATATAAAGTCAAAATTGTGTGATATAAAGTCAGAATTGCGAGTTATAAAGTCAGAATTGTGTGATATAAATTCAGAATTGTGAGTTATAAAGTCAGAATTGCGAGTTATAAAGTCAGAATTGCGAGATATAAAGTCAGAATTGTGAGTTATAAAGTCAGAATTGCGAGATATAAAGTCAGAATTGTGAGTTATAAAGTCAGAATTGCGAGATATAAAGTCAGAATTGTGAGATATAAAGTCAAAATTGTGTGATATAAAGTCAGAATTGCGAGATATAAAGTCAGAATTGTGAGATATAAAGTCAGAATTGGTTTGATATAAAGTCAGAATTGTGAGATATAAAGTCAGAATTGCGAGATATAAAGTCAGAATTGCGAGATATAAAGTCAGAATTGTGAGTTATAAAGTCAGAATTGTGTGATATAAAGTCAGATTGTGATATAAAGTCAGAATTGTGTGATATAAAGTCAGAATTGTGTGATATAAAGTCAGAATTGTGAGATATAAAGTCAGAATGGTTTGATATAAAGTCAGAATTGTGAGATATAAAGTCAGAATGGTTTGATATAAAGTCAGAATTGTGAGTTATAAAGTCAGAATTGCGAGATATAAAGTCAGAATTGTGTGATATAAAGTCAGAATTGTGAGTTATAAAGTCAGAATTGTTTGATATAAAGTCAGAATTGTTTGATATAAAGAGATATAAAGTCAGAATTGCGAGATATAAAGTCAGAATTGCGAGTTATAAAGTCAGAATTGTGTGATATAAAGTCAGAATTGTGAGATATAAAGCCAGAATTGTGAGTTATAAAGTCAGAATTGCGAGATATAAAGTCAGAATGGTTTGATATAAAGTCAGAATTGTGAGATATAAAGTCAGAATTGTTTGATATAAAGTCAGAATGGTTTGATATAAAGTCAGAATTGTTTGATATAAAGTCAGAATTGCATGTTATAAAGTCAGAATTGCGAGATATAAAGTCAGAATTGTGTGATATAAAGTCAGAATTGTGATATATAAAGTCAGAATTGTTTGATATAAAGTCAGAATTGCATGTTATAAAGTCAGAATTGCGAGATATAAAGTCAGAATTGTGTGATATAAAGTCAGAATTGTGAGATATAAAGTCAGAATTGTGATATATAAAGTCAGAATTGTTTGATAGAAAGTCAGAATTGCATGTTATAAAGTCAGAATTGTTTGATATAAAGTCAGAATTGTGTGATATAAAGTCAGAATTGTTTGATATAAAGTCAGAATTGTGAGATATAAAGTCAGAATTGTGAGTTATAAAGTCAGAATTGCGAGATATAAAGTCAGAATTGTGAGTTATAAAGTCAGAATTGCGAGTTATAAAGTCAGAATTGTGAGTTATAAAGTCAGAATTGTGAGTTATAAAGTCAGAATTGCGAGATATAAAGTCAGAATTGTGAGATATAAAGTCAGAATTGCGAGATATAAAGTCAGAATTGTGAGATATAAAGTCAGAATTGCGAGATATAAAGTCAGAATTGTGAGTTATAAAGTCAGAATTGCGAGTTATAAAGTCAGAATTGTGTGATATAAGGTCAACGCAGCCGTATACCAGGAAGTTTTAGAGCACTTCATGCTTCCTGCTGCTGACCAACTTTATGGAGATGCAGATTTCATTTTCCAACAGGACTTGGCACCTGCACACAGTGCCAAAGCTACCAGTACCCGGTTTAAGGACCATGGTATCCCTGTTCTTAATTGGTCAGCAAACTCGCCTGACCTTAACCCCATAGAAAATCTATGGGGTATTGTGAAGAGGAAGATGCGATATGCCAGACCCAACAATGCAGAAGAGCTGAAGGCCACTATCAGAGCAACCTGGGCTCTCATAACACCTGAGCAGTGCCACAGACTGATCGACTCCATGCCACGCAGCATTGCTGCAGTAATTCAGGCAAAAGGAGCCCCAACTAAGTATTGAGTGCTGTACATGCTCATACTTTTCATGTTCATACTTTTCAGTTGGCCAAGATTTCTAAAAATCCTTTTTTTGTATTGGTCTTAAGTAATATTCTAATTTTCTGAGATACTGAATTTGGGATTTTCCTTAGTTGTCAGTTATAATCATCAAAATTCAAAGAAATAAAAATTTGAAATATATCAGTCTGTATGTAATGAATGAATATAATATACAAGTTTCACTTTTTGAATGGAATTAGTGAAATAAATCAACTTGATGATATTCTAATTATATGACCAGCACCTGTATAACAGCAAGTTACCAGTTAATTTCAAATCAGATGTGTGGTTCTCATTCACGTGTGTCACATATTCATTCAGAAAACCTGACTGACTCCATGATCAAGGCTGTCATTAGACTGATTTCTGAGTCCTTTTGACCAATTCATTAAAAAACACCTTCATAAAAACATATGGCTCATTATTAAAAAATGGAATAAAAAAATTGAATGTTTCACTGGAAGTTGCATTAAGTGAACATACAGCAGATTTATAGTGAGTAATGACATGTGCACCTCTTATGTACAATCTGTGTACAGTTGTAAGAAAAAAAAATGACATTGATAAACAAGGCGACACTTGAGTGCTCTTGAGTCTTTCATTTGAAGACGCAAAGGCAGATTCTGTGCAGAGACAGGTGGGTTTAATTGCGTGATGTCTAATTTGGGCCTGTTAGAGGAACGTGTGTATGTGTCAGTGCGTGCGCATGTACGCGTGTGTGTATGTGTAGTCCAGATTAACACGAGCAGCATAACAGGTGTGCCAGTGATTTACGCTCAGCCTAATTAACCCGTTCCGCCAAGGAGAGAGTGGGGAAAAATCTCATGATTACCATGCAATCAGAAATAGTCTATTTTTCCCCCTCTCGCTCTTTTTGAGCAAATAAACAACCTACCAGCTGATCAAATACAGTTTATTAATAAAGAGAGTGTCGGCTTGTCAGTAATTGCACTTTGGACGCGCCTGGAATGTTTTAGCCTCTTTCTTTTGTTTTTAATAACTTCATTTTCTAGGATATTTCAACATCACTCTGGCATGAGGCAAAGGGTCACGCGCCAGTACTTTAAATTGTCTGCTAATGTTATATTAAATCAAAGCAATTGGTTGATGAAACATTGATTAAAATTAAGATACAATTTTACAAAACGAAATTCTTTAAAGAAAGCTTTCTATAAAACAAAACTTAATACAAATTACTAATTACTTGCTAAAAATGTAATCATAATCAAATGTGAGCAAGAGCAGAAATAGCAAGAATAATTTACAGCGTGACAGTAATGAAACTTTCGGTAATTATTACTTTTATAATGATGTAACTCAGTTACTAACTCCGTTACTATTTGTGAGAAGTAACTAGTAACTATAACTAATTACTTTTTTAAAGCAACGTGACCAACACTGCTTTTTAGATTACTTAGATATATATGCATATAAAAATTCACAGAAAATGTTCAGGATTCTATGCATTGAGAGATATATGCAACGAGAGCTGTGGACAGTAAAGCAGACTAGTCAAATTGCAAAGGTTGTGATTTAACTTAATAAATATATTCTACGGTTTCAGAGTGAAGCAAGGCACTGTGTTCATTTACACGTGCGCAGCTCGTTTCATTTACTGTGAATCAAACAAGTTTAACATGCCGAAAAACCATATCATGAGCAGCAGGCGTGTAAAATATTCAACTTCCGCATAGGACGTTGCATAAACTAGATATTTTACTTTATAACTTCTTAAATATGGATATTTTTCTTACACAAATGCAACACTTCACTTCAAAAGGCATTTATTAACCCCCTTGGAGCAATGTGGAGTATGTTTATAATGGATGGAAGCACTTTCTTGAGCTTCATACTCATTGGTCCTGTTCACTGCCATTATAAAGGTTATATGTGTCAAGATATTTATTAATATAATGCTGATTGTGTTCATCTGAAAGAAGAAAGTCATATACACCTAGTATGGCATGAGGGTGAGCAAATCTTGGGGTGATTTTCATTTTAAAATGAACTAATCCTTTAATAAGTGAGTCACACTCTGAAAAGTAATTCAAAGGACTTGTTACCACAACTTAAATAAATGCATGGTTGCAAGTTAACAATGTATTGCTTTAATTAAACCTTTTAAGTTCCAAACACTATTTTGTTGAGTTCTTTTGACATGATAATGTTGATCATTACATCAACTTAATATCGTCTGTAATTTAAACTCAAATTTCTGTGTTAATTGGCCTTTTTTAAATTTTTTAATTTTTTTTTTTAATGCTGTTACGTTTGACATTTAAAAGAGTTTCTGTAATGTTGACGTTTTTGTGGTTATCATTGTGCTGAAGAGTAGATATATGAAGGTAAACACTACATTGACTCTATAAGCAATGACTGCACTAATGCCATGACAAGTAAGAACTTATTTAACATGTATGTTTAATAAACAAGTAAAATATGTTATCATGTGCTATGATAGCTGCTGATTTGAACTGAAATAAATACGATTAATTGGTTTCAGGGCTACAACTTAAAAATTTGTGTTTATGCTATAAATTATTAAGTTCCTCTAACTCAATGTAGCTTGATGGTACACTCAAAGTTGCTATAACTTAAAAAAAAAAAATGCAAAATGCAAAATGCTGCGTTTAATTTATTTATTAATTTATATTTTCGAGCCGACACATTTTAGGGTGCATTCAGTAAATCATTTAACCAATTATTTCCAAAGGGAATGCAAGAAAGATCATAATAAAATGAGAATCCATACTGGTTTGTCTTTTCAGAGATGGCAAGAACTGAGGGATTTGAAATGTTTTAAAAGTGAGTATGGTGAGTGAGTATTTTATTGAACAGATAAACTGCCATATGTAGCTCTCTAACAGTGTTCATTGTAAAGCATTATCTATTGTGAAGCTCATATTCATTGTGGTTGTTGTAGAGATGTGCTGGAAGTTATTTTCAAGGAACTGCCCTGTATATATTATTAGTTACAGTAACGCCTTCAGATAAACTGGTGTCCATCTAAACTGGTTATATCTCTAAGCCTAGTAGTGAATGTTTTAAGATAAGTAGGATCATCTCTCTTTCTTTTTTAGTTATGAGAAAGAACCATAATTTTCCACATAGTCAGAGCCAAAACACAACCAAAACAATGCTCTTCCACAAAATTCATGCAGTTTTGTTTGTTTTTTACCGCTAGAGGGCCAATAGTGTACCTTTAAAAACCACAGTAACATTTTCTGTGCAGATGTATTACCCAACAAAATCACCCCAAACTTTCTAGAATTATTAATTCTTTCAAAATATATTTATTCAATTCATCTGGTGAAAATCCCTTTTTCATATCACAATATATATTGCAAATATAAATAAATAAATAAATAACAATGTCAGTGTTTTTGTTTGTTTGTTTATTCTTCAATATTCTACTGCTATCTGGCATAATTTGGGACTGAACAATATCACTCCAGCATCATATAATAATTTGATGACTATCTAAACTGTGAAAAGTTGCAAAACTATTTAGCGAATTTGCGTTTCTTTCCTTAAACATTAAAAATTGAAGTTCCCATTTTTCAAAACGCAATAGTAAGCTGATTACATCCTTTTTTTAATTTAACAGACACACAATTGTATCCTGATCATGCAATGCTTTTCCAAGTTACTCAACCATTACACAACAAGACTACACCATGATGCACAGAAAAGCAAATAACACGGCTAACGGCGTCAGCACACACACTGATAGGAACAAACCCAAAATTACACTTCATAATCATAGCCATTGTCAGAGGTGTAGCAGAGCAGGAAGTGTGAAGAAGTCAAATTCCCCTGCCACTCAATTGTCAGACACGGTGAATTGGGCCTGTGATGCGCGTTTAATGTGCTGAAAAACTAATATAAAGGTGCTAAGAATACCACGAGCAAATATTTACATAACCATAAAGACAGTGCAAGACATGCCTAATGGTGTTGATATTTTGTTTAAACCCCCCTGTAAATTTCAACCATGTAAAATGGCCAAGGGTGACCCGTGGAGCCCTACCATGTTATTGACTATGAATATTTTGAATGCACGCGCTAAATTATTTATTTATGTTTTTCATAGATTGCACCTCAACTCCCAAGGCATCCATGAAATCACCTGACAGACAGAAGGAAGACGGAGGTCTCTATGGACACCCGGCTCACGGCCTTGCGCTCATGTAATGGGATTCAGGTACAAACGTGTGGCGAGTTGATTACGACTGCACGCGTTTGAGGTTCAGAAGGTGTGCGGACCACCGTTCAAATTACACAGGATTTCATGCGCTTGTTCCAACCTGTGCTTCAAGTGGAGCTGTGAAATAAGTGTGCTGCAAGCCGGGCACATTTGAATAATTTGTCAAGGGATCGCAGAGATATGCTTTTGAAGACGAGGTGATGGGATAGTGTGCACTAGACAAGGGCCGAGGGGGGCCGAGAGGAGGACACGGCGTCACATGAGGGCCCGACAGCTTCAAAGTTCCTTTTGTGATATGAAGGTGAAAATCTGATAGAGTTCTTGACAAACTCTTTGTTTTTTGTATGGTTTGTGAATTTTATGCATTTACACAAGTGGTTTATAAGCTTTTATGCATGTGAGAAATAAATAATGGATGTTCTAACACACAAAGAGTAACTAAGGACTAGACAGAACATTTTTAGATGATCTCATTGCTAAAAGCAGAATAAAACAAACAGGCAGGAAGGACTACGTAAATCCTTACTGAGATTAAATCGAGAGCAAAAGACTTTTGCTTAAAGTAAACATTAAATCTCTCATTTTCTTAAATTGTGGTCACATTTATCATTGCTTGGCAAATTTTTGTGGACGGATTTGGAATAGGACTAGGAATCCACCACTTGTTTTAGTATCATTTTTTTGTTTTGTTTCACGATTTTTTTTTCTATTTCACTTTCATCTAAATAACTTTTTTTTTTTTTTTTTTTTTTTTTTTGTAAAATGTCAAAAAAAATGTTTTATTACTTTTGGTATATGTAGTTTTAGTTATTTTAGTATGGAAGTTTGTTTCCGCCACTGAATAAAAAATAAATAAATAAATGTATTAGCAACTATCTCGCAATTCAAACTTTTTCCCCCTAGAATTATGTTATAAACTTGCAATTGCATAAAATAAGTCAGTATCGTGAGAAATAAACTCGTAATTATGGAAAAAGTCAGAATTGTGAGATATAAACTCACAATTATGGGGAAAAAAAAAAAAAAACAAAACAAAAAAAACAGAATTGTGAGATATAAACTCACAATTATGGAAAAAAAAAAAAAAACAGAATTGTGAGATATAAACTCACAATTATGAAAAAAAAAAAAAAGAATTGTGAGATATAAACTCACAATTATGGAAAAAAAAAACAGAATTGTGAGATATAAACTCACAATTACGGAAAAAAAAAAAAAACAGAATTGTGAGATATAAACTCACAATTATGAAAAAAAAAAGAATTGTAAGATATAAACTCACAATTATGGAAAAAAAAAAGAATTGTGAGATATAAACTCACAATTAGGGAAAAAAACACAGAATTGTGAGATATAAACTCACAATTATGAAAAAAAAAAAAAAACAGAATTGTGAGATATAAACTCACAATTATGAAAAAAAAAAAGAATTGTGAGATATAAACTCACAATTACGAAAAAAAAAAAAAATTGTGAGATATAAACTCACAATTATGGAAAAAAAAAAAAACAGAATTGTGAGATATAAACTCACAATTATGAAAAAAAAAAAGAATTGTGAGATATAAACTCACAATTACGGAAAAAAACACAGAATTGTGAGATATAAACTCACAATTATGAAAAAAAAAAAAAGAATTGTGAGATATAAACTCACAATTATGGAAAAAAAAAAAAAAAAACAGAATTGTGAGATATAAACAATTATGGAAAAGGAAAAAAAAACAGAATTGTGAGATATAAACTCACAATTATGAAAAAAAAAAAACAGAATTGTGAGATATAAACTCACAATTATGAAAAAAAAAAAAGAATTGTGAGATATAAACTCACAATTACGGAAAAAAAAAAAAAAAACAGAATTGTGAGATATAAACTCACAATTATGAAAAAAAAAGAATTGTGAGATATAAACACAATTACGGGGGAAAAAAAAACAGAATTGTGAGATATAAACTCACAATTATAAAAAAAAAAAAGAATTGTGAGATATAAACTCACAATTACGAAAAAAAAAAAAACCAGAATTGTGAGATATAAACTCACAATTACGGAAAAAAAAAACAGAATTGTGAGATATAAACTCACAATTATGGAAAAAAAAAAAAAAACAGAATTGTGAGATATAAACTCAGAATTATGGAAAAAAAAAAAAAAAAAAAAAAAACAGAATTGTGAGATATAAACTCACAATTACGGAAAAAAAAAAACTGAATTGTGAGATATAAACTCACAATTATGGAAAAAAAAAAACAGAATTGTGAGATATAAACTCACAATTACGGAAAAAAAAAACAGAATTGTGAGATATAAACTCACAATTACGGAAAAAAAAAAGAATTGTGAGATATAAACTCACAATTATGGAAAAAAAAAAAAAAAAAAAAAACAGAATTGTGAGATATAAACTCACAATTACGAAAAAAAAAACAGAATTGTGAGATATAAACTCACAATTATGGAAAAAAAAAAAAAAAAAAAAAAAACAGAATTGTGAGATATAAACTCACAATTATGGAAAAAAAAAACAAAAAAAAAAAAACAGAATTGTGAGATATAAACTCACAATTACGGAAAAAAAAAACTGAATTGTGAGATATAAACTCACAATTATGGAAAAAAAAAAAAAAACAGAATTGTGAGATATAAACTCACAATGAGAAAAAAGTATGGAAAAAAAAATTGCAAGATGTAAACTCAAAATTTCGAGAAAAAAAGTTGGAATTGTGAGATAATAAACTCACAATAATTTTATATTTCACAATTTATTTTTAATTAAATGGTGACAACAATCTTCCATATTTTATTACTTCAAGTTACGTTAACGAAAATGAGAAATGTTCCTTGGCAACTAGCTATAATAATAATAAAAAAGCTTTATTGATATATATTTTATTTCACTTAAATGTTAACGAAACGTTAACAAGAATGTTTTTATGGTTTTAGTTTTAGTTAATGATCATAATTTCGCATGATATTTCCTCACACGGATTATGCAACAGGTTCAAGGCCAACAGAAAGCTGCTTGGTTTGAAAGTGACGTCAGTGTGAGCTTTGCTTCATACATCACTACACCACTGACAATTGATAATGGGCCTTTGTTTTTGTCTCAAAAAAAAACTAAAAAAAAACTTTGTAATCTTTTATCAAAATGTAATAACTTGCTCAGCTGACGTCCCATCCAACCACTCGACTCTAGCCATTCAGATACAGAACACCCATTTTCTATTATCAGTTTCTTATGCATAAAAACAAGTCCTGCTCTATATTTTTCCTTGTTGAAGTCAAGTTTCTCATTACAGAAATGAGCTATATGATATTTTATTGTTCTGTACTCTTTTTTGTTCTATACTTTTTTTTTTTTTTTCCTGTAAGAAAACAATTGAGAACTCCTTTAAGTCTATGAATCTTTGTGCAATAGCATTATGCTCTTGATTATCTAAGGTTTTCTGAGAATTGCTATCATCTCCTTTATCATACTTTCGTTTTCTTTCTTTTTTCCTTGAAAAGCATTCTAGAAAGCTCTGTTTTCATTGGAGAGCTTTACGCCGAAGACGAGCCGCCACGTGTGCGACAGTACAAGAGAGCTCCCATAATGCCCCCCTTCAGCTGAAGATCACTGAGAGAAGGATTAACTAATTCAATTAACAAACCAAAGTACTTTATAACTGTTAATTATGTGCCTCCCCTAACTGCTGTAAGGCCACCAGTTTCCTTTGTGTGGAGAAAAGCTCATCTGTCCTAATTGACCTCTGGGGAGCGTTAGGGGGAGCAAACATCTTACGCAATCCCACAGCTTGTATAAACAAACTGACAATTCACTTTGGTGTGGAGTGACACCCTGTGTAAGTGTGACACAAACTCAAATGACCCTGAATGTGTCCCCAGAGAATAGACCTCCCCGTCTCTCCCGCTCTCGCTCTTTTAAGATGAAGCGTAGAGTTAGGAGTATACGACAGACGTGTTTGGTGTTCTGTCCTTTTTGTTCATTGGGAACAATGTCCGGGATCAATTGTTATGGAGCTTTGTTTTACTATATTTGTATGCATCGATTTGTCATGCGCATCCATTTTGTACTTGGATATTTTGTATTTAAACATATCTGAAACATGCAGGGGCCTCAAAAGTATTTGGACACAACGAATACTCCGGATTCAAGTGAATAGGGCCAATTTTTGGAGGATTTAAAAGCAAATGTAGCATTTAAGTTAAGGGATGTAGAATAATGTCAGGCAGATTGAGGCATTAATATGAGCTTTATAAGTACTAATAAACAACAAATAAGCTAATAAGCAACTAGTTAAAAGTGAGAATTGAACCCTAAAATAAGGTGTTACCAACAAAGTTATAAAATTGGATATAACCCTACACAGAAAAGGTTAGTACGGGATTTTTGATATTAAGGTATTGTTTACATCTTGTGGCTATACTATTGAGTATTTAAGTGTTAACAGATTGGCCCCGTTCACTTCCATCGTAAGTAACCCAAATTTTCCTTTGTTTTAAAGAAAAGTACAAGTCAAAATGATTGTATTGTGGTAATCAAATGTTGTTGATTCAGCTAGAACCTAGAATATTCCTTTACGCCATACTTGTTGACTTAAAAGTATTTGGTAACACTATATAATAGGCAATAATTACTCTTAGTTAACGTTAATTTCAATATTTACTACTACATTATTAAAATGTAAATGTTAATGCACTGTGAACTAACATGAACAACGACTGTATTTTTATGAATTAACATTAACCGAGAAAAATGAATACTGTAACAAACGTATTGCTTTTTGTTAGGTCCAGCGCTATCTCATGACCAATTCGTACGTATTTTACGAGGTGGCTAATTCCTACGAATTCGTACAACCTTACTCGTACGAATTCATACGATTTGTCTAAACCCCTGTGACGGGTAGGTTTAGTGGTAGGTAATTCGTACGTATTAATTCATATGCATTTGGCAACTCGTAAAATACATGCAATTTACCAAAAAATGTATGAAATCGTACGAGTGAGGTTATACGAATTAGCCACCTCATAAAATACGTACGAATTGCCGTGATATCGGGTTGGTTAGTTCGTGTTAGTTAATACATGAACTAATGTTAACAAATGAAACCTTATTCGTATACTGTAATTGTTACCAAATATTTGAATGCCATTGCATAAGAAGATACGGAATCAAAGTGTCCTTTATTTAGAAGAAAGCACAATTTTCAAGAAGAAAATTTCACAAAAATAGACTTTATTGGGTTAAACAATAGTGAATAACAAAGCCACATTTGATTTAAAGCTCATTGCAAAAATGGCTCAGAAAAGTAATGTCCCTGAAGCATTTGTCTGCAGATCACACTTGTTTTGATATCCAGCGCAATGACATTCAGACGGTTTTAAGCGTGACGTAAGTGTCTAAAACACCTCTTTAAGTTTCGTGGGTAACTAACTGACTCTTTCAGTCAATGCAGTCTTGAGCGTGATAATTGCTGTCTACATAAAAGACTGCATAAGTAGTGTGTTTTCCACACACAATAGGGGGAGGGTGTGTCTAATTTAAGGGTTGACCATATCCTGCATCTTCTCCGTCCCATGACCAGGGTCCCAATCTCTCATCTTCTAGAGATGGCAGAGGACTGGTTGTCCAGCCGTGGCACAGGCCCTTCCCTTCTTTTTCAAGTCATCTCCGTCCGTAATGACCTCCTCCACGGCCCATCCATCAGCTGGCAATTACAACATCTGTCGCGGATGGCTCGGGCGAGTCTTTCCTTCGCACCGGATCCCCCTCGATTATGTCCGCCACTGAAAAGGGTGGACACACACACACACACACATTGGTTTTGTGAAGCCAAAAGCGGCAATGCCACAAAACAGACAGGCATGTTGACAGCAAACACAAACATGGCTAAACAAATGGTTCACGCCTACCTCTTTAGATTTCCATTCCAATGCACTTGGCCACTCTGAGAAAGTTCTCGATGTTCAATGAGCGGAGAGGACCCTACCAGCTGCCATCGGCCCTCTCCACTACAAAGAAGAGCTTTCAGAGAGGAACAATGAGAAGCTCACCCCTTTTATCCTCTTAAGTTCTGCTCCGGCGTATATTAACTCAAAAGGCAGATCAATCCCTGACAAACATCTTAAAAAGGCCATTGGCCTTATTTGATTAACGACTTGTGCCGAGCCGCTTTCAAAACGCTCGCTTTGCATCTTAATATCTCAATGCTTGTCATATCATTAGGGTGGAATATTTCGACGTAAAGGACGCCGTCTCATCTTTTCGAGACGTGTCAGATAATCCGACGCATTTAATCTATGTTTCGCCAGTTTCAGGTGGTTATATTTGCAGATAATGCCTTTTCAATCTCGTGGTGGGATGACAGTGTGGGACCGTGCCTCCCTTTCTCTCGGCCCTTTAAGAAGAGCGGCGGATAGATGGCATGACATCACGGGCAAAGCCGGGAACACAATGCAAAGGTCAGGCTGCCCATTGATCGGGGGGCCCCTGATAGAAAACCTGCACATTATGGGCTCTCTCCTCACACACTGCGCCTTAGAAACGACCCACAAACCCGGCCTTGTTGTCTCCCCATTCAGTGGTGGCAATCAGCGGATTTACACTTTGATGTGTGGCAGAGAAATAAAACCCTTTGGAGTAGTGACCTTTATCGACGAATGGATTAAAATCCATAGCTGTCTTTCTCTCCCCTTACACTACTACATATCACGGGTACAGTCAGTGCAGCTTTTCCCTTAATACCGAATGTTTTCCTTTCAAAGCCTTTCTTTCATACTTTCCCCTTCTGGCTTTTGTGCGGTACAGCTAAAGTGAAGCATTAGTATTTTTTTTCTCTCTCTCTTTAAGAAACTATGACAATGCACTCTACCCAGCAACAGAGCGCCGGCGTCAGTCATTCCCAGAAGTTTGAAAGATTAAACCAAGATGCATGAACACAAAGTCACTATGCTCTGTGAAATATCAACGTGATCTTATAAGTATTTGTGCATTAGTCTGGCTCTAGCATTTTTTAAAGTTTAAATAAACAGAAGTGGAGGAAATTAGTGAAAAGTCTAATAAGAATCGCCCCAACTCAGTAAAGTTAACTAAAAAGTGGTAGAATCAACTGTAAAATCCAACAGTGATTCTACCACTTTTTAGTTAACTTTACTGAGTCAGGACTTTTCACTAATTTCCTCCACTTCTGCAGTTTGCATTCATTGATTTCCCAAAGTCATCTTAAATGTTCAATTATCAACAGAACTGAAAAAAATTAAGAGAACATCACATAAGCTGACTTCAAAAAGTCATTGATTGTTTGAACTCACCATTATGGTGATCAGTGTTCCCTTTGGTTGGGATAAAACAAGAAATCACGGTTATTTAGGTTTCAAAAGAAGGGAAATAATATAAGATGTGATATAATATGATATGCTATGATATGATATGATATATCCTATCATATCATATATAAAACTATATTTTATGTTAGTTAATGACCCTATAAAACACTTATGCCATAAACACCTTATAAAACTTTTAATTGGGTTGATATAATCCCTCTATATTTGTAACATCTTGCAATTGATTATGCTTGAGTCACACACAGACTTCAACAAGTAAATGATCAAGTACTCTCAGTTCTTTTTAAGATTATATTAGATTTACATATTAGATTTCAGACATTTTCATATATTTATATATTTGATGATACAAAATTATTGATAGCAAGATGAGAAAAATCGAACAAATACATATAACATTCTAAATGTAACACAATGTCATTCTATGACAAACTTTCTGATAAATTAGATAATCAAATCCAAATATTGAATCCAGTCACCTGTAGCAATGCCTACGGACAGGTTTCTGCCATTTAAGTCCCAATTAGTTGTCAGAGGATTCATAAAGATGTTCTGTAAAGTTGTAAAAGGGTTTATGATAATATTTTGACATAAATACATAATAATGTGTTGAAATTATGTTTCAGCATCAATCGTGCATGCACGCTTTACATATGAATACCTACCGGACGCAAAATACAAATGATAACACCCTGGAAATAGAAAAATTCAAAAGTACAAAAACAGCATCCGAAGAACAATTCCCACCGTGCCTGAAGATTTAAGCACAGACTCTTTAATGAAAAGACGTTTTGGTGTGGTTTCACTGCATTTATCTCTGTTGAGGAAAACATAAGTACCTAACTTTCCTTATTTTAGCTTTGAAGCCTTGTGGGAGTCTGAGGTTCAGAAAAGGCTTGTGGAGAAAATAGCACAAATAAGTCAGTTATCTCTGTGGAGAACCGATGATGATGAACGGCGAGTCTCTCTTTATCTCTTTCTCTGCATAGTACTTTGGCTAGATGCCGCAGCTATTAGAACCCTCTTCGATGTCTCATAAGGTACTTCCGCTGCCTGCATTGTTCTCAGATTTCGCTTTGCTGCCTGAATATGGGACGCTATTTGGACTGCTATCTGCACTGCCCTTGTTTTTTTGTTTTGTTTTTTTTTTTAATTTCTGCAAGCATTTTTAGAATAAATAAAGATTTTTGATGAGAACATTTGATGAAAAAAACCAAAGCACTCTTCCTCTGAGGTAATGGCACAGTAAGCCAGACGTCACTGATGGCTCTCCAGCACTTAATTCAGCCAATACCAGGAAAGAGTCATCCAGAGAATACAGGGACTGCCCGCAGAGCTCAGGCCATCAGAATTAAAGAGCATTACTAGTGCAATTCAGCCATTTCCCCTCTGAACAGCAGAGAAAACGTCCTCAGAAAATTTCCTCAGCAAACGTATTGTGAACTAATGTCCATTCAAGCAAATGTCTCCAAGTCATTTCTATTATACGTTGCAGATTCTAGGTGTTGATTATTTGAAGTGCTTGAAAACAGCCACCTATTTTTTTTCTGCAATTATTCAAGAATTGTGAGCATTTACAACTCTTTTTGCTTTAACATTTATATATTATAAACCTGGGAATGATAAAATCCTGCAGAAGAAGCAATGTCTGTTATCATTAGTTGCAATACCACACTAAATATCGTTGCGTAAAATAGCGTAATAGCATGCTACTCTTACTATTTATGCAGTACACTTTTAAAGGATTAGTTCACTTCAGAATTAAAATTTCCTGATAATTTACTTACCCCCATTTCATAAAAGATGTTTCTTTCTTCAGTCGAAAAGAAATTATACTTTATATACTTTTTAACCACAAATGCTCATCTTGCACTGCTCTGCGATGTGCCACGCATTACACAATCATGTTGGAAAGGTCAGGCAGAAGTACAGAGCAAGTGTTTACAACAACAACAACAAAAGGTAAAAAAAAAAAACAATGTCGGCTGATTTTGAAGTTGGAGGACTGCGGTACTTAAGCCCCGGGTATACTTTGGTCGTCCGCGTTCGTGCACCGTCTGCATGACGTAATTTTCGTCATGCAGAGGGCTCACGGCCGGCCGCAAATTTCGCGCAAACGGTGCACGTGCAACAGCACGTGCAAGCAGGACAGAAGAGTCCACTAGGTGACAATACGCACAGTACTGAGCAGAATGTGCAGTCGTCGAAGAAGCGTGTGTAAAGAGCGATTCAAAAACAAGACGAGTAAACTCAGAAGCATGCCTTCTCCATCGTTTTTGATTCCTGTTCTCTTGGTGTATCTTCTGAACTATGTTGCAATGGTGGCTGCACTGTTTTTCTCCTCGGATCCTGCCCAGCAAATGTCCCATTGATGACATGATGTCTGGTAAAGAGTATAGAAAAAATTGTACTAGGCATGTATCGAACTCGGCCATCCGCGCGCATCCGTGGTTTAGCATACTTTGAAAGATGCGAGACGCGTCCGGCCGTGGAAAGCAAAGTATATCCGGGGCTGTATGCCTACGTCACGCATGACCTTTCCAACGTGATTACGTAATGTGTGGCGCAGTGCAAGATGAGCATTTGTGGTTTTGAAAATGGCCGATGGTTTCTCTAGATAAGACCCTTATTCCTCGTCTGGGATCATGTAGAGCTCTTTGAAGCTGCACTGACACTGACATTTGGACCTTCAACCCGTTGAACCCCAGTGAAGTCCACTATATGGAGAAAATCCTGGAATGTTTTCCTCAAAAACCTTCATTTCTTTTCGACTGAAGAAAGAAAGACATGAACATCACAATGCAATGCAATGAGACTATAGATCTTCCATTTCCAGTGTAATAAATGAACCTTATGTAACATTGTCTGTCTTTACTCACTAATTGATCAGACAAGAATTAAAACATTGGTCCCACTTTATATTAAGTGGCCTTAACTACTATGTACTTACATTTAAATTAATCATTTGATACAATGCACTTATTGTGTACATACATGTTTTTACATTGTACTTATATTTTAAAAACACATGCATGTAATTACATCTGTAATTAATTTCCTAATAAACATACCCATACCACCAAAGCTTTCCCTAACCTTACCTGTATCCCATCTCAATAGCAGCAAAAGTGTTTTGCAATACTATATGACCCCGATAAGTACATTGTACTTATTTTTTGTTGTAAATACATAGTAGTTAAGGCCACTTAATATAAAGTGGAACCAAAACATTTGTTATGGAAAATTACCTAAAAATAAAATAAAACTGCAAATCGCCCCAAATACATGCAACATGATGCATTCTGTTTTTGATGTGCTAATAATATACAGCATAAATAAGCTAGTGTTCCATTTCCAAACATAGCCGTAGTTTCCTCTCTGACGTTAAAATAATGTCAAAAGCATTGTGTCCCTTAAGCTTTCAGGAGTTTGTTACGTGAAGTAAGGAGACGTGTTTTGTCTGATGAGCAATAAGAGCTACACGCTCTATTCAGACAAATGGAAAGGCAAGAACATGATGTTACGCTCAGGAAAAAGCCAGGGAAAAAAAAACACAGCCGCATGAAATTTTAATCAGATATTTACTCACAGACATGTCATCTCAAAACAGTCTTAGGGGCACTGGGAGAACGCTAACATGTGATTGACGTATGCCAGGAAATGTGTGTGTGTGTGTGTGAATGGATGATTGAATGGGAAGGGAGGGGGAGGATATGTTTGGAAGCATGGGGTAAAATTAGGACCAGGCCAAGACCCGCTTTCTGGCTAAATATTCCAGCTGGCAAAAAGGTGAGCGCTGTCTTCCCTCGAGAAACAGCTTTCTCTAGGGCACGCTACTCGGCTCGGCCCTTTGTTTGGCATATGGTATGTTGACATGCTTTAGATTTCAGACTACGGGCGAATGAGTTTTTCTGTTTCTTGTTACCTTGTTGGTTTGTATCTGTAGCTAAATAATTGATTTGATATTTTAGTGCTTGTTGTTTTCATTACACTTGAAACACTTGGTTCACACTGCAGAGAAACCCAATTGTTTTTCATTTGCGATCTTTAGGACTGGCTGTTAACTGTAAGATATGTTTCTTCAGTCATTACTTGGTGTAGTGTATAATTACTAATGTTGTAAGCATCAACACGATGCCAACCCTTATGAAAAAGAAGAACACTTAAATGTGTTGAATATGCACTTGTAGTGTACTTCAAATCTTAAAAGCATATTAAAAGAAACCAAGAAATCATATAATATTAATGAAAAAGGCCACTTAAATAGAGTATACTATCATTTCTTAATAATGTCAAGTAACTTCATGCACTTGCTATAGGGTTAAGGTTAGGGTTTGGTTTGGTTTAGAGTAAGTTGCATGTAATTATGCACAACTTACTATAGTAACTACATGTAACATATGTAACGGCACTGTTATCTAAAAGGTTTACTTTAAAGTATATTTGTTTTAATGTTTTTTTTGTGTCATGCTTTAAAAACGTTCAGTTATCTTGATTAACATACTAAAGCACATGCAAAGTACCTGATTATATCAACACATATGTGTAATTACAAATATATTCAACTACATGCCATGAGTTTCAATAGAATTAACATTATTTTTGTGTATTTTAGTTATAAATGCTTGTCATTACATCATTAAACTGTTTCAAAGACAATAGAAGTAATTATGAAATTACATGCAAGTCATACTTAGTGTAAAACACCCTAAAGTTCAGCTAACTGTATTTAATATGAAGCTAAACTATAATACATTTTCATTTAATTGCAATTAACATGAAATTAAGTATCTGACATTACATTCAGTTTGTACTTATTTGTTTTAAAGTATATTATTTCTGTAATAAGTACTCTTAATAAAAGTATTTTCACTAAAATTGGAAAACTTGTCTCTGCTCATGTC
This sequence comes from Megalobrama amblycephala, assembly GCF_018812025.1. Lineage (NCBI taxonomy): Eukaryota > Metazoa > Chordata > Actinopteri > Cypriniformes > Xenocyprididae > Megalobrama > Megalobrama amblycephala. The sequence goes on from NC_063065.1 coordinate 32,772,059, forward strand.
CATCTTGAAATCTTGCTGTGGTCACCGTTCACACATCCAGTGAATAGTTCACTATTTGAGGAAGGAGTGTGAGACACAGCCCTATTATATTATGTTACACATCACATTGCAAACATGAAAAACTGATTTTGATTTTAAGATTTTTGCTCTTCAGACCATAATAAATTAAATGGATTTCAGTTTTGATATGCCAACAAATCTGACGTGAACGAAGCAGAGCAGTCAAATAAAGAAATTCATAATATATCTTTCCGTCATATTTCCGTGCAAACACGCACTTATGTCTGTCTAACTTTTCTTTCTTTGGCTGTAACCCTTCTTTCTGCTCTAAATTTCAGCCTCTCTTACCTAATTCTGCAGCATATTTCTTTGCCACAGGAGGTGGTTATGACAAATTAGAAGTCTACAAATGTTCTGATAGTGTAAAGACTCCAGCTGTCACCAGGGAGATGGTGATCAGGTTTCCAAGCCGCATGGTCTCCTGGCGCCACGAAGAGTTCCATATGGTCATCCAAATGCTGCGCCTAAATACACACGTACACAAACATACACACGCACGCATGCACATTCACATAAACACACACAGACACACGCGCTTCCCTCCTCGCTGCAGCAAATTTACTAAATCAAGTCATTTTGCTTCTCAGTAATACCTCTCTCAGTTTTAGTAGTGAGGAAATTAGCTTTGGTTTCTCTTTGAGGATATAATAAATCAAAAAGAGGTTCATAAGCTAATTGACGCTCTTCGTTAATGTGATTTTATCACAGGTAAGGGGTAATGCACACGCAGCCACCTGGCACTATAGCTTTAATAAAACACTGCAATGGAATTCAAATCAGAATCTTAGAGCGTAATAACATATTAATACGGAATGTGCAATCCTGTGTGTGTTTATTGGGAATTTACAATGGCTTTGAGCTCAGCCAATCAGAATTAGACTATTGAGATACTATTGTCGCACTTTACTTGGTAACACTTTATTTTAAAGTTACACATTATATGTAGTTATTATAGTAATAACTATAAATTATGCATAATTACATGCAACTAACCCTACAACAAACTTAATCCTAACATAACCCTATAGCAAGTACATGTAGTTAATTAATATTACTCAGTACTTCAATGCATAATTACACTGTAACAAAGACACCTTGAAATAAAGTAACCGTTTATTTTAGTGTCCTTGTTACAATGTAATTACATACTGAGTAATATTAATTAACTACATGAACTAACTATAGTGTTAGAGTTAGGATTGAGGTTTTATTTAGAGTTAGTTGCATATAATTATGCATAATTTACTTTATTACTATAGTAACATGTAACGAGTAACAATTAGTGTTACCGATACTATTATGGCTTTTAATAATATTTTTAATTATTTTTTTATTTTGATTTTTTTTAAATTTTTTAATAATTTGGTTGTGTGTTTTTGTTATTTTTATTTTAATATATATATATTAAAATAATGCAATTTTTTTATGTATAATTTTAATATATATAATTTGTGTTATTATTATTAATTTCAGTTTTAGTTATTTTAGTACATGAAAATTAGAAGTTCTGCCTTGACCCTTTTTTAACACTTTATTTCAGTTAAAGTTTATTTTATTTCAAGTAAGAAAACTTTATTTTATTTATTTATTTATTTATTTATTTATTTTTTATGGTTTTGGTTAACTATATGAAGCAGTTCACTTACAATGAAATGAGAAAAGCTGGTTTTTGGACTTGTTTAAAATGTTTAGTGCTATGCAATCTCTACACATCTTGATGCTGTATATGGGTATGGCGGCAGTCCAGCCTTGCCGTTAGCCTGTCTCATCCGCTGTCATTGTGTCCCTCATTTGGGCTGTTTTGCATGTAAAAAGGCGCAGCTACTGTAATTGCTTGCATCGCTGCAATAATGGAAGGTCGTGTGTAATTACGGCTCGGTTGTAGCCCTCAGCCATGTCTGGCCCATGCCGGCCTGTTTGAAGGGATTAGCAGCCATCAGCGTAGAGACAGACACAGTCACACGACCCCCTGTGCATCCGGACAACAACCTCCCGCTTTCCCAGCTAATATCACAGGGAAAACGCAGAAACAAAATGGTGATAGGGTGGAAAGAGGGCAAATTTTGTACATTTAATGGCTAACACTGAAGGAGGCCATATTTGGTTTGCCAAGGAAATAATAACAATAAAAAAAGATAAAGATATCAAACATTGTTTTGCCATTTTTAGAGAATGTTTAGTTTTAGTTCTCCATGTAAATGGCTTGACAGGTGCAGTTTTCGTTCCTGTGTTGGTGCTGATGCTTATTGAAGCATGAAGTTGGGGAATGTCAAAAAAGCAGTCATCTTTTTTCCTTTTTTTTTTTTTTTTAAATTAGCCAACAAAGCAATTTATATGGTTGTTTCTGCCACCAAATTTTTCTCTCACAATTCCGACTTTTTTTCTCAGAAAATGCGAGATATAAACTCACAATAGCGAGTTATAAAATCAGAATTGCATGATATAAAATTCTCACAATTCTGATCTTTTTTCTCCGAATTTTGAGATATAAACTCGTAATTGCGTGTTATAATGTCCAGTTGTGAGGGGAAAAAGACTGACGTTTTTTTCTCACAATTCTGACTTTATAACTCACAATTACACGTTATAAAGTCAGAATTATGAGATATAATAAACTGAGAAAAAAAAAAAATGTCAGAATTGTGAGTTATAAAATCAGAATTGCATGATAAAAACTTGCAATTATGAGAAAAAAAGTCCGAATTGTGAGATAAAAAGTCACAATTACCTTTTTTATTTTTTTATTTTTTTTTATTTAGTGGCGGAAACAAGCTTGCATAAATTTACCATGATTTGCAACTTGCAATTTTTATTATTATTATTTTTTTTTTAGTTAACTAAAGCCATATATATATATATATATATATATATATATATATATATATATATATATATATATATATATATATATATATATATATATATATATATATAACATTTTTATTTATTTTTTTAAAATAAAATAAAACTTTAACTGAAATAAATAATCCATTAATTTTCTACTTCCCACTTCTAAAGTTGTGATTATGAGTTTGTTGCATTCAAGTGCTTTGTTGTCAGAAAGAACAGGAATTATGGAGGAAACCAGGTTCAGTCTTGGCTATTGAAGCCAAAATGATATTTAGCGTCCCATTAATTGACAACCATTCACTGTACTATAGCTAGTCAGCTTGCTGACAATTCTGGATTTTTTGCTGTGCTTAAAACATACAATATGCTTCAAATGATTATTCATATATGTAAATATGCACTACTTAAACGACAAGACACAGCTGTTGTATAAAAAACAAATAAAGCATACCATTCACAGCAACAGTCGTTCTCCCCTCCGCCATGTTTAAAGTTTATGGCAAGCCCATCTCGGACAGTTGTGTATCAAAATTATCCCAGTGCTTCCCAGTGGAATATGACATGAGAGGACATTCATGTCCAATTTTTAACTAGGAAATTCGTATTTACGATAATTCTAATGGTGATGATTCAAATGAAGGCAGCATAACACACAAGGGCTAAAATCCACAAAACTTCCATTTGGATTTCATTAAAAGGAAATGCAAAATCATTTTCTGGGCACATAGTATGGCAGAGATATGCTAATATTTTAGCACATGCTAAAAGGTACAGGCATCTGTTTCAATAATGTGACTTATTCTGCTCATCTACAGACTTTTTTATGGTATCTCTGTTCATTTTGTATTTGCCACCATTACGTAGTCCGACTGATGGTCATGTTTAAGTCACATGACTGAACCAAATGAATAGCTGATGTTTGTAGTAACTGGTAGTGTAGCTAAACGAGTATCTTTTTAACTAGTAATTTGATTTAAATTAAAATGCTACTAGCATGTTCTGGAAACTTAGTTCCTGGAGAAACTTAATATCATCACTTGTAGGGTTGCAAAGTGTCTTGTTAGTAACTTGATGTAGTTACATTTTTTTTTTTTTTTTGTTAGTTTGTTAGCCATGTGTCGCAACCACAAGAGTCCAACTTGTAAATATAGCAGCTAGCAGCAATTATCGAGGTTCAAGCACTTTAAGGCCTTTAAGCACATGCGTAAAAAGGTATAATGTTTATTCAGAAAACCTATAACCATCTCGAGTTGGAAAAGACTAATTACCGCCAATAGAGGCAATTTATCATAGGAAATGCAAAGCTTTTTAATGCTTATTGAGGTTGAGCCAAAAACTTAGTTCACCAAAGTTGGTTTTTGAATTTGCCTCTTAAAAGCAAAGTTGCTCAGAAAACAGGCCCAGTGAGTTTTGTTTCGATCGGCCTCCTTGTCTGATAGCTGCTCAAACTTCATTGGCCGATGGCGGACATGTTTTTTGAGATATGTCAATGTCCTCATAGACGTCATGGCACCTGTGAGAAAGACACTGCATGACAATTTTCAAGTCAATCGGACAAATGATGAAGTAGTTGAAGTAGATGAAGTAGCCAGTCGCTGCATCCTTTTTCACACGACCACAGAATGAGCTCTTACGTAGCTGTGCTGAGTTTGGTGAAAAATCTCATTTCGTTCACAAGTTATAGCCATTTTCGTAAAAGTGGCTCCACCCACTTTGAACATTTTGGTGGCTCTTGGGGACCATGACCATTTATTTATTGATTTATTTATTTATAGATAATCATTGACAATCAGATTCCAGATAATCTTGCTTCCCTGCTTGTTTTAGACAGGACCAAAAACCTAGGATTAGTCGAAAAATAAGTTTTTTCAAAAAAATCCAAAATACCTGAAAATTTTGTCAAAATGACGAGCGAATCCGAGGCATGGATTTTGTCCGCCCTGAGCCAAAGATTCCAAAGATATTAGACCCTATGCCTAACAGTTCAGGAGTTATGAGCCATTTCATACTTTTCACCACTGTAGCGCCCCCGTCAGGCCGATCGGGGCGAGCCTTGGTGACGTTGTAGCAGCGTGAGCACCAGCCCTCAAAGTTTCAAGTCTCTATGACTCACGGTTTGGTCTGTCCGGTCACTTCTAGGGGAGAATGCTGTTCCTTGGAAATTTTAACAACTACAATAGTGTTTCAGCACTACGTGGTTGAATCCATAAAAAGTGTTCATAAGAGCGTCCTTGTAGAACTCAGAGTTACAACTACTCAACATTTTCTGAGAGCTTTGACTTGTACCACATGACTGAAATACTCAAAATGGAAGCAGCTTCACCAGTAAAATAGAAACAAGCCACTGAATTAAGCAATATGCCATTATTCCGTAATATTTCTGTTCATTAATAACACTCTAAAAAATGCTGGGTTAAATATGGACAAACCCAAGGATTGGGTTGTTTTCACCCAGCCATTTTTTTTCAACCAATTTTGAATTTATTTTTTTAGCACAGCAATATAGTAATATAGTAAAAGGCATGTTTTTGCTCACCCCCAAATAGGGGCAAATTTGTGGGGTATTTTAAGATGAAACTTGACCAGAGACTTATATTACATCTTGTGAAAGAGGGCATAATAGGTGCCCTTTAACCCAACCTGCTGGGTTTGTCCATATTTAACCCAACTTGGGTTGTTTTTAACCCAGCATTTTTTAGAGTGAACACTGTAAAAAATGACCGTGATTTTAACAGTAAAAGACTGTAAAAATGCTGCGGCGAAAAACTGTCAATTGGTTTACAGAAAGTTTCCGTACTATATACGGTGAATAACTGTAATAGATCTAACGGTACATTTAATGTAATTTTACGGTAAAATACCGTTAAATTCACAGTTTTTGGAAGTGAAAAATAACAATTCATTGTAAAATTTTCAGTGAAAAACCGTAAATTGACATTCCCACAATTCCCTGCGTGACACTTCACATTTGATATATTTTCGTTGAAATAACTCTGTTTCTTCTTAGTTTTTCTCATTTTTTTCTAATCAGTTATGTACATTAGGGTTTTATGTTACATCTAATGTTGTTAAATTAATGTTTACTGCATTTTTAAAATTTCATGCATGTTACCATGATGGTGTTTAGTGTGTGTGTGAATGACACTGTGTGCACCTTCTATATATTAGTATTGTGCTTCTCAGCTTGTGGAAAAGCTGCTTGTGATGAACTTTGATTCATCATGTGACTCTCATCACCACTGTGTTTGGTGATTGTCAGTGTATTATAAAGGTACAAAACAGATATTAGTACTTCATTAGGTTGGTAAATTAACATTATATCAGTTAATGAAATATGTTATTTTACCGTAAATTTAACAGATTTTTTTTTACGTTGCTACTGTATTTTTTACAGTAAAGTTCTGGCAACCACAGCTGCCGTTTTTTTACCGTAAATTTTACTGGGATTTTTTTTACAGTGAAGAATAATTTGAAAATAAACGAAAGATTACTCAAATTGCAAAGATTCATTGCCGTTAAAACACTGTAAAATTATTTTTACTTGTAAATAAAGTTTATTTGGAGATACTACACTCTAATAAATGCTGGGTTAAAACAAACCAAGTTGGGTTGAAATTGAACAAAGTCAGCAAGTGAGTTGTTTTGACCCAGCGGTTGGGTTAAATGTTTGCCCAATCTGCTGGGCAGTTTTATTCAACTATTGTTTAAAAATTACTATATTGCTTGCTTAAAATAAACCCAAAGTATGATGGAATTGAACATTTATTAATATGTTTAAAGGCAGGGTAGGCAAAAAAATTTATAAAAAACTTTTTTTCAAAATTTGTTTAAACTTTATTTATATATCAATACATAATTAAAATGTAAGTACTCTGAAAAAGAAAGTATAAAATCGAGTGTCTGTAGACCTCTCACGACTGTTTTAAAGACAGCTCATTATTTCCATTCACTCCACCCCCTCCCTTCTGGGCTCCTTCCAAAGCCACGCCCCCAAAACGCATGAACGTTGACTCCAACCACTACTGGAAGAGCATTATTTACCTGAGACGAGCGGAGAGGAAGGAGAAGTGATGTATGACATCATGTCAGAATCACATGTAATAAAAATAACTTTATAATTATGAAATAAACAAACAAGATGTATTTTAGTACTCATTACTCATATTGATATTGGTAAAGTTTAAAATATAATTTTTTGATTGCAACGAGCTATCTATAAGGCAAAGCTAAAAACAGGTTGCATGATACCGTTTTTCCATTACCATCATTTACACTGTGTGAAATGAATTTCGTTAAGATTCATAACATTACGTTGTTCTACAGATCAACAGAGTAACATACACTCAAATATCAACTCACAACTGCATTGCAGACACAAAATAATAACACACACATACAACAAAGTGTGTACGACACACACAGATACAAGATAAAGACATCAGTAAACATAGGTAGAGAATATAAAAACAAAACAAAGGCGAAAAAAAACGTGCAGGTAAACTTAAGGTGAACATGGTAAAAGAGTTAGACAGAGGGTAAAATTGCACATTCAACACTATAGCTACATTATTTATCGTCTCTCACGGCTCGCTAAGTAAGTTATGTTAGCTATATTACGCAGCTACGTTGCTAATGACACATGCTTCATGAAAAAATAAACAAAAAAATATGTAGATCAAAATACAAAAAGAAAGATTTACCTGTCCAGCAGAAATAAAGCCATCAAGGAGTCACTTTTCAGCCCCTTGAGTTCCCTCAGTTCTCGCCATCGCTGGAAAGCCACGCCGATATTAACTCGCGTTTTATTTCTTTGTTTATCCAAAGACTTTTTGTTCATTGCCTTTTCTTGTACTGTTACTTTCTTCCTTTTTTGCCTGGTTTGCCTTCACTAACTGCAAGGCCGATCTGTGAATTTAGCTTGCTGTTTCTCTGCCATTGTTTTGGTATTCCTAGGATCCATGCCTCTTGGATCCCCAAATACGTGCGCGCGCAAGTGGGCAGGTATGTTGCAAAAGGGTGGTTGCATGGTTGCGAGAAGTGAAGCCGCCTAAGCCAATCCTATGTTTCGTCCCGGATGGAAATAATGAGCTGTGTTTAATACAGATACGGTCTAGAGTCACTCGATTTTTAACTCTTTTTTCAGAGTTCTTACATTTTAATTATGCATGTATATATATAGAAATTTATTGGAACAAAATTTCTTACCTACCCTGCCTTTAATGAATAATAATTAAACAATAAACATTTATTAAATTGCTTATTTAAAAAAATGTTCCCCTTTTTATTCCCATTATTATTATTTCCTCTAGTAATTGTGTCTGATTTTTAATTTCCAACCTATTTTGGGTTCATTTTAACCCAGACATATAGTCATTTTTAAAAAATAGTTGAGTTAAATAAAACTACCCAGCATGTTGGGCAAACATTTAACCCAACCGCTGGGTCAAAACAACCAAATCACTGGGTTTGTCTAATTTCAACCCAACTTGGGATGTTTTTAACACATTTTTTAGCGTGTACTTCATTCTATTTCATTATTTCAGTTCCACTTAAAAATTATCATGTTTAATCGTTGTTTCTTTGTAATTATTTGTGAAATTCAATGGCAATTTTCAAGTGAAAATTCTTTCAAAGTAAATCCTACAGCAATTTTTTCAGTGCATTGTTGCCATAGAAACATAATTCCGAGTCCGAGTACAGCTCTGAGTAGAACGTCGCAGGTTGTCACCTAGTAATTACGGTAATTACGGCATGGTGTGAACGCAGCATAAATCCTTTTTGAAAAAGGTATCTCGGCTGTAATTTAAATGTTAAAATTTAGTAAAATGTATTTATATAGTAAATGAAATCCTTTCATTTATGTGTAGTATGTATGTACTTAAAGGGGAATGCAAATGCAAAGATCCACACATGCTAACGTTTTAGCACATGCTAAAATCTACAAGTTGATATTGCTGCACTTTGAGATATCGGGGTGTTATAGGGTTGAGCTCTAGAGGACTATAATTAAACAGCGCTCGCTGCTGATGTCATTACCCCAGCGTGGAGGTGGAGACTGGCCATGCCAAGGCACCTGTTGTTGTGAAGAGAGGCATCTGATATCATTACCCACCCAGCCGGATTGCCACAGGCTCCCGCTGCGGTGAGAACTGTACCAAACCCAAATCCCAAAGCATGAGCTCCAACACTTACCCTGCCAGGGGAACACATGGTATGGGTAGCTTTTATTCTGGAGAATGCAAGTATTAATATATTTATTTACATTGAGAAGAACATGCTGCAGGATGAGCTCACTTTTGGCACCGGAAGGAAGGTCGACTGGACCATAACGGTTCATGGTAGGACGTAAGTAGCCAAAGATTAGCCTATTTACATGGACAGTCATATTGTGCTAATCTGTCCTACAGTGTTAAGAAGTTGTTAACTAAAAGCACACATTCAACTACATTTATCAATAGTTTGACAGTAGCTCAGCTCAAGCAAAAAAAAAAAAAAAAAAAAAAATGTGACCTTGTATTATGTATGGTCAAGTTGAGGCAATCGAGTGCACTGTTTAATTTGACATCTCATGCATTTTACATTCATTCCAATGCACAAGTAACAAAAAAAAAAAAAAAAAAAAAAAAAAAAAAAACACTGTTCCTAATTGTAATGAATGTGCACTTGTAGTGTACTTCAAATTATAAAAAGTATATTTTAAAAAAAGTGCACTTTATAATAATGTCAAATTAAAAGTTTACTTTAAAGTACATTTTAAATCACCATGTTTGAATCTTTCATGCACTTTAAAGAAGTACACTTATTTTGACATACTAAAGCACATGTAAGTACTTGATTATAATTTCAACTGTAGTGTTTTATTCAATATTACATTTAAAGTTAATATACTGCATTTTAAATGCACTAAACTGCAACTTCATTACAAATGTGTAATTACAAATACATGAAATATAAATTTTAGTTTACCATATAGACTGAGTACATTATGCAGAAATCTGTGAAAAAAATGGTCAAAAACAACTTTTAACCATATTTCAAAGACAATAATTATGAAATTATATTTAAAGATGTACTTAAAGTCCTATTTTAAGGGTTAGTTCACCCAAAAATGAAAATTCTGTCATTAATTACTCACCCTCATATCGTTCCACACCCGTAAGACTTTCGTTCATCTTCGAAACACAAATAAAGATCTTTTTGATGAAATCTGAGAGATTTCTGTTCCTCCACTGACAGCTATAACTGCCACTTTGACGCTTCAAAAAGTTCATAAAGAGTGAGTGGTTGAGTGGTTTAGTTCAAATTTTCTGAAGAGACTTGATCGCTTTATATGATGAACAGATTGAATTTAGGCTTTTCTTCACATATAAACATTCATCAACTCACACATCAGATATGGTAAAGGGAAGCTCAAGCATGTTTGCTTGACGTGTGTTACGCATCACATTTGAGGTTCGGTTGAGCTTCTGTTTATGTTTATGTGAATAAAAGTGATCGAGTCTCTTCAGAAAATTTGGACTTAACCACTCAATTCATATGGATTAGTTTTATAATCACTTTATTAACTTTTTGAAGCAACAAAATGTCATTTGTGTAGTTGTCTATGGAGGGACAGATTTCATTAAAAAGATCTTCATTTGTGTTCTGAAGATGTATGAAAGTCTTACGGGTTTGAAACAACATGAGGGTGAGTGAATGACAAGATAATTTTCATTTCTGGTTGAACTAACCCTTTAAGCAGGTCATAAAAATTACTCTTAAATTCAACTAATTGAACTTAATCGATTTAATATAACCTTCATTTATTATTTTATACAATACATTTCTTACATTTACAATTATGCATTTGTCAGATGCTTTTTTAACCAAACTGACTTAAATTGCATTCAAGGACACATTTACATTTGATCAGTTCTTGCTTTCCCGGGGAATCGAACCCATGACCTTGGCGTTGCAAGCACCATGCTCTACCGTTTGAGCTTCTTAATTATTAAGTATATTATAAAAGTTGTACTTTTTTCACAAGTAATAACTGATTACATTTACATTTATGCATTTGCCAGATGCTTTTTTAACCAAAGTGACTTAAATTGCATTCAAGGACACATTTACATTTGATCAGTTCTTGCTTTCCCAGGGAATCGAACCCATGACCTTGGCGTTGCAAGCACCATGCTCTACCGTCTGAGCTTCTTAATTATTAAGTATATTATAAAAGTTGTACTTTTTTCACAAGTAATAACTGATTACATTTACATTTATGCATTTGCCAGATGCTTTTTTAACCAAAGTGACTTAAATTGCATTCAAGGACACATTTACATTTGATCAGTTCTTGCTTTCCCGGGGAATCGAACCCATGACCTTGGCGTTGCAAGCACCATGCTCTACCGTTTGAGCTTCTTAATTATTAAGTATATTATAAAAGTTGTACTTTTTTTCACAAGTAATAACTGATTCATTTTGATCTAACGTACTGCAATTGTTGTAAATTTTGTTCATACTTCTCATCATGTAACAACTGGTACTGCCTTAGCTTTAGACAGCATAGCATAGCAATGAACAGAGCAAAGCATAGCAAGAAATCATCTATTTGAGTAAAAGTGCTTTCATGTTTTCCAACTTTATTATAGCCTATATCAGCAATTACATGCAATGATTGCGGTGAATCAAGTCGTTGGCTTCCATCTCATGACCATATATCATAAAATCACGTCTACCGCATCATAAAAAAAAAAAAAAAAAAAAAAAAAAAAGATGACAGCTTGTCTATTTCCTCCTCATTTATTCAGCAATATGCAAATATGAGGCTAACAATGGGGCTAATATGATTTTTAAGATGCAATATTCTCCCAGGGTACACCCCTCTGATAAGACAATCTCTTTGATAGTATTAATTCTATAAAATTCATTTCCAAACATCTGCGAGGAAAAACATCTCACTGCGCCGTTCATTTGATACCTGTTTCTTTTTTTCACGACTGTCTGGAAAATCATTAAATAAGTGTCATAGCTCAAAGTTGGTATCAATTACCGAAGTTGCAATCGTGTCTCTCTTCCTCTAATCGGTCTCGAGGGATGGCTCTCTAATGAGTATGTTGTCTTCTTAGCGGCTAAATCACTTCGACTATTACATCTGTCAGAAAGCACAGCTCTATCTCTCATGGAGACCCCCCACCCCCACCCGAACACGACTCTTACTGGGTCAATCTGCCAACCCCATCCCACGCGAAGTATTAAAGATTAATATTTCTCCCTTAGCATAAACAAAACTGCTCCACCTCATTTAGTAGGGAAACGTTCGCGCTAATATCACAATAATTGCACAAAATAAACTTGGGAGCTTTTAAACTCACATAAGATAAACACACTTTGCATTTCAATAAACCGATATGGAGTCGACGTTTGGTGCTGTTGTGATTTGCAATACGTATAAGTCTTGTTCTGTGATGTTTCTTTATGCCGAGCGGTCAGTCCAGACCTCCGCTGGGGAAGTTTTGGCCATAACATGTTACCGCCTGACAGACTTGAAAAATTGGCGTAAGTGCTGGAGCTGTAATGGAAATACGGCGAACCCCAGAGACCGTCAGTCAAGGACAAAGGGGAAATAATATCATAATCTGCTTTCAACCACTCCCCTGACCCAGAGGTTGAAGCTGCCGTGCTCCCAAGATCCTACTGTACACACGCACACACACATCTGGACTACATTGTGAGGTCCGCCGGCCTCCAGTGGTGGTGCGCCAGCGGTCGAGCACGGGTGAAAACCAGGGCGGCATGCACCATAGTGGGAGCGCTCCATCACTCTGGCCCCTGGCTTTGACAGGCCTGATCCTGGAACGCAGGCAGAGGCATGCTGGGAAGGTATTCTGTATCAGCTTAATGGAATATTCACCCTCATCACCTGTCCGACTGCATTCTCCTGACAGACAAATACACACTCATTCACACTAACACATATTTGCACTTTCACAGCCAAGTCAAGCAGCCCACCGCACAGTAGGTGTGACAAGCATCAACCACTCACACACCTCACTCAAAAAAGAAATATTATATTTCTAGATTAAAGGTGAAGTGTGTAATTTTTTTGGGTGTTAAAGGAATAGTCAAGGTTCAATTTCAAGTTCACAAGTTCAATCAAAAGCGTTTGTAACATGATGTTGATTACCACAAACAGTAATTTTTACGCATCCCTCATTTTCTTTATATGAATCAGTAATGAAGGTTACAACAGAATGGAACAGAACAAACAGAAGTGAATGGAGAGGTAGTTTTGGAGTATTTAAAAGCAAAAATGTGATATTTCTTCTGTAATATTGGAACTGTACATATTGTAGCTGGACGTTACATTGTCTTGGCACTTTAAAGTTTAGTAAGCAAATTTTCACACTAAATCCATGCATATTGTTTTGGAGTTATACTATTAAATTGATTTTGTTTACAGATTACACTTCAATTTTTGTCCTTTTTTATAGAAACAATGTATCCACCTTTGCGTGAATTATGGGTGTAACTTCCGTTAAGCTGAAAACAATCAGTGAAAGGCTTGATCTAAGAACACAATATTTTTAACTGGGTACAATGAGATGACATTACTCTACTCACCCTTTATCCATTGGACATTAAAAGGACATTTAAAAGAGTAAAAGCATCAGCAAGGTATTTTCAACAGACCATGAATAACCCCAAAAGCACTATTCCTTCCACAGAAATGTATATGTATATATCTGTATTATGTAACATACGTTGCCTTAATCAAAAATGTTCATTAACTTCAGCATTGCATGATACCATTTCAAAGTGATTTCCTTCATTTTGACAGATATTAAATTGTACCAGTTTAAACAAACCTGGAAAGAGGCGTGAGGGTTTTAGGAGAAAAAACAAGAGATTCTTTGTGCATTCCAGTGAATTATTAATGGTATATATCGTAAATTAAAGGAAAATTGACAGCTCATTTAGTCAAACTGATGGATAAGCTTTATTTGTAGGGCAACCTTATGATTTGAAATGATTTGTTTCAGTCTTTTTGAATGGAAGTTCCCCAAACCGGAAGTGCCACCCATAATTCAAAATGCAGTAGACCCAGGAATAAGGTGGAAAGAAATTATTTTTTTGTGGTAATCAACATTAAACCACAAGTGATATGGATTGAGATTAACTTGCATTGAACCTGGATTTTTTTTTCTTTATATTTTATTTTATTTCAATTAACCAAAACCTTCTTTAAATTTTATTTTTAGTAAAAGAACAACACTGCTGTGGCACCATCTGAACATTGCTCTTTTGGGGCATCCAAACATGCCAGCACAACAATGTGGATTCAACCACTGGTGTGAGTTTGTGGCAGGATTGTCTGTTTGACAGACCAATGGTACACTCTAAAAAATAAAACATTGGTTCAACAAAAAAAATATATGTTAACGTTTTCCACTAGAATTTTTAACTTAAGCCACTTGGGAGAATTACATTAATTCAAAGCAATATTTTGAGTTGATCCAACATTATGTTTTAAGTAAGGTGAAGATGTTTTTTTTTTTTTTTTTGCCACAATAAAAACACATTTCTAAGTAACATGAACTTAATAATTGTCAACATGAATGCAACTATTTAAGTTGATCCAACATAATGTTTTAAGTAAAGTGAAGACGTTTTTTTGCCACAAAACGCATTTCTAAGTAACATGAACTTACCAAGCACCGCTTGTCACCATGATGGTAAATCTCCAAAAACCCACATTAACAGAAACTCTTCCAAATTATCATAACAAAACAGTAATTACTGCTAAATCTCCCTTACCATTAATCTTGTGCAAAAAACATTATATAACACTTAATTTTAGCACTTACTCTCCCTTTCAAGTGCCATGGGCAAAGCATGATGGGAAATATAAATCCCAGCCCAGTTTCACTTAACTTAAGTTCGTCTAAATTAAAAGAAGTGTTCATACAACTCAAAACAATGAAACATGTTTACACGTCATCAGATTGTATTTTACATTAACAGAACTTAAAATTAAATACATTTTTGATGAACTGAAAATGTTAAACTATGACAAGTCATTGATAGTATATCGAATCAATAGGCATAATTTGTGTGTCATCCAAGCTCAATAAAATAACAATTACAAGTAAAAAGTCTAACAGCATTTCAGAACTTGATTTTTTATTTCACAACAATATATATATTTAAGTAATGACTAAAGGTCCCCTGAATTAGTTTTTAGAGTGTAGATAGGATTAGTGTTCAGGAAACCTTCTTGAAAACTGTCATTGGCTGCATCTGAATAAGCTTCCCTACGATATAGTAGGTGAAAAACAGTATATGATGAAAAGAGTAGTGTCCACATTTGCAGTATTCATAAAACAGTATGCAAAAACTGATTGACTTACTACTTCCGGCGAAATTCTATTGTGCAACCAATGGAAACATTACTATCACATGAGGCCACGGGAGAGGAGTGTAGTGTAGTGCCAACATGGCATATGTACTGTAGTAGTATGTCCAGATTATAGTCATACTATATAGAACATACTTTTTCAATGGTTGGTAAGTAGTACTAATTCAAAAGAAGGACCTACTCGGAGAGTATGCACTTTGTGATGCAGCCATTTATTTTATTTATTTTTTTTTTAGAATTGACTTTCTTAAAGCAGTGGTCAACCACTTTTAGATTAAAGTCCTGCTCTAACTCTCAGAACGAGTCATTCATTGTTCAGCAGGCACTCGTGCATCCTGTCCTCTCTATGTCGCCAGTCTCTGCCGCACACCGAAAGGTCACGTCTTTTTCCTCATCATTTACCCCTAATGCAGCCGGAGTAGTGGAGGGGTCAGGTGTCATGTGGTCAGGGAAGCGTGTGGCCGGTAATCAGCATCATGCATTAGTGTCATCTCTAATGACCCATTTACTCAATGCGGCAGAAAGACCTGCCCGGGAGACTTTACTACGTCCCCAAAGGTCTCCGCTAATGGGCACCTGGGAGTCGGAGTGCAGGGAAAGGTATTGTTGGCAATTCAACCTGCAGAAAAATTGTCGCTCTACGATCCGGTTCTCAGGACATGCACGCAGCAGTCATCCGAGCGCAGATTTCTCTGGTATCGTGTGAGATTGCTCACAGTGAATAATAGCCATGGGGTCAAGTATTGATTTAATTTGGAGCACTTCCCTGAGGGAACGGCTTGCTTTATTATTGCTGTGTAATAAAGTCATTATGTACATGGTTTTGACAGGCATACTTCAGCACTGATGGGTATCATGCTAAGGCGATGAAGGCTTAATAATGGATTATCAATGATTTTTATGACACATCATAGATCACATGTGAAAACAGTCACCCTGCCCTAACTGAAAGTGCAAGTGTACACATGAAATCCATGTGTAGTTCCCTCCTTCACCGGATTAGCAAGCACTCTCTCACATAGACAAAGCTGCATTAGTGGAAAGTTATATTGAAGTAACCTTTACATGAGCACTGATATTTCATGTGCACTGCATTACCTCCACATGTAACCTGCTTGTTAACGCAGTCGCACCAAAACCTCCTCCATCAGGCGGCGTCTATTAGCCCGAGTGCAGTATCAGTCAAACACACTCTAAAAAGGACAAAAGGAAGTATCCATCTAAACATAACCTTTCCAGCTTTGATATTTATGATAAAAGCCATTAGGCCCAGGCGGAGGATTGCATGAGTAAGGGCTGCAAGTTCAATGCTGAAGATGAGGTGCTTCTCAGAGCTTTTGTGCTTCTGCTACAGAAAGTGAAGTCTGGAGGTACATGAGCAGATCACATAGTCAGTGGCACCTTTTTGTGAAGTTCAATGGATATTCAGCAAAATGTTCTACGGCAGTGGTTCCCAGCCACATTCCTGGAGGCCCCCCAACACTGCACATTTTGCATGTCTCCCTAATCAAACACACCTGATTCAAGTCATCAGCTTATTAGTAGAGACTCCAAGACCTGAAATGGGTGTGTCAGACAAAGAAGACATGCAAAACATGCAGTGATGGGGGGCCTCCAGGAACGTGGTTCCTAACCCACTGTTCTGCAGGTTAAATGATGATTCAGGTTTCATTAGGTTAAATAATGATTCATAGTATTTCTTTAAATAACTGATTATGCGCATGTACTGTAAGAAGTGTAACCAGTCCATCTCAACCTTCTCCGAGCGGGATTCGAACCAGCGTCTCCGGCATGGGAGGCGGGCACACTAACAAGGACGCTAAAGAATGCAGCCTCTAGCATCATTTGCTAACGCGCCTCTTGAGGCCAGGGGTGTGAGGTTTACTCACACAGCTCTTACTGGCCTATATTACACTCACCCCCCTAAACCTTACTCCCATCCTGGTTCACGGCATGTAACCGGTCCTACTCGACCTGCTCCAAGTGGGATTCGGACCAAGCGTCTCTGGCATGGGAGGCGGGAGTACTAACAACGACGCTAATAACCGCAAACTTGTAACACACCTCTTGAGGCCAGGGGAGTGAGGTTTACACACACAGCTCTTACTGGCCTATGTTACACTCACCCCCCTAAACCTTACTCCTATCCGGGTCACGGCACCAAATGTAACTGGTCCTACTTGACCCGCTCCGAACAGGGATTCAAACCAGCGTCTCCGGCATGAGAGGCGGGTGCGCTAACAAGAACGCTAAAGACTCCAGCCTGTAGCACACCTCTTGAGGCCAGGGGAGTGAGGTTTACACACACACAGCTCTTACTGGCCTATATTACACTCACCCCCCTGAACCTCACTCCCATCTGGGACATAGCACCAAATGTAAACAGCCCTACTCAAACCGTTCCAAAAGGGGGTTCAAACCGGCGTGTCCAGCATGGGAGGCAGGCATGCTAACAAGGTTGCTAAAGACCGCAGCCTCTTAATGCTAGGGCATTGAGAGGTTTACACGCACTTCTCTTACTAGCCTATGTTACACTCACCCCCCTAAACCTCACTCCCATCTGGGTCACGGCACCAAATGTAACCGGTCCTACTCGACCCGCTCCAAACGAGATTCGAACCAGCGTGTCCAGCATGGGAGGTGGGCATGCTAACAAGGTCGCTAAAGACCGCAGCCTTCTTAATGCTAGGGCATTGAGGTTTACACGCACTTCTCTTACTAGCCTATGTTACATTCACCCCCTAAACCTCACTCCCATCCGGGTCACGGCACCAAATGTAGCCGGTCCTACTCGACCCGCTCCAAACGGGATTCGAACCGGCGTGTCCAGCATGGGAGGCGGGCATGCTAACAAGGATGCTAAAGACTGCAGCCTGTAGCACACCTTTTGAGGCCAGGGGAGTGAGGTTTACACACACAGCTCTTACTGGCCTATATTACACTCACCCCCCGAACCTCACTCCAATCTGGGTCACGGCACCAAATGTAAACGGCCCTACTCAACCCCTTCCAAACGGGATTTGAACCAGCGTGTCCAGCATGGGAGGTGGGCATGCTAACAAGGACGCTAAAGACCGAAGCCTCTTAATGCTAGGGCATTGAGGTTTACACGCACTTCTCTTACTAGCCTATGTTACACTCACCACCACTAAAGCCGCGGTCACACTAGACTTTGAACGTGCAAAATTTCTTCGGATGCTGTAATGGTCTACAGCGTCTTTTTTATAAACATGAATTCAACATATAACTTAAAGTAATACATTCAAAATGTAAAAATATAGAACCTACTCGACTGCAAAAATATCATTCTTTTAATTCAGCCAAGAGGTCATGTCATGACGAATCGATCTTCAACTGGTTGCACGTCTTCACGTGATGCGAATTCGCAGGTCAGAGTTCACCAAACTTGAACTTTGGAATGCAGCAATATGCAAAATATTTCCGGTTTGATGCATTCACATGCATTTGAATGGAAGTCAATGGAACGAAAAGTGCAGTGTGACCGCACCTTAAACCTCACTTCCATCCGGGTCACGGCACCAAACGTAACCGGTTCTACTCAAACTGCTCGAAGCAGAATTTCGAACCGGCGTCCCGGCATGGAAAGCAGGCACAATAACAAGGACACTAAAGATTGTAGCCTCTAGCATCAGTCGCTAGTCCAGGGGAGCAAGGTTTACATGCACAGTTCTTACTGGCCTACATTACAGAAGCACCTTCTTTACCTCTCAGCTTTTCTCTCTGTCTGTCTAAAGATCAAGAGGTCTTACTGGGGCCTTGCTCCTGTCAGTGGTAGACATTGAGTGCAGAGATTACTCAAGTGTAGTCGACTGTGGTGGTTTTCTGCACTGCTGTGCACTTACCTTCAGGACATTCTATAAGTAACTTCACATAAGCTGAGGTTAAGAGGGCTCTCGGAGCATGTGTCATCCCCGATCCCATTCACAACAAGCCATTTGAAGAGCATTTGAACAATGTTTATAGCACAGAGTACATTTTATGGTTCTGGTTCTAAAACCAGAGGAGGTTAATATGCAATAAATGCCTAAACAGTAATAAAAAATAAATGTTTAGCAACAAACAATGCAGGACAAGTTTTATATTTTAAAAATAATCCACTCTCAGAAAAAAAATGGTACAAAAGCTGTCACTGAGACGGTACCTTTTAAAATGGTTCTAATATGTACATTTTTGGTACCAATATGTACCTTTGAGGTACTGATATGGACGCATTAGGTAAAAAGATATACTTTTTGAAAGGGTACTGCCCCAGTGACAGTGACTTTTTCTTTCTTTTTTTTCTGAGAGTGTATTACATGAAGGGTAATGACTTGCTTTACTATTTACACAACTGCATGTAAATTCTGTTTTTGAATCTAGTTCATTTGGGGAAGATGAGGTAAATAAACATTGATAAATATAGAGGTACATTTTGAATTTTATGAGCCATTTATATCGTGATGACAGCATTTCAGGAACTGAGAAGTCTGGTAATTTAGAGTAAGTACATTAAAGTGCCATCATTTGAATAATGTCGCATTTTCATTTACATTTCATGCAGCACTACAAAATTTGACCGATATATTCACGATTTAGTTTCATCATCAGGCTGATATGATCAAAATGAATGCAAGAGATTCATATTGACTATGATTGCTTTTTCAATAAGTGGAACAGTAGCATAACACATTATAGCTGTTTGAATTGTTTATGACATAAGAAACTTTCTTTAAAAAGTTATTTTCCCCTGAATTAGCTCACCAATGGGACCAAAATAAAGCTATATATTACGTTGCCAGCGCAGACATGATGAGCCATATCAATAGCGTGCAGTTTTGCCTATGAATATATGATTCTGGAGCGTGACACTTTCTTTGTCCTTTCATTTTTTGGGAAATGAATCCGAGCCGTCCGTCTTTATACAACCTCGGAGAATCTTGTCATACAGAGCTGTGCGCTGACTGATTTTTGGAAAATGTATGTACCTCTAATTTATCATCCTCTGCCACAGGCGTTCCATTCCCAGACCGGGAGAATTTCAAAAGCCGTCGAACAAAAAGAGGACTACGAGAACTTTGTCCACTCAGTCAATCAGAAGGACACCCCGCTGTGTCCAAATGCAGGGATGTTGTTTTCTCTGAAGCCTTCAAACAAGTGTCTTTCCCTTTACCCGTGTAAATAAACTCTCTCACTGTTTGCTTGTGTCATTACTGGAGTTGATATTTTGCCTGTGGCCCAGATCAGTGTGGGACACAAAGTGAGCTTCAAAGTGAGGGGTAAAACTGAGATAGTGTGTGCAGCTGCTCAGTGTGTGTGTGTGTGTGTGTGGGGGTGAGGGTGTCGGGGTCTGTTTGAGGAACAGACAGCGCTCAGCTGCCCAGCTTAATAAAGCTACAGGGGAACGGGGGGTTTAAACCGAGAGACAAACGCAGACACACTATATCAAAGCTATAGATGCTCCCTAATAAAATGAAATGTTGCCCATCCTGCTCGTATTTATCTCGTTCACTGCAGCCTTCGTGTAATTCTAACACTCATCATGTATCACGTCACTTTCTCCTTACTTTAGCACACCACAAACTCATAAACACAAGTATCTCCAGGGTATCGTTGTCCATCCCCTTTGTGGGGATATGGGATAGCATTTCAAGGAAAAAATGATTTTCTGTAATACCACTGTTGACCTCTAGAGTGCGTTTGAGAGCAGCATATTGTCTAAAGGGCCTTTACACATATTCCCATGTGGGGGGAAAAAAATAAGAAAGAAAAAAAAAAAATAATAAAGAATTTACAAATAAAGAAAAAAAATAATAGATTTTTTTTTTAAACTTTACTTTGAACCAGACTATTTTTATTTATTAGTTTTATTATTATTAGGTTTTTTTTTTTGTTTTGGTTTTTGGAAGAAAATATAGGGTGTTCTGGATTGTTGTTAGGTGGTTACTTACTGGCCCATTTAAATCTACGGAATGGATTATCAATCAATCAATCAATCAATCATTCAATCAATCAATCAATCAATCAATCAATCAATCAATCAATCAATCAATCAATCTATCTATCTATCTATCTATCTATCTATCTATCTATCTATCTATCTATCTATCTATCTATCTATCTATCTATCTATCTATCTATCTCTCTATCTATCGTTTCATCTTACGGCATGCACAAATTGTAAGTCAGATCATTTAAAAAGTAATAGTCCATCTCTCCTCAATAAGTTGCACAATTAGAGCAGCATGCGACTTACAAGATTAAGATAAAAAAAAAAAAAAAAACCCTTATCAAGTATTACACTTTCTCCTAACTCTCCAGATCAAATTTATATCTCTTTTAACACGGCAGACAAACCAAAGTAGTAGTTTTTGCAGAAAGCCTGAATCGTTCCTCAACGCAGCGTTCCAGCGCAGTGTAAGTCACAGCGATGTGGGAGAAGATGTATTGCAGGTTAATGCTCTGAGTTAGATTGATTTGGCAAAGGGCATTACTTGTCTGTTCTAATCACATTAGCCGGCCATTACTCATGTGTCCATTAATTCATTACTTCATTTGTCTCCATGAATATTTAACAATGTCTTGACATCTTTATGGACTGCTTGTTCTGCCGAGCGATTAAAAAGAGCACTGTCCCTCAATAGCCACATGCTCGCTATCAAGTGATAATTCGCCTCTTGAATTTATGGATGGGTAAAGTAATGTGGGTCTGACAGCTGATTTTTGGTAATTCAGCCTAAATCCAACAACCAAATTTCACTCAAAAATGTGTTTTACCAATTTTCCCATGGTTAAAAGAGCACTGAAAGGAATAATCTCGCATTTTCTTTGAACTGGCGATAGGATGAGAAGGTGAGGATATAGCACTGTCTTTGTCTGACACATTTGATTGGTTCCAACACCATCTACTTTGCAAAAATAATCAGACCGCTGCCTCCACAACCATCATCTTGACTTGAGAATACAGAGGAAACTTGCTAGCTAACTAGCACCTGACAACCACAAAGCCATAAACACAACACTGAGGCCATATTTGCATGATACCATCAGCCATGCTATTTGTAGAAAGTAGACTTTGACACCTGACGTTCCTGTTCTTTCTTGCATGGTTTCATGGAATTGATTCAGTATTCAGATTCTACCACATTTTACAGCACATCCTTAGACATCCAAGACTTCCTTGGTAAACCAGAAAGATCATGCTGGTGAACAGCAAGTCTATGGTGGAGCAGCACCAAACCAACATGAATTCAGTCCAGATTAAACTGACCTTCTTTAGCCAAGACTGCTTGACAATTTTCCTAAAACGAGTCTCCACTGCAGCTGAATGACCTTGGAGCTATAAAATAACTCAAAATCAGAAGTCAGAAGCCTTCAGAGGTGCAATTTTGGCCAATTGAGCCCTCGGAACACCTCTGGCGCACACGAACGGGACTTCAAATGACAACCTAGACTGGAGCAGGCCTGGTGACTTGGATTAGAACGGCCGGCTCTAATGACCAGTGCTTTGCTCGCTATCCGGTGTCCTTCACAATGCCGAGGCCTTTCAGAACCGGAGATGGTAGTCAGGGTGACCTACGTACCTGCTGTGTTTTTTTGAAACCCAGACATTTTTCAGCGGGGACTACGCCCCCTCTCCCCATTTTCAAATAGCCCCCCCGAAGATTATCTTGAGTTCATATCACCAATTCAAATTGCTGGATAATCAGCATCAGATCAAATAGCATTCACTCCCTTTCCTCGTTTCCTCACTGCATCATCTCAAATGGGTTCCTTGTCGATCACAATGAAATGGCCTTTTATTGTGTCTTTATTCTTCACAGTCATTATCTCTCTTCATATTCCTTTTTCCAAGAAAATATGCAATTTGCTAACATAAAGAACATGCATGTATGAGTGTGTGCGTCCTCTTTTGCTGTATTGATGAAACGCACTATCACAGTCAGGACGCCAGAGTTTTTTTCTCTTTGTCTGGCTGCTTTGATGAGAACGTTTGTACAAGGCCTTTGATATCAGCACACTTTTAAATGGATTTTTTGTGCCCTAAAATACGCACACAATCTGGCTGAATTAGAAGGAAATTAGACAATGTTTAATGGAGTTTTCTTCATCATAGCAATACACCAAACACAGCTTTGATAGATTATATACAACTGTACTGTACACTGAAAATACACAGTTTGCAGTACATATTAAAAGTATCATCTGCGCTTTCAATATAGTTGAGTTTTTGGACATAACATCATTTGAAATGAATGACAATGAAGTCGCAAAAATGCTGCAGGAACGATGCATTTTTGTAGGCCAGAGCCTGGAAACAAAGTTAACATTTAGCACTTCAGGTTCCATCTTCCTGAAGTCAATGGATTTTGTTTTATGTGTTTTTGGTTAAATGCCTGAAATAAGGTCTGTGGTTAGCAAAATATATTTCCATGTTTTATTCTACGGTATGAAGTACATCTGTAAAACCACCTAGTGATTTTTTTAAAGCTTTACTTGTCTTGTAAAAGGCTTGCTAACAAGTGGCTAAATGGTACTACAGAGGATGTCATTAAACGTCATCAGCTGAGCAGGTAAACTCATCTACGCTAGTCTACTGCTTTTACAGACTTATTGTGTTTATGATCGCACTCCTGCAAACTATTCCAACTCAAAATTTCAGGTTAAAAATAAATTAAAAAAAAAGAATGAAAGAGGTGTCGGAAGCTTAGTGATGGTAACGCTTAAGTCATGTGAAAGTGTAGTTTGTTTATAGCCTACGTTTTAACTTTTAACTTCTAGAGTATTTTGTATTTAGGCTTCAAAATTTAAGCCAATGGAGAAATCCTTCTGCTTATTCTTATAAAGTGCCAGTGAACCATCAAATCTAAAATACTAGACCAGTTATCAGTTAGCAAATCAGATGGAGCAGTTACCTTGGGATGGTCTACAACAGTGGTTTTCAAAGTGAGGTCCACAAGGGGATGCTTGGGGATCTGCAAAAAAAAAAAAAAAAAAAAAAAAAAAAAAAAAAGTTTTACAAACATTTGTGGCTGTATATTTTTAACAGTGATTTATAACTCATTTCCAGAATTGTTTATTATTACTGTTTTATTTTGCTTCCTAAAGGCTGGTCAGAAATCACGATTAATCATGATTAGTGACAAAAAATAAAAATAAAAATTAATAAAAAATAAATAAATAAAGACAAATAATTCTAATATAAGTGGTTAACTTCATAAATTAAATGTATGTTTATCCATAAGATTCATTTTTAGTTGAAAAAAAAAAAAAAAATCAATTTAAACAAATTTAAATGATCAATTTATCACAGTTAAATGATATTTTAATAAAGGGGTCCCTCTCATTAAGATTTCATCATATTTTGGGGTCACCTCTGATCTAGGACATGACCATTTTTAAAAACAGAGTTTCCTTCCTTTTTAAAAAAAAAATCACGTCCACACTGCCAAGAGCATGCCAAAGCCACAGGTGGCGATATAACCCTAACGGTAAAGCCATGACAGCCTGGAAGCCTGGTTCCGGTTCCGGTTCCGAACATCACAAGCCAAAATCTCCTTGTCTACACAACAACACAGTAACCGGAGTTTCAAAAAAATCTTCATCCTGGCATTTCAGTGACTGGATGCTATGTTTGTGTGTGGATAAATTGCCAAACCACATAGAAAAAGCTGTGTTTTTGAAAATACCCATGTTCATGTGGACATTACATTAGAGGAAAGAAATGCATACAGGTGTGGAATGACATGAGGATAAGTAAATGATGACAGAATTTTCATTTTTGAGTCAGCTACCTCTTAAATCCATTCTGCCATTCTTTAATTTGTTACTGTAATTATGATCACATTTTCAATCCAGTCGCACATTCCAGAAGCTCCAATGATGACTTAGTGAGTAGTCAAGACTGTTCTGTCTGGAATGGTCTGCTCAGCACATTTGAAACATGTTTTGCATTCCGCTGGGCCTTTTGAAATTGAGCCAATGAGATGGAAAGCCTTGTTGCAGAGCATGTTTCAGGCAATGAACAGCCATCCCCACTGCAGGATGTTTTCAAACTGATGACTCTGTCAGAGAAAGAGGGTCAAGTTTGGGTCATGAATCAGAGACCCCCAAAAGACAGATGGGCTTTTTTAAGATGGTCATTTATATATATGTATATATTTGCATTCCTTGAAGTAAATTCATTGACTACCAAAGAAATGTCATAGATATTTGTCATCTGAGACATGGACATGGATGTATTTATGCAAAAACAGTGAACTAAATTTAATAGTCCACCACCTTTAAGATCAAAGACACATGGTTCACTTTCACTGTCTCACCCCTTTGACGTCACAAACATAACTTTCACACATTGGCCTGGTCTACATATGTTCCGACACATTCGGTTGCAGCTCAAGCATTTCTCTTTCAAAGGCAGGAGCCAATGAAGCGGGGCATTTGTGTGTGGGGGGGCAGCAGTTCAGACCGCACCCTCCCGGACGTTATGGTGTTATTTTAACATAGGGAGCTGCAATTGCGTGGAACAAGCCTGCTTTTTTCCAGCAGGTCAAACTGAGGACAGCACCCACTGCAGACATCCTATCCCTGGCCAGCCTTCAGAGGTGGCCCTGGTCTGAGACCTGTTTGAAGTTCCACCTGCTGAGAGAACTTCACTCAAGAAACATTGGTGGACTCCTCAAGGACAGGGAGTTCAGGAGCCAGGGGCCGCTGTGTGTTAAAGTCAACAAGACAGAATCAGGGAATTCTTTGTGCTTAGGAGTTTTTTTTTTTTTAATTTTTTTTTTTATGTGTGTGTGTTTTTGAAGCTGACCTTTGGCAGGTCAACACTGCAGCATCACATTCAGGACAGTGTCTCTAGCGAGAGCAACTCGTTTTCTACCATTTGTTTCCCCTTACTTTTCCAGTGAACTGCTTTGGCTTCCTGTGAACATTTATGAGTCAGTGAGTTCACAGCTTAAACTGTCAATCCTGTTACCTTAAGAATCTGTATTGCCATCCCTGTTACCTTAAGAATCTATCTTGTCAACCCTGCTTCCTTAAGAATCTATCTTGTCAATCCTGTTACCTAGAGAATCTATCTTGTCAACCCTGCTTCCTTGAGAATCTATCTTGTAAACCCTGTTACCTTAAGAATCTATATTGTCATCCCTGTTACCTTAGGAATCTAGCTTGTCAACCCGGCTTCCTTAAGAATCTATCTTGTCAATCCTGTTACCTTAATAATCTATATTGTCATCCCTGTTACCTTAGGAATCTAGCTTGTCAACCCTGCTTCCTTAAGAATCTATCTTGTCAATCCTGTTACCTTAATAATCTATATTGTCATCCCTGTTACCTTAGGAATCTCGCTTGTCAACCCTGCTTCCTTAAAGGTGTTTTTTTGAAGCTTTGATTGTGTTTATAGTGTGCAATATAACATGTGTTCATGTTTTGCGTGTAAAAAAAAACAGTATTTTTCACATAATTTACTTATCTGTATACCGCTGTTTCCACTGTCATAAAAACGGGCTGATGACTTCCTTGTTCTATGAAATCCCTCCTTCAGAAATACGTAACGAGTTCTGATTGTGCCAGCGGTTCCTGTGTTGTGATTCGACAGCAGCTTAGCGCATCTTGCCCGGAAAGGTCACGCCTCTTACCATAACGTGGAGATGCATACGCTCAGTGTTATTGTAAACATGTGCTGCACATAGTTTTACATGTGGATTATAATTTTCGGGAACCGAGTTAAACATAAATTGTAACCATTGATCTCTAAGTACAGCGTCCCTGGGAAGGCCAAACAAAGGTGATTGGACTGCGGGATGAAAATAACAGCGTTTCGACGACATGGCGACAAACACACTCTACAAACGCAACTCTTGCTCTTCTCCGTGGGAGCGCAACAAGACCACGCCCCCTTTTTATGTATTCCTGTGGGCGAAGGTTTTAGTGACGTCATTAAAGAAGGAAGTAGAGGGATGTAGTCCAAACTGGCCGTTTGATGTAGGCAACTTCTGTTAAATAAAATATCTCGCTTGGCATTGAACTTTGAGCTTTAAAATTTTACAGATTTTATTTATACTCTAACAACAACATTACACACTAACTAAAGTTTGAAACATGGGATCATGAAGAACAGGACCTTTAAGAATATATCTTGTCAATCCTGTTACCTTAAGAATCTATATTGTCATCCCTGTTTTCTTAGGAATCTAGCTTGTCAACACTGCTTCCTTGAGAATCTATCTTGTCAATCCTGTTACCTTAAGAATCTATCTTGTAAACCCTGTTACCTTAAGAATCTATATTGTCATCCCTGTTACCTTAGGAATCTAGCTTGTCAACCCTGCTTCCTTAAGAATCTATCTTGTCAACCCTGCTTCCTTAAGAATCTATCTTGTCAACCCTGTTACCTTAAGAATCTATATTGTCATCCCTGTTACCTTAGGAATCTACCTTGTCAACCCTGTTACCTTAACAATCTATCTTTTCAACCCTGTTACCTTAAGAATCGATTACTGAAAACTTGTTTCATGATCTTAAAAACAAGTATTATAATGGATAACTGAACTGTACTGTAAAACTGTTAACCCTGTTACCTGAACACATTTGTTGCAGTGTTAGCTATAACAGATAATGTGTGTTAAGCCTCAGGGAGGTGTTTATTTTAAATAAAATTAGCATGAAACATACATGAAAAAAGTGTCCAGTATTGTAAGAAAACTGAAAGGTGGAATGCTGTCCTTGCTTTATCTTGTACTGAGTAATACTTACTGTAGGGTTAGAGTTTGGTTTAAGTTGCTTGCAATTATGCATAATTTACTGTTATTACTATACTAAGTATCTGTGACATTTACAGGACACTGTAAAATAAAGTGTTACTTAACTAATAACTATTTATTGAAACATTTTAATTTCAGTATATCAATTCATATTAAAATCTCTTTATAATAACTTGTAGAGTCATGACAAGGCTGGTATTGCCTATATTAACTGTAAAACTGTCAAGCCTGTTGCACTGCCAACCCTGTTACCTTTCTGAATACCGTTATATATGAACTCAACTAATTAATTTAGCTTGAGATAATCAAGACAATAAATCAAACTCTTAAACTCCTAGAAAAAACAAACAAACATTATTTGTAAAATTTTTAATTTGATCTTGCTAAATAAAATAAAGAAATAATCCTTTTCAAAATGGAAAGTGCATCCGTATATATTCCAAGAGCAATAACATGTTTGGTATGATTGGTCTGACTGCGCTGTGCTTTATTTCCTGTTTCCTGTTTAGAAGGAGTCATCTATCAAATTCAAACAGACAACGGAATTTGGCCCCATGCTGAATCCCTGAGAAGAGGAAGCCATCGCTCATGGACAAACACACAGTAACATTCATTCAACATGTGTGTTAAAATGTAACGTATCTGTGTGTGTGTGTAAGTATGTTCTTGGCTGAGGTATTCATTTTCTCTCATTCTCTTTGATGGCATGGACTGGACTTCCAGCCCCCCTGTTATGCGGTCTCCCCTGGTGGGGTCAACTCAAGCAGGCCACAAAAGTCTCTTAGTCTCAACGTCTTTCTCGCTCATGGTGCTCTGGGCGAGTACGGGCTTGTACCACTGCCAGCCCGAGGTCCTGTCTCTTTTCTCTTTAGCGTGCGCTTGTGTCTTGACTCTAATGGCTCTCTTAGCACGCAGGAACCGTTGAGGTGGAACATGTTTAGCCCCTTGCTGTTCTCAGGTTGGACGAAGACAGGACACTCTCTTTTAGGACCCCCCCTGAGTTTAGCAGGCCACTGCAGTGCCTGAGGTAAATCTATCTGGTCCCTGTTATCCATCTCTCTCATCTGGCCCTGTTTATCCATGTGACACTGTACTAGGGCCGGCTGTGTATGTGTTTACGGCTTTGCCCGTGTTTCCTCTTGGTACTGGGAGCCAAACACATAAGGGCATTGCTTTAACACCTCAGTGCAGCACTACAGGCAAATTGAACCATCTGCCTTTGTTTTCTTTATTTTTATATTTTAGCAACCATATCAAGCAGGCAAATGTTGATGTTATGGAAAAAAGAATGAAGTGAAATGCTGAATGCTGTCCATTAAGCCTGTGATGAGATGAGATGTAGTAGTAATGGAGAGGTTTTCCCTCTCTCGAGTGCTACTCACGGGAGATGTGAGGTGAATACATGTGAAATGCGGTGGCTGCGAGCGAACGCGAGGGAAACGGGGGTAATGAACATTGCCATGGGCAGTTAGGTCAAGATGTGAGGGAAACGATGTCAATTAAGGTGGGCAGAATGACTTTTAAACAATCTAATTTGCAGCCTGGACAAGTGGAGGGAAAATTCGAAGCTTGTGAAGCATGTCAAAAGAAGAACGGTCATTTGGAGGGAAAAGTCAAATACTAGTGACTTGTTTATGGAAATGCAGAGTAGTGTGGAAATCAACTTACAGAGGATGTTAAAATGTTGCTGTACACTGCAATTTTATGCAGATTTTAATGCTCTTTTATGTTCCAAAGCAACCACAGTTTTCTTTCTAGTTTTCTTTTGTAGAAAGCAAAACAGACTTAATTTACCTCCATTTACCCATGAACCATAATTTGCTACTTGCTAGTCAGTGATAGATATTGAGGTCTGTAATATCTGGATGATGCTACCTGTTAGCATTCCCATTCATCTCAAAGACAGTTGCTTGGCAGGTTCCGCTGGAACATGATTATAAGAATCAGAATCAGAAGCCGGAATTCATGAAATTCTTCTTAAGAAAGAAGTTAAGACATTCATTAAGACAAATTCTAAGAAGTTCATAAGAATGTACCTAAGTGCAATTCATGGATAATTCTTAAAGGTCCCGTTCTTCGTGATCCCATGTTTCAAACTTTAGTTAGTGTGTAATGTTGTTGTTAGAGTATAAATAAAATCTGTAAAATTTTAAAGCTCAAAGTTCAATGCCAAGCGAGATATTTTATTTAACAGAAGTCGCCTACATCGAACGGCCAGTTTGGACTACATCCCTCTACTTCCTTCTTTAATGACGTCACTAAAACAGTTTTTTGACTAACCTCCGCCCACAGGAATACACAAGAGTTGCGTTTGTAGAGTGTGTTTGTCGCCATGTCGTCGAAACGCTGTTATTTTCATCCCGCAGTCCAATCACCGGGTCTGATTCCGGCTCAAATTGATAGGGTAAAATTAAAGACATGTTTACAATAACACTGAGCGCGTGCATCTCCACGTTATGGTAAGAGGCGTGACCTTTCCGGGCAAGATGCGCTAAACTGCTGTCGAATCACAACACAGGAACCGCTGGCACAATCAGAACTCGTTACGTATTTCTGAAGGAGGGACTTCATAGAACAAGGAAGTCATCAGCCCGTTTTTATGACAGTGGAAACAGCGGTATACAGATAAGTAAATTATGTGAAAAATACTGTGTTTTTTTACACGCGAAACATGAACACATGTTATATTGCACACTATAAACACAATCAAAGCTTCAAAAAACCACGAAAAACGGGACCTTTAAAGGATTAGTTCACTTCAGAATTAAAATTTTCTGATAATTTACTCACCCCAAGTCATCCAAGATGTTCAAGTCTTTCTTCCTTCAGTCGAAAAGAAATAAAGGTTTTGAGGAAAACATTCCAGGATTTTTCTCCATATAGTGGGCTTCACTGGGGTTCAACGGGATGAAGGTCCAAATTGCAATTTCAGTACAGCTTCAAACGGCTCTACACGATCCAGACAAGCAGTGCAAAATGAGCATTTGTGGTTAAAAAGTATATACAGTTTTATTTATTTTTAGAAAATGGAGGAAAACATTCCAGGATTTTTCTTCGTATAGTGGTTGAAGGTCCAAATTGCAGTTTCAGTGCAGCTTCAAAGGGCTCTAGATGGGGAATAAGGGTCTTATCTAGTGAAACAATTGGTCATTTTCTAAAAATAAATAAAATTCTATATACTTTTTAACCACAAATGCTCGTCTGGATCGTTTAGAGCTGTTTGAAGCTGTACTGAAACTGCAATTTGGACCTTCAACCCCTTGAACCCCACTGAAGTCCATGCAGAAAAATCCTGGAATGTTTTCCTCAAAAACAAAGAAAGACGTAAACATCTTGGATGACATGGGGGTGAGTAAATTATTATGAAATTTTAATTCAGAAGTGAACTAATTCTTTAAAGACCCCCTGTGGTGAAAATCAAGTTTTGAACGTTGTTATATGTCTATGTGGTGTTTTTGAAGTTTTTTGAAGTCTTGCCAGTCTCTGGAAAGAACTGCCATGCAATCATATAACACCAAACAAGTTTCTTCTCAAGAAAATTCTTGAGCGCTTCTTTATAGGGATAGCTCACCAAAACTTGAAATTCCACAATTTAAGAAATGTCTTTAAGAAAAAAAGACAATAACATTCTTAAGAAATGTTTTTGGAAGTACAATATATTCTTAACATTAGGAAATAAGAATAAAACAGTAGTTATGAAGAACTTGGTTCTTAAGAGTGTTCTGTGAATCTGGCTTCATTCTATAGAGCAATGTATTGGACAAAAACTTGGTCACTCCCATGAGTGCATGATGATGTCATCAATAATTCAGGTCCATTTTTCTAGAATAGAATGATTAATAATTTTTAATGTGAATATCCAAAAGCCACTTTGGTCTATTATAGCCCCTGGAATATAAGCTAACACAACTGGAATAAAAAAACAAAACAAAACTCAGTTCTGTTTTCTGTCTGTTTAGAAAATAGTGATTTTATGTTGAATTTTTCACTGACCTATTCACGTACAAACAGTATTTATAGCTGTAGCCTCATTTGCTGTAACTGGATACATCTGTCAAACTTTTGAAGTATAAGTATATTGCTATTCAGTTCTAGCTCCTCAGTGCCAATGAATAATTTTCCAAAAGGTCATAATTATTTGTGGTCACGCTGCTTTTCACAAAACAGATGGAGACAATCTGAGTCAACATTTTTCAATTAGAAAAAGGAACACAAACAAACAACGGGGGAAGACATATATACACACATATTCATACAATGTGCAAACACATTCTTTTATGCATGCAAGGCTAGGATAGCATAAATAATAATCATATTCCTTTTGCCTATTAAATGCTATTATTAGCTGAAGGAACTCACAATTCTGAGAAAAAATAAGTCAAAAGTGTGA
Source organism: Megalobrama amblycephala (assembly GCF_018812025.1). Taxonomy (NCBI): domain Eukaryota; kingdom Metazoa; phylum Chordata; class Actinopteri; order Cypriniformes; family Xenocyprididae; genus Megalobrama; species Megalobrama amblycephala. Next base: position 32,804,523 of record NC_063065.1, read on the forward strand.
ACAGAAGGCCAAAATGTTGAGAAAAAGATCTGGATTAAATGCTAACATATCCTAAGTACAAACATGCTTGTGTCACAACACAAGGCAGTTTTTAAGCGAGTATATACAGTTAAAACACACTAATACACCTCATATTCCATCATGCAGCACTTCCCCAGCCCCCCACATGCCATGTATGCCATGAACATATGGTAAAATGCTGCAGTCATCCTGCATATGGTCACCCGTGAGATTCATGCACTCTTTGCCTTTCTCTGCAAGTCTGGTGCAAAGTAAAACCAGCAAAAAATAAACAGTCAAAAAAGAACAACCTTTCATACAATAACAGAAGCCATGTCAGCCATTTTGAGTGACAAATCAGCATGGTGCATGGCACAGGTTTTCCGAACGGTGGAGGAAGGATCTGACAGCCGCTTGAAGACGTCCTCAAGAGAACGGCTTCCTCTCTCGCTCCCCGACTCGTAGGGGTGCTGGGCTGCCATGGCCCCTCACAAAGGGAGAAGACGTTATGTTCTGTTCCAGTCCTCTGTCAGAGCTCAGAGTGCTGATTTAGACATAACGAACGGAGACACAGATGCTGGAGTCAAGCTCTTCCTGTGTATGACAGAAGGAGGAGCAGAACGCCAAGCAGCCCGGCCGGAGCTGACGCTGGGCGATACTCAGACCTGCCCACGATCTGCTAGCACTGGCATGAGCATGAGCACACAACACGGATTGCATGTTTTTGAAAAAAAAACTATAGGCCACATGAAACTGTGTGTTACACAACCAGTTATTATTATTGTTGTCCACATTTTAGAATAATAGTAAAGTCATCAAAAAGACGAAATACGCAAATTAATGTCTGGGGGAAAAAAACGGACAAGTTATATATAATGTATTTATAATTTTATATGTACACTACCATTCCAAAGCTTGGGGTCAGTAATATATTTTGTCTTAAAGAAATTAGTTACAAATTAACTCAAATGCAACTTTTTTTAACACTGATAATAATAAGAAATTGCATGATTATGTTAATTTATGACTACAGTTTTCAACTAAAAACTTTTTGTGTTTTGGCCGTTCATTGACATGACAACTGCCTTTTGGGGGCCTGAAAATGCTAACTTTTGAAAACGGGTTTCCAAGTTCAAATTTTTGTAAACAATACCATTAATGTCTCGGTGTAAACTACAAAAACGCAAATTTGTGAAAACAGTGACGTCTTGCACATGCATATTACATGTTCAGTCTATAGGCATGTAGTTTCTTTACAAAGTGGCATCGCCAACTACTGGCCTGGAATGCATATTACAGAATGTTTTATTATTTTCGTGGATCTGTGTAAATGGGAATGTGACAATAAGGGTGGGGCTGAGAGCCGTGGGAACGGAGCCAGACCAGTGGTGTGAGTGTTAATGAGCATCACCTGCGTACCACATACTGGGCTCGAGTCCCACGGAAGAGCTCTGGATGGAAAAAAGGAGGAGTGACGACAGTGGAAGATGAGAGATAACCAAGCCTGGACTTGATGTTGCCATTTTGTTTTAGTTTACCGTCATCGGTAACACTTTATTTTAGGGTATTTTAACTAGTTGCTTATTTGCATGCATATTACTAGAATATTATTTATTAGTACTTATTAAACACATTTTAATGCCTTATTCTGAATTACCTTATTCTACATTCTTAATCCTACCCAATACCTAAACTTAACAACCACCTTACTAACTATTAATAAGCAGTAAATTAGGAGTTTATTGATGGAAAAGTCGTAGTTAATACATGTTCCCTATACTAAAGTGTTACCCATCCGTCGTTTGCGGGTCCCAACTCCTCTTTCCCTCAACATGAACATTGTTACAGGGGATCATTTTGACAACACTGTCATATATATATATATATATATATATATATATATATATATATATATATATATATATATATATATATATATATATATATATATATAAAAAATGCAAAGAAATACTTTTCCATTTTTAGTACATCATTGTCATGTAAATGTACCTATAGTTTATGTGTATAGTTCCTATTCCCATTGTTCCCATTAGTTAGTTTTTTAGTTTATATGGTTACTAACTGATTGTTTAATTATGTTCACCTATTATTCATCTATTTTACTTTGCATCTAGTATTTATACTCCCTATTTTAAGTTGCTCTTCTCCTGCAATCTGCTAGTTTTGCAAATAAAGACTATATATTGTGCTGGTATACCATGTTCGTCTTTGTGCATGTTTGCAACACAAATCAGCATATTAGAATGATTTCTGAAGAATCATGTGACACTGAAGACTGGAGAATGATGCTGAAAATTCAGGTTTGATCACAGGAATAAATGACAGTTTAAAATATAATCAAATAGAAAATAGCTATTTTAAATTGTAGTAATATATAACAACTTTACAGTTTTCACTTTAGTTTTTATTACTCTATTACTATTTGACATTATATTAATATACCAAATTAAGTTTCACGACTTCATGTGCCCATATAATCTTAGCGTAAGTGGTAAATAGATTTGGCTTGCTGTCTGTTATAGAGGGGCTCGGAAAGGATATTCTACTCGAGCTCCGATTGCCCCCCTATAACAGGCAAAAATAGTACAAAAAGGAGGAGAAGGGGAGAAGGAGGGATGCCGAAAGAACTAACAACAGGAAGAGGTAAGATGCTGGTTTTATACCTTGGTATTAATTGGAAGATTAGATGGGCGTAGTCCTCCCGAAATTACGTTTATTAACTTCACTTAAACAAGATTTTTTTTTTTAAGATCTTGACAAACATAAATTGTGTTGTATCAAATTATAAAAACATGATATTACTTTGGTTTCATGTCCAACCATATTCATATATGTCAATGTGAATGATTGATTTTGATTTTTTTGAAGTGTTTGAATGGTCTTACGTCGTGCTATCTATCAGATCTAACTGAGTATCAGTCTTAAAAAACGTTGAGATTCACTAGTTAAAGGCTAATAAAGTCAAGTCAAGTCACCTTATTTATATAGTGCTTTTTACAATGCAGATTGTAAATGTCAAAGCAGCTTTACAGTAACTGGTATATAATTTTGGCTGCACAGCAGCTCTTAAAGAGAATAGTGTTATTGTCCAGCTTAAGTAAATTCAGTAGTGATTCATTCTGTTGTAAGGATCAATAGTTATTAATTTAGTTTATCTATATCAGCACTGGAGTAAAACAGTGATGTCATCATCCAGCTCAGTTCAGCTGTCAATGCAGGCAGATCAAAACACTGTTGAATATCAAATGTCAAGTGTCCCCAACTAAGCAAGCCAAAGGCGACGGTGGCAAGGAACCCAAACTCCAATAGGTGACATCAGGTGGCAAACAGGTGTTAAAATGGAGAAGAAAAAAAAAATACCTTGGGAGAAACCAGGCTCAGTCAGGGGGCCAGTTCTCCTCTGGCCAAAACAAAGAGGGATTTGTGCATTTGCTGCTTCCAAACTCTGTAATTGCCTGCCTTGTTATACAGTATCAGAGCCGCTACTACCATTTATGAGTTTAAAATCAAAATTGCGACTTTTTATCACATCACAACTCTGACTTTTTTTCTCAGAATTGCGAGATTTAAATTCGCAATTGCATTTTATGAAGTCAGAATTGAGGGATATAATCTCGCAATTCTGAGGAAAAAACATCAGTCTTTTCCCCTCACAATTGGACATTATAGCATCCAATTGCGAGTTTATATCTCACAATTCTGACCTTATAACCCACCATTATTTATTTATTTATTTTTATTTTTTTATGGCGGAAACAAGCTTCCATACAAAACAGCCACAGACATGCACGGAAAGACTTACACACAACACACTGGGCCAGTATGTTCCATCTCAGATTAATTGATTAAAGCAGCTCAGAAACATTATTGAAACATTTACAAACCCATGATGACTCAATCTTGAGTGTGGTTACTCACTGCTGCTCTAGCTGGTATCAAAACTGCACTGAGAAACGCTGCGAATGGTACTTCAGAAACAACTCTAACAAGCCTCCCCCAGAAGACTCTTATTTAACTGCTAAATTGACCTGAATGTCATCTGGTGTCTCGGAGGGAATCACTCTCCATTTCTGAACGCTGCACACATGCTTGTAGCTGCTCTGCTCTTCACAACATCTGCGGCTGATGCAGCGGAGCAAGTTTAGCTCCACCACCCAGCGAGAGGCGCACATACCCCATCAGTAAATCTAAAGGCTTACCACCATCAGAAAGACAAGTTACCTACAGTCAGGCCAACTGTGTGTGTTTGTGTGAGAATGTTACAGCCAAAGAATGTACCACTCAAATCTCAACACAATCCAAAAAGTAATTGAAATATCACATCAACACAACAATTATGATCTGTAAGATGGGAATGTGTCACAAATAAGTTTGTTGTTCAGTTCAGCGCGGCAACATTTGGCAGTCAAGGACTACAGAACGGAGAAGGCCAATGGCTTTTTTTGTGCAAAAATCCAACTGATCTGAATGAAAAGCTTAATCTGATAATAATAATAATAATAATAATAATAACAACAATAACAATAAATATAGCTGCAAGCAGCAATTAAGGGGCCAATCACAACAGAAGCAAACAAGGAAGCTAGCAGCAGACCAACAATGTCATAATGGATTATGATAGCAAAGATCAAGACACTGCATGTCAATTTTGAAGTCAATCAGACCAACAGTATTGTAGTTAGAGCCAATTTCATGTTTTGTTCAATTATAGTGCCACCGAGTGGCACAGTCCCACTGCTTTTTTTGTGTGTCCTCAGAGTGCCCCATACATAAGCATGTCAAATTTGGTGAACATATCTAATTTTGTTTAGGAGTTATAGACATTTATATGTATGAACACATAAATTACCTACACCTGACTTTGATTGCTTTTTTTTACCACTCACTATCAAAAATTGCGTTGACATTTGGCCATTAGTGCTTAGTCAATGACCTAAGTCTTCGATTTTCCACTGACAATAAGGCAAAATCTAGCATGTTTGGTAACGTTGGACTCGGCAAGGATTCAGGAGTCTGAAAATACGTGAAAACACGTCAACCACATCCAAAGTTATAAGCATGTAAATAATTTGGTCCAAAAACTTCTCAGAATCCTTCAGGGCATCGTGCCAATGACCCATACCGAGTTTCGTAATGATACGCTCATGCGTTTGAAAAATAGAGCATTTTACTACAAAATTCCAAATGGCCGATGCCCAAAATGGACGATATGGGGAAACTGGAAATCATTCGACTTGGCATGATGCCCTGAAACTAACGAGACCACTTTTAGAAGTTATAAGCAAAAAGGGCAATTTTTCATATCTCCGGACCAGTATTTGGGGCTGCGCTGAAATGCAGCATGTAACCTAAGGTCATACTTGTGATGACATGGACAAGTTTTGTCTGAATATGAAAAAGCATTGAGGAGATAGAACCTTATGTCTATTTTTGGTTCAAATTTAGTGAAAATCGGAGCAACAGCCTAGGAGAAGTTCAAAAACGTAGGTTTTTCAGAAAATTCAAAACGGCAGGAACATTTTCATTATGGAAAATACGGACGTGCAATTGGTTCATCTTGAGCCAAGGAATCAGAGGAAAAAAAAAATAATTTTGTTTCCAGCCCTTACGGCTCAAAAGTTATTAGCATAAATATAAGTGCAAGTTTGGACTGTTGGTGGCGCTAGAGGGATTGAGTTAGAGACTACAAATTTACTATGGTGACAGATCAGACTGTCCTTTATCAGTGTGCCAAATTTCATAAATTTCCCGCAAGCTGTTTTATTGGCTACCACAGACTTCCAGAGCAGAAGAAAAAGAAGAAGAACACCAGCGGATACAATATATATATATACACACACACATATATTTTATATATATAGATATTTTTCAAAATATCTGTTAAATAGAGAATAATTGTCATGTAAACCTTTGAATCCTATTGGATATACACTGTATGTACATCACACCTTTAGGCATTTCTGGATTAGCCTGATATACTATATACAATGTTGGGCTGTTTTAAATTATTTTCTCTTTTGCAAGTAAAGCTAGCAGTATGAGAAGCTTTCTCCAGGTATTGAAACATCCTTGCTCCTGGGGCAACATCAGATGAGATATCAGCATACAAGTCAATAATACGTTACAAATCTGCAATCAGATTGAACTGAATTCAGATTGATGAAAGTCTTTAAATGTAAACACTGTCTGTGAGAACAGAAATTCAGGATAAAAGGGTTAGGAAGGGGAAAAACAAGCTGTAGGAAATGAGCAAAAGAGAAAGAAATGAGAGAATGTAGGGAAAAGAGAGACATTAGTGGCTTCAACCAGCTGCCAAATGATGGTCGTGATTGCCGGAGTTGGAGTGTAGAAACAGAAGGTGTGAGGGGTGATTATCCAGCCTCCATTCCTGATGAACAGATGTTAATAACAAAGCAGCACATTCATTGTGTTTAATAGCCAAATGCAGGAGGCTAGGCTGAGCCTATCTCTCCTCCTCTCCCAGAGAGATGGGCTTGGTGTGCTCGTGTTGGCAGCTAGCTAGTCATAATGAGCCAGATATTTGCAAGAAAAGGTAATGATAATCAGTCACCGAGCTGAACGCAAACACAGATGATGGAATCGTGGAACGCAAAGACGGAGATGCAGACGTTGTACCCTTGGTAGCTTTTTTATAGTCTTTAGCCAAGTCCAAAATGATAAGTTATTAAAACCATGCGGGGTAGTGGCTAATTGTAGCATTCATATGGAGTTGCTCACAACGTGGCCTCGTGTCAAAAATGATGTCAACACCGCGATAATGCCAAAAGATCTGTGGAGACTGACCAAGGATGTGAACGCAAATGGTTTTGAACCGTTTCCTTGTGAAACAACACACCGAGGCGACTGATGCAGGCAGGCACAACGAAGGGTTAACAGGCTGTGCAAAAACACATTACGGCAGCATCCGTGTTTAGCTTGTTTATGAAAGATAAAGTGAACACCCAACAGCTGCAAATGAAATGCCATTCCATGTTCCATAAGAGTACACAATTTACTTATAAAACATTAAAATGCCACCAAACGCCATGAATTATTGAAACGGTGCAGATGCGGCAAATTGAATAGCTTTGCTGTGTTTCTCTGAGCAGGAAGGCCCCATTCATCATGTAACTATTGTCTCTCTCTCTTTTAACTCAGCATTTTATTTGCTGCACTACCCTGAAATGTGGCATGGGGGGAAGATCCTGTAGCTAAAACAGTAGATTGGGTTTGACTCCTAGGGAATACATGAAGTGAAGAGGTGAGGTGATGTGACGGCCAAGTAAGGTAACCCATACTCAGAATTTGTCCTCTGCGTTTAACCCATCCAAGTTAGTACACACACATTAGAATTGTGAATGTGAAGTGACTTGTGGCCAAGTATGGTGAACCATACTCGGAATTTGTGCTCTGAATTTAACCCATCCAGTGAACACACACACCGTGAACACACACGCGGAGCAGTGGGCTCAGGGAGAAGTTGGGGGTACGGTGCCTTGCTCAAGGGTCTCATCTCAGTCGTGGTATTGAAGGTGGGGAGAGCGCTGGATATTCACTCCCCTCACCGACGATCCCTGCCGGACCTGAGACTCGAACCCATGACCTTTGGGTTACAAGTCCGACTCTCTATCCATTAGGCCACGACTGCCCCTAAGTGAAGTGAGAAGTGAACACACATACACTGCAAACTGTGGACACACACACCCGGAGCAGTGGGCAGCCATTCACTGTGATGCCCAGGGAGTGATTGGGGATTAGGTGCCTTACTCAAGGGCACCTCAGGTGTTTCCTACCGGTACTGAGAATCGAACCCGCGACCTTCGGGTTACAAGTATGACTCTCGAACTCATTCCACAACTGCCCCTTTTGCAAAGAACATGAACTTCTAATGTAGGCTAAAACATGGCTAAAAGGTGCATTTGATTTTATTCTTCTCTAAACAGATGGCACAAAACTTGCCACAGCACTTAACTAAACTTCCACATTTCACAATTCATGCGGAAGTCTGTCTGATTCTTGGCACAATCGTGGGGAACAGTGTAAAGTTGATTCTGCACTAATTTGATTTTATATACATATCACTATTCAGTCACTATTCAGATTATGACTATTCCGACTATCCCAAAGCCTCGGACCCGCAACAGCAAAGGCCTGATCCCTTTTTAACTTTAAATGAGCTTGAGGGACAGAAAGCAATGACTTATTATTTGATCTTAAAGACCTAGGTGCTTGATAGCAATAAGCTCATACACATAAGCAGGAGACATCCCATGCACTGCTTTAAAAAAAAACATACTAAAGCATTTTATATTTTATCTTGAAGTCCACTGGTAGCCACCTGAGATAAGCCAAAATAGAAGAGATACAGTATGATGACTTTTCTTAGCACCAACCAGCGGCCGAGCTGCCACATCCTGAGCTAATTGCAAACGTGATATAGTGGTCTGAATGGACCCCACATACAAAACATGACAATAGTCAAGGCGAGACAGAACAAAGGCATTAATAACCTTCTCTAGATCTTTTCTCAATTTAATGGAGCAATAGACCTAATCTGGAAGAAGCAACTCTTAACCATGGCATTAATCTGCTTAACACGTTTCAGCACTGGGTCAAACACAACACCTAGATTTTTTACTTGCTCATGGCAATAGTCTGACCATGTGCCTAAAAAAAGTGGCAAAAGCATAAATTTGGTTTAAATGAACCAAATTATGAGTCATCCAGCTCTTATTCTCCTCCGGACATGCCAGAAGTGAGTTAAGGGAGATACATTTGTGTATCATCAGCATACAAATGGTAAGACAAGCCATATTTGCAAAAAAAAAAAAAAAAAAAAAAAAAAAAAATCACACCCAAAATAAGATAGGGCCAACAACAGAACCCTGAGGGACCCCACAAGTGACAGGCACTGTTGTTGAAACAAAGTTACCATTCTTCACTGAGAATGCTCTATCAATAATAAGATAAGATGTGCCACTTTAAAGGTCCCGTTCTTCATGATCCCATGTTTCAAACTTTAGTTAGTGTGTAATGTTGTTGTTCAATGCCAAGCGAGATATTTTATTTAACAGAAGTCGCCTACATCGAACGGCCAGTTTGGACTATACATCCCTCTACTTCCTTCTTTATTGACGTCACTAAAACAGTTTTTTGACTAACCTCCGCCCACAGGAATACACAAGAGTTGCGTTTGTAGAGTGTGTTTGTCGCCATGTCGTCGAAACGCTGTTATTTTCATCCCGCAGTCCAATCACCAGGTCTGATTCCGGCTCAAATTGATAGGGTAAAATTAAAGACATGTTTACAATAACACTGAGCGCGTGCATCTCCACGTTATGGTAAGAGGCGTGACCTTTCCGGGCAAGGTTCGCTAAACTGCTGTCGAATCACAACACAGGAACCGCTGGCACAATCAGAACTCGTTACGTATTTCTGAAGGAGGGACTTCATAGAACAAGGAAGTTATCAGCCCGTTTTTATGACAGTGGAAACAGCGGTATACAGATAAGTAAATTATGTGGAAAATACTGTGTTTTTTTACACGCGAAACATGAACACATGTTATATTGCACACTATAAACACAATCAAAGCTTCAAAAAACCACGAAAAACGGGACCTTTAAAAATATCCCACGTATTCCAACCAAATGGGATAACTGCTTGATGAGAATCACATCACGCCGTTGTACCCTATAGCTTGAATGCTATGTAAGTCGCTTTGGATATATACATCTACTAAATGTGCAAATGTAAATGTAAGTTTATCCTAAAGGTAAGTTGCCTCTCAGAGGAAAAGGAAAAAGGGGGTTGGTGGTGACATCTCCTGACCCTCCAAGGTAAATAGGACATTCGCAAGGTGGAAAGGCAGCATTTTATGCCTGACGATCCCACACTTATGCTCTTGAAACGACGCCTCGTGTCCAATAAGAAGAGGCTGTAGTAATGGCTGCACTTGAGAGATAAGGAGGCAGGGCAGGCGCTCTGACTGGTAGGGCTTTGTAAGGGCTAAATGTCCTTTATTGTGTCACTCAGATTACAGAGTGTGAGGACCACAGAAAGACGGATGATTAAATGAAGGACTCATGCCTTTCTAAGTGTTTCTTCCCCGAGACATACAAAGGGTGCTCTAGAAAATGCTGAATGTTTTACATAATGATTTTCAATTATGCATAAACATTCAGAACGTGAGAGGGGGTCAGACAGCAGATTTGTTCTGTTTGAAGGTGTTAAATGAACATGTGTGTCGCAACCAATGAGAGATGTGTGGCACAATGTTTCTTTGATTCACACACACACACACACACACACATACATGCATCTCTCATTGAGTTCCAGAGGAAGGAGCCAGTGTGCGCTCTCAGAATCAGGCCAAGTAATGGTCAAATGTTATTTAACCATAGAATAGGATTTATTTTATCAATACAATTAATTTCTTGATATTTCAGGTATTCATCAGGAAACATGTGATGTGAGCCTTAAACGTTTAGTTCACTTTCAAATAAAATTTTCCTGATAATTTACTCACCCCCATGTCATCCAAGATGTTTATGTCCTTCTTTCTTCAGTCGAAAAGTAATGATGGTCAAAATTAGCTTCAAAGGGCTTTAAACGATACCAGACGAGGAATAAGGGTCTTATCTAGTGATTTTTCGAAAAAAAAAATGTAAATGTATATGCTTTATATAAACAAATGATCGCCTTCCAAGGCGTAGGGCATACAGCGTAAGCTTTTTGAAGAATACAAAAATGTGGTTTTGGCGGAAACACTTGGAATGTTTTCATCAAAAACCTTAATTTCTTAACTTCTTTTCTTTTTGAAAGAAAGACATGAACATCTTGGATGACATGGGGGTGAGTAAATTATCAGGAAAACAATATTTGAAAGTGAACTAATCCTATAAGATTGCATTTGCATATTTGTATTTGCAAATGCATTTGTATTTGTATTTGAGTCACCATGGACTCACTGTAACCCTAAGTCTTATAATATTTATTTCCTTGACATTCAAAATTTAGTTAGAAGGAAGTAGCATAATATCTACTCGAAATGCGTCAACAGAGATCTGAAAACGTTTTGCCAGCAAATTAAAATTTCTTGTCTAAATACACATATATCAAGTATAGTTATAATTTGTCATGTTGATTTTAACTTATTATTCTATATGTACATGGGAAGTGAACAAATGAACATTAATGAAATGTAAAAATATTTGCATGTAATTTCTTATTTGAAGAAAAGTACCCAATCCAGTACAGGCCCATTTTGACCCTCTTTATTTACATGTGTAGCTATTTGGGGGGTTATATAGCCTAGGGTTAAATATATAGCTAACATATATCAGTTGATACGTGATATCTGTAAATAAAATACATTTTATTTCAGGCAGATAATATTAAAAATTATGAGGTGGCTGGAGTAGCTGTTCAAAACAACAACAATAGGAGCTGTGCTGCATCAAACTCATGTATAGCCAGTTTTTGTTGTTTCAGTCTAACCAGACTGAGTTGCTGTTATTTTGAAAAAGTTTACACGGTGAGTACATTATCCAGTCAAGGACTAATCAGAGTACCTTTGTATCCTGCTTTATTTTTTATATAAAAATTGCACAGATTCTTAGAGTACTGAAACATTTTCACATGTAATGTTAGCCCCAACTGTGGATAACTAAGGAAAGAATAGAAGGAAAAGATTATTTAAATTGGTATTCCAGAGGTTTCACTTCATCCATTTGTGGTGCTGAATAGATTAAAAAAAAAGGCAGCAAAAAAATAAAGAAGGAAAATAGCATCCTACGTCACATCGTAAAGGGCGCTTGTAGTGTAGAGAGCTTCGTTGATTTTAATGCGTGCGATCTTGTTTTGTTGCGACGCGCTGTTCGCATTCGCAGTCTTAATGACTTCACAACTGTGTTTTTTTCTTCCACAATGGCGAAGAACATTGAGCGCATCACAACACTGTAACAGGGGTCATGAAACATGAATAACCCAGAGCAGCACGGAGCCATTCCGATTCCATGATGACAACGAGGTTTCTCTCAATATTCACACCAATACAATTGAACAAAGTGAAAGAGATGAGGGCAAGGGGAGAAAAAAAAAGCACCCTGATGAAAGTGGAGGCCGTTATTTGAAATTGAAAGAATATGAGGATAGTTAGTGGCTGTATTCCCAGCGGATGCCTGGCTGTCACGGGTCTGGAGCTCCACTGTTTAATGTACACTCATGCTCCATCACCCTTCCCGTTCCATTATTCCAATCTCCAAACTGCCGTTTCATGCACACTTGGGCCGACCCCATGCTGCTCCCGCTATTTATTGAATACATTTTTTACTCCAAAAACATTTTTCCACCTGAGCTGCCACTTACAACTTCCGTGGCCATGAAAGCATGCAAGAGGGAGTGAAAGAGAGGAATAGATGAAGAGAGAGGCAGATAAAGAGAAAAAGAAGGAGAGATGAGGAAGCAAGACGGACCCTCTGCTCGGTGACGGCGTCCATTTGTTTGACTCGCATCTTGAGTTGATGCGGGTGAGCAAACACAGAATAAACTAACTGAGAAAGTCGTTTATTTCCTTTTTTTTCTTTTTTATGTATTGTAGGAGGCCATCAACACACACACACACTCTCTCGTCCTCATGAAAAAAAAGAGTGGGGAATAGGTTGCCCCCAGCTGTGAGGAGATGTTCGGAAATCATACTGAGGGTAAGTACACACCAGCCTGGTCCATTATTCAATACAAATGCACTAGATCAATTTTAAAGTGTGCTGATAAAAACCACGTTGAATGTGGATTAAGCTAGAAACATATATTTAGTGAGTACGCAAATGCAAATACTTGGTCAGTGTACAAACTCATTGTATTGTACTGTGGCGCTTACAAACTCCAGGACTCAAGGGGGCGACAGAATTTCCTTCAAATGTCTGTGCCATTAAACCAGATGTTATTATTCAGGTAGACATGCTGACAGTTCGAAACTGCATACTTCCCTACCATATATTGAGCGAAAAACAGTATGTGACAAAATAGATATATGTCCGAACTCAGAGTACTTGTAGGTAAAATGTATTACTTCCGGAAGTATACATACGAGGGACACTTTACTATATCATGAGACCACAGGAAAAGTTTTGTGAATGACAGTAAAGCAACGCAATTGACGCTGGTAGGTCACATGATAATAACAATATGCTGAATGCAGTATGTCCAGATTATATTCATACTACACACATTCATACTAGAGCATACTGTTTTAGCGGTTGTGAAGTAATTACTTATACAAAATAAGTACTTGCTCAAGAGAGCATGTGATTTTGGATGCAGCCTCTGTCTAACTTTATATAAGTCTTCAAACTGTTCCTCCAAACGAGAAAACCGGCCAAAAAAGAAGACAACTAAAGTGGCTAGCTAGCTATAAACAAGTCAACAGTTTAAAGGTGCCCTCAAATGAAAAATTGAATTTATCTTGGCATTGTTAAATAACAAGAGTTCAGTACATGGAAATGACATACAGTGAGTCTCAAACTCCATTGTTTCCTCCTTCTTATATAAATCTCATTTGTTTAAAAGACCTCAGAAGAACAGGCAAATCTCAACATAACACCTGACTGTTACGTAACAGTCGGGGTGTACGCCCCCAAGATTTGCATATGCCAGCCCACGTTTCCAACATTATAAAAGGCATTAGACAAGGGCAGCCAGTATTAACGTCTGGATGTGCACAACCAAATCATCAGACTAGGTAAGCAAGCAAGAACAATAGTGAAAAATGGCAGATGGAGCAATAATAACTGACATGATCCATGATAACATGATATTTTTAGTGGTATTTGTAAACTGTATTTCTAAATTTTTCGTTAGCATGTTGCTAATGTACTGTTAAATGTGGTTAAAGTTACCATCGGTTATTACTGTATTCATGGAGACAAGAGAGCCGTCGCTATTTTAATTTTTAAACACTTGCAGTCTGTATAATTCATAAACACAACTTCATTCTTTATAAATCTCTCCAAAAGAGAAGCATTAGCCGTTAGCCACGGAGCACTATCAGAATCTTTCAAAATCAGAAGTAAACAATATAACATTATTCAATACTCACATAATCCGACGTATGCATGACGAACACTTTGTAAAGATCGATTTTGAGGGTTATATTAGCTGTGTAAACTTTGTTAAGGCACTGTTCAAGGCAAGCGCGAGCTCTGTGGGCGTAGACCACGGGATTTAAAGGGGCCGCAGCCATAGGCGCCGATCCCGTGGGTGCTCCAGCCCCCGAGCACCCACGGGATCGGCGCCTATGGCTGCGGCCCACGGAAAAATACGAGATATTCTCCATTGATTTTAACCAATAGAAAATCAATTGCAGCTTTCAGACACGATCTTCACCCTTTTTATAATTTATTTACGGCCGTTTCTATGGCGATATTTTAATGGCAAACGTCGTGAGCGCATCCAAGTGATGCGAGCGTGCACATATGGCTCTAGATCAGGTACATGCGCGCGCTCAAACTCAAACTTTCTTTGCACCAGATATCAGCGAGAGCATGAGAGTCATGAGTGACTCGTGTACATACATGCGCGTCAATCTATCGCGATTCGCTACTCTTCTTTCCAGCAAAGTCACTATCAAAATGCGCACAAATTTGTCCCTGTTATTGATATACAATCATAAAAACACTTCTTTGATCTTAATGAGAAAAAAAAAAAAAAAAAAAAAAAAAAACTATGCGAGGGCGATGATAATCAGAGCACAATTGAATCTGACTCTGTTAACAATAATTCTACCACGAGACCAATGGGGAACACTGAAACCAGGTGCGGATTTGTCTAAAATATAATAGTAGTACGATAGTAATATTGTAATGTAGCTGTAAGGATGAAACTGTAACATTTATATATATTAAAAAGGGGGAGGGGGGGGGGGTTGTTACTGGGCACCCACCGGCAGAAACATAAATCGGCGCCTATGGCCGCAGCATAAAATGGGGTATTTTGATCTGAAACTTCACAGACACATTCAGGGGACACCTTAGACTTATATTACATCTTTTAAAACCATAATCTAGGGCACCTTTAAATGAACTTAGATTAGCTTTATGTTTTATCGAAGAGTTTATTTGCAAAAACAGTTAACTCCATTTTTATTAATTCTCACAAATCATGTTTTTTTTTATTGTGCATTCCAAGTCATATTAATCAAACTGCAGTTGGGTTGTTTTGATTAAGTAATAATAACTCTAAATAATACAGGTAAATTAAAAAATTAAAGTTCATTGAAAGTATGTTTTTTATATATATATTAAAAGTTTTTGGCAGAAGCAGATAACTCCACATTACATGTTTCAGAGTTAAACAAAACCCAAGTAATGACTTTGTTATTGCATTTAAAACACATTCAAACACACGTGTGCACACAAACGCGCGCGCGCACACACACACACACACTAACAGATCGGCAAAGAAGTACACGCTCTCTCTCACTCACACACACACACACACACGCACACGCACACGCACACGCACGCACGCAAAAGAACCACCAAGGTTTAAGCATGTAAGTCGTGTATGGTGTACAAGGACTTACAGGAGTCGAAATTATAAATCCTCGATCACTTTTAGTCCGCTTTGACAAAACTTCCCTCAGCTAGCGCGTCTTTTTGAAGTGACTAGAAGCCTTGTCACCTGACCTGAATACTGCGCGCTGATTCGCTAAAACGGACTTATCGGTTTCTGTAATCAAACAGCAATGGCGCTTGTCGGCTTCTGCTGTAAAACGTGAACTTGCGATGGCTGACAGTGGACAAAAACGGCTTTTCTGCCAAAATGGATTTAGGGTACAGAACGTGCTATATATGGAGAATAATGCACAGCACTTAGTTCATTTTTTAAAAAAATGGCGTTTATCGGTTTTTGCAAATGAACTCTTCAGCAACTGTTTGCATACATTCATCGACAGAAAACTAAATCATTGTTATATAGCTCAACACAGTAAGTCTTATTGTTTAAATCTCGTTTTCTTGATTTACCGTGAGTACCATGTTTTACCATGTCTAATATCAATCTAGCTTACTGCAGTGTGCAACAAGTGTCTCATAGCAGCCGCCGAGTGAATGCACAGAGTGACATTATAACAAATTTCAACACACAAATGTATCTAATATGATAAACAGTGCTGTTTTACCCCACATACGCTTGACCGGAAGAGGTGGAAGCGCTCATCTGTGGCATAATAAAAGCTCCACTGCTCTCGAGCACTGTGTCGCGCTCGTCTCTCATTAGCAATCGCTCCTGTGGCCTCGTTCCACTGCAACGGCTTTCAGCCACACCCTCCTTCATATTACAGTAATATTAATAAATCTTTAATACATTAGCTCATCCATGAATATGATTTCTGCCCGAGTCCCATCGGATTCTTAGACGTAGTTTACATATAAAATGCAATTAGCTGAATTACAGTGCTTACAGTAAGTAGGACATGTTTATCAAGTTTATCAAGTAATATCAAAATTACTTCTCATGTATTTGAAATACTGTTAAAATGTGCTGCCAAGCATTTCTGGTAAAGTAAAATATAATTTTAATGTAATTTCTATTGAACTTTGTATGTCATGTATGTAAACATATTTGTAATTATACATTTGCAATGATGAAGCTGCAGTCCCGTACATTTAAAATGTATTATCTTTAAATGTAATATATTATATTATCTGCAAGTAATGGCCCATTTCAAGTAGCTAGCTATATAATGTTTAACTGACTTAGAAGTGAACCATAATGCTCGCTATAGCGCCCCTTGTGGCTACACTGAGAATGCATCTCGCATTGAATTACAAATTGTGTCCTGGCACATTTCAGAATGCAATAACGTGTGAAATCAAGCTTGCATAGCATGTCAGTTTAATTCGCGTACTAGTGTAGAGTATGTTTCAGACCTTACACACCAGTCAAAAAGAATTCTGCAAGGTTTATTTTGTTAAAGTATAGATGTTATGGGTGTAATTGGTGTGTGTGCTGTGGCAGGTGGAAGGAACGCGGCTTTTCAGACGCAGTCTAACCCTATCACACACAGGTCAAAAGCAGAAGGGGAAAGACGTGACACTTATTCCACCAGCGCTTGGTCTTGCTTTGTAATGGCCCTGAAAGCGACGCTTTCCAACAGAATTACACCGGCTTTGTGTAAATAATCAAGGGCTGACCTGTGGGGTTAAACCCCGTAATTGAAGTGATACTTCAAAGCGACGACCACCACCTTCATATACTGTGTGTGTGTGAGACTGTGGAAAAAGAGGGGACCATTTGAGAGGGACAGCATCCAGTGTGTGTGTGTGTGTGTGTCCGTTTGATTGGACAGGGATGGCTCTGTGGGAGGGTCTCATCTCCCCTACAGCTGCTCTCTCTATATCCATCTCATCATTTTTCCCGCTCTGTCCCTCTTTCTCATCTCCTCTCACTCATTAAATGAGTGACACAAATGCAACATTAAGTTGTGTCGGGGCCACAAATGGATAAATAAAATCAAATGATCTGATGTAATGTATTCTTTTCCACCATTGCACAAATGTGTATTGAGAGTCATTTTCCTGGTCGTGGAATGACTGTCTTCAATGACATTTTATAGACTTTTTTTCCCAAATCCAAATGCATATGACGACGCTTTTAACTGCATGTTAAAACAAAACTTTTAACTTGTAAATAATGTAGGCCATGTTTAAATGGGGCTGGCCATACTAAAAGTGCTTTAATCTCACATAGAATGTGAAATAACGCCACAATATAATGTGTTGACAAAGAAACGTTTGCGGTTGAAACGAAGACCTAACACCTTTTCATTAATATTCATTGATGTCACTGAGGGGAATTTGTCATCATTTATCAACATTTAAGGCTAATTATTATGACTGACGTGATGGGTAAATGAGGTCAATATAAAGTGTCAAAAACATTACAGATGCTGATTTACAGAAGGGTTTAGCATATAGAGAGCTTTTTAACATGCCGTTTCACGCAGAGGCCCGGTCAAACACAAAAGCACAAATCAATACATGACGTTGATCACCAACTGCAATAAAGCCACAAGAGGCCATGTGTTCCTGTGATTTTACTACAGTTAATGGATGTTAGACAGCAACCCTAATAACTGCAACAGCAATATGATACAAGATTTTTTTTTTTAATTAATAATTGAATTTATTATTATGATCATTATTATTATAAGCATTTTCTCCACCAAGACATGCAGTGAAAGTTAATTTCAAATCTTAATTGTAGATAATACTGTGCATCTGTAGACTTAGCACATTAATGTAAAAAAAAAAAAAAAAAAAAGATCTATGGTCACAGGTGTGCGTATATCTACTATTTTACAACAACTGTCACCCAATCAAATTTCAGAATGGAAACTTTTTTATTTTTTTGTGAAATTAAAATATACTTGAAAGTAGTGGGACTGATAATGTCACATAAAGCAGGGGGGAAATGGAAAATCCAATTAAATTAAAATAAACCATTTATAGCTTCCCATTTGTTTTGTTGTTAATGTCAAACTCTACTGTATTTTGGCACAAATTCTTCTTGCACTTGGTAAATGCTAGTTACATTAGGCAGATTCGAACATAGACAGGTTGTGACAAGTCCTTATCCTTGAAAACCATGAAAAAAAACTACACAAAGTAGAAGAAAATGTCACCCAGACTACATTAAATACAGGTTTGCCACGACCATAATAAAGTGGTGCAGGTATGACGCTGTAAACAGTAATTCAGATGACTTGTTACCACAACTTAAATAAATGCATGGTTGCAAGTTAAAAATGTAATTTATTGGATTAATTGAACTTTTTAAGTTGCAAACATTATTTGTAGAGTTCTGTTGACATGATCAATTTAATATAATCTGTAATTTAAACTCATATTTCTACATTAATTGGCTTTAAAAAAAAATCGGTTGTAGTAAATTAATGAAATTGTCTTGATAACTTTGGAAATTAGGCAGTGGATTTCTAGTTCCAGCATGAGAACAAATGTTAATTTATTTGTTTTTAGAGAAGGGAAAAACCTGTTAGTGTTTAATGCTGTTATGTTTGACATTCTGTAATGTTGAAGTTTTTGTGGTTATCATTGTGCTGAAGAGATACATGAAGATAAACACTACATTGACTCTATAAGCAATGACTGCGCTAATGCTAGTGACATGTACTATCATACTTAAAATATACATTTTACTTCATTTACTTCAAATATGCAATATGTTAGCATGTGCTATGATAGCTGTTGATTTGAACTGAAATAGAGAAGATTAATTGGTTCCAGGTTTCTGGTAGTTGGAGCGACTTCATTTTTTTCAGCAATCAACTTAAAAAATTGTGTTTATGCTACAAATTATTAAGTTCATCTAACTCAATGTTGCTTGTTGGTTGAACATAAATTCACTCAAAGTTGTCATAACTTGATGAAAACTGTTATAAGTTTAAATTCAAATTTATAATTTTTGTTTGTTTGTTTGTTTGATTTGTTTTTTGTTTTTTCGATTTCTGTGTAAAATTAAGCCTGTGGCAAACATAACTTAAATATACCTTGATGTTTTGTTGTACAACGCAAATTACACATACCCATAGTGAATTTTGAAGCAGTTATGTTCATTTTCAAAAGCATATGTTTTTAAAAAGTAACTAGATAAGACAGCTTGGGGTGTGAGTGTGTGCAGTGCAAAACAAACAAAACGTCAAAGTATCGTCAAGTTATGTTTACTATACCTGCACCACTCTGCATGTAAATTAATGACTGCCAAGAGCAAGAAACCATTGGAATTCAAGGGACATTTAGGTAACAAACCAATTAAAGGATTAGTTCACTTCAGAATTCAAATTTCCTGATAATTTACTCACCCCCATGTCATCCAAGATGTTTATGTCTTTCCTTCTTCAGTCGAAAAGAAATTATAGTTTTTGAGGAAAACATTCCAGGATTATTCTCCATATAGTGGACTTCAACAGCTACCAACAGGTTGAAGTTTCAATGCAGCTTTCAAAGCGCTCGACAAGATCCAAGATGAGGAATAAGGGTCTTATCTAGCGAAACGATCTGTCATTTTCTAAAAAAATAATAATTCCATCTCATTTTCTCCACTGACTTCAAAATAGCACAACATCATTGTTTTACATTGTTTTTTGTTTTTGTTTTTTTTTTGTAAACGCCGTTTGACTTAGTCTTTGCATGTTAGCTTTGTAGACACTGGATCGGTACTACCGCCTACATCACACGTGACTTTTCCAATGTGATTATGTAATGCGTAGCGCATCACAGAGCAGTGCAAGAAGAGCATTTGTGGTTAAAAATATCTAATTTTTATTTATTTTAGAAAATGACAGATCGTTTCGGGATCTGGGATCGTGCAGAGCTCTTTGAAGCTGCACTGAAACTGACATTTGGACTTCCAACCCATTGGTAACCGTTGAAGTCCACTGTATGGAGTGGACTTCTGGAATGTTTTCCTCAAAAACCTTAATTTCTTTTTGACTGAAGAAAGAAAGACATGAACATCTTGGATGACATGGGGGTGAGTAAATTATCAGGAAATTTGAATTCTGAAGTGAACTAATCCTTTAAAAATATCTCAGTGAGAATTTTGGTACTGGTTTTTGTTTACCACATGATGTCCAAAGTGAAATCTGGATCCTGAACCGCCATTTTATTTTTGAACGTTTTCTTTTAGCAATAGCTAAGGGTGCAAACAAGAGCATTAAAGTGCCACTGTACTGTACATTGTGCCAATCTCAGTGTTAACGGTAGCTGTAAACTCCAGATGTTAGGTTATCTACGTGACATTCTCCATTTTCTACTTTAATAATTAGGTCTGCACACTCAACAACTGATGATCTTCAAAAGTCAAGTCAAGTTATCCACTGAGCAAAACGCTCGTACACAGACAAGCGTGTAGACAGACGCACATCCTGCAGCAAACACACGGGTAGATTGATCCCTGGTCTTGCTCTAGCTACGGGCCTCCTTCCCTCATTAATTTTACCGAGTCCTCCAGATGGGAAACAAAATATTAATTTTATTCAGCCTAAGGCGTGGAGCCATGCGAAGGTGCTCCGTAAATCAGAGGGCTCTGGCGAAGACGCAATATCACAGGACGACCGCAGAGGCCTACGGGTGGGCAGAGGCTTCAGTTTGTCATAAATGTAATTAATTGAATGGCGGGGAATGATGAATCGATCAGAACACGTGGAGCAGACGTGACTTCCTTAGAGTCATGGCAACCGCACACCAAATTATGCAAATTAATTGGCTCTACCAATGTGGCATAAAATGCTAGTGCTACTACACTGCATGGTACATTAGTCGGTTCATCCAATAAAAACCGCATTCTTTACAAGTGAATCCTTGAGTCACAGTGCTCAGGGAAACTATTCATTTGCAGCACAGATGTGAGAGTCTGGCAGCATTTTGCAGCCCGTTTCTGGCGGAAAGCGGCAAAAAAAAGAGACAAAAAGAGATAGAAATAGCGAGAAAAAGTGAGTGGGAAAAGGCTAGAACAGATGAGACACTCTCTTGACCGTGACCACAATGACATCTGGTATGGAAGCAGTACAAGTGTTGCTCATTGAAATTCTACTGTTGCCTCAAACTGATCATCTCAAAGCCCTGTGTCCAACAATAATGTCTCTTTTTTTGATCCACTCAAGCGAGGACTTGAGGGAGTCTATTGGTCACATCTCAGAGACGGAGTATCACTGATTTTGTCCACAATGTTGCTCTACCACCTGCTGCGTTGCTGCTGAAATTGCTATTGTCAACACACGCACACATAGGCGCTCGCGCACACGCGACATGGCTCTAATTAAAGAGACAGTCCAATGAATGTCACTCGTGCTTTTCACATTACTGCGTCTGACTTCCCTCAGTCGTGATAGACCTTGTCACATGGGTGGATTATGCTAATTGTCCATACATCTAAGGGCTTATATCAACTTAATTTACACAAATCCTTTGCCTTGGACCTCTGAATTCATGTCTGTTATGATCAAAGGCAGGACAGCTCATTCTGCAAGGAAGGATATTTCAAATGAATATCGGGTTTAGGTTTATATTTTAGATCATATCCCAATTTTTTGCATGATAATGTGTTTTGTAAATATTTGGGTCAGTATTTGTTTTATTAATTAAAGGATTAGATCACTTTCAAATTAAAATATTCCTGATAATTTACTCACCCCCATTTCATCCAAGATGTTCATGTCTTTCTTTCATGAGTCGAAAAGAAATTAAGGTTTTTGATGAAAACATTCCAGGATTATTCTCCTTATAGTGGACTTCAATGGGTACCAAACAGTTGAAGGTCAAAATTACAGTTTCAGTGCAGCTTCAAAGGGCTTTAAATGATACCAGGCGAGGAATAAGGGTCTTATCGAGCGAAACGATCGGTCATTTTCGAATTTTTTTTAAATGTATATGCTTTATATAAACAAATGATCACCTTCCAAGTGCTTCCGCCAAAACCGCACTTTCGTATTCTTCAAAAAGTTTACGCTGTATGTCCTACTCCTTCCCTATTCAACTTACTGAACGAACGCAGCACCAGTTCCATTTTTTTTTCTGTAAGTAGAATAAGGAAGGCGTAGGAAGTACGTTTAAAGCTGCACTAAAACTGTAATTTTGACCTTCAAGGCCATTGAAGTCCATTATAAAGAGAATAATCCTGGAATGTTTTCATCAAAAACCTGAATTTCTTTTCGACTGAAGAAAGAAAGACATGAACATATTGGATGACATGGGGCTGAGTAAATTATCAGGAACATTTTATTTGAAAGTGAACTAATCCTTTAACACTTTTTGTATGTAACTGGAAAAAAAAAATGCAATTCATATATATTGAATAGAAAACCGTATTACTCAGTTTTTTAATATATTTTTTTCAACAAAACTGCACTACGGTTTATTAAGGTAGCTTTAGAAGTTTGATGTTATTTTGCCATTTTGAAATTACATGATCTGTGGTGTTTCACTAAACGTTGGAGAGAAACATGTTTGACTGACGCATCTGTAGATACATTAGTAGCACAGTGTTGTTTATGATGAGAAGTACGGAAATTAGACAACAAAACACATTTATCGTCGTGCTTTACGGTTGTGGCTAGAAGGGACCCTTAAGGAACAAAAATATATGGAAATATACTGCAAAATATAATGCGATGTATTACATAATACATTTCCATATATGGGAAACTAGTGCTTATATTTTTCAATATACTGCAATATATGCATTGACCGTGTATGGCTATATATTGATACATATAAAATATGTATAAATGAAGACAAAAATAGCATTACATTCATCAAGTTTTATCCTTTATTGTGTATATATATTGCACACACGTGTTCCCATATAAATGTGAATGTATTGTATACACATATATATCCACACATTCATGGAATGACTAACAATCAGTGGTTACAACAGACTTCTAGTTACCAGCATGCTTTGCTTCTGACTGTTAAAGGAAAGTAAATGTTAAAATTAAGTGCTATTTCATGTGTTTTGCTCAATATTGATATAGGAGGAGATCTGTTAGTGTTTAAAGTTGTATTATTTTGTAATTTAAAAGGTTTTCTGGTATGTGTGAGTTTTTGGGGTTACCACTGTGCTGAAGAGTAGAGCCTGTGGTTAGGTTTATGATTGGCTGAACACCAATAAGACTATAATAACTTTATTTAAAAAGTAACGGCTGTGCATGCTATAACACAGTGATAGTCTCTTTGGTAGAAATGTTAGTACATGCAGGTGTGCTTTTGTTAAATAACTTGAAAATATAAAACATTTAAAATGTAAATTATTATAAAATATAATAAATGTGTTACATAATATAGTTTAATATATATGTGTTTATACTGCATGAGTAAATCTATCTGCAATATATTATGCATGCAGTACCATATTTGATCACATATAAATCTATATATTATGAAGTATGTTACTGAATATAAAATTACATACATTATGATGTATTAGTAAATATATTATCACATATTTTTCAATATATGAAAAGCAATTCCTTATGCATTATTCAATATATTGCAATATATGCATAGACCATATATGTATATATAATGATACATATAAAAAAATATATTGCAATCAAAACCAAAAAGGCACTATATTTTTACATATATTACCAAAACATTTTCCCATATAAATCTCAATACATTATGCTGGATATTTATAAATATAATATTGCATATATTTTGGGATATATAAACACATATATTATATATTCATGTCCAATATATTGTAATATATTGAAAGCGGCAATCATTTGTATATTTTGCAATATATTGCAATATATTACATGAATATATAATATAGTGTATAATATATGTATCATCAATATATTATTCAATGTATTCAAATATATAATATATTGGAAAATAAAAAGGGAAAATAATATATTACAATATATCACAATAGATTTTAAGAAATATATTGGTAAATATATTTTCCTTTCGTAAGGGGATACAGATATGGCCGGAAGTGACACAAAATCTCACCAAAATCTCACCAAAATCTCACCTTGCTACTTATTAGATTGTGTTTTATTAACGTCTACACCTACCCCAACCCCAAACCTAAACCTACCCTTACATAATGCAATTACAGTAATTAATTGTTGTTCAGCGTGACAAAAAATTTGCAATATTGATGTGTGCATGCCCAGAAAGCCCTGGTAGGGCAATCTGGCTGTAGCTGTATCCCTTATAGCAGGGGTCATCAACTATATTTGTCCAAGGGCCAGAATTTTTCACTGCAGACTCTGTAAGGGCCAGATACTCGTAATATAAAATAAAATTCGAATTGTATCCTAATACTGTATGTTATTATTTGATATACTAATTCTAATTCCAAATTTATGTTATTTTTTACATATTACCTGTACTGCAGCAAGCCACCAGGGGGCGATAGCGATATTTTAGGCTTCATATTTGTGAGGCTTTCAAGCTGTCCATCACTGTCACGCAATTGTGCGCAAATCCCAGGCAAGGAAAATTTTGACATTTGTGAAAAAATGAGCACGTGAAACAATAAAAGATGTTCAATGAGAGAACGCGTTTATCGTCATTCTTGACTGAAGGCAGGCTATGGCACAAGCTACTTTTCAGAAGGCTTTTTGTTTCGTTAGATTAAAAATAAAAAACGGTTCTCATTCCCCCTTGAATAAGGCCGGCGACACACTGGCTGCGTGAGCGACTCAGCTGCGTGGCGTGTCCGTTTTTATTTCGGCTCCCATATTTAACAGGTTGGAGTTTGCACACTGAGACACGCGTCTCAGGCGCGCTCGAGCCACGCAGAAAACGCGTGCATGCTAGAAATAGAACCGACGCGTGTTCCAGCAACGGGAGTGTTCTCTGGCTAGAGCGCAGAACAGCGGAGTTTGTGCATGTCTGAGCTTGTGTTTTGTTGCTTTGACATTGTGGAAAATAGAATAATAGACAAAATGTATTAGCATTTTTACCCGTTATTATCAATCTAAATTAATCTCGTTTTAATTTAACTTAATTTCGTTTTTCTTTGTTTAAATTTCTGTGTCAATTTGTTAGTCAGAAAATTATTAGACTACCTTAAAAGTATTGCTTAATTTAACAGACCTGTGTGTGTGCGTTTTATATCACTAGTGCAGTGTCCGTTCTCGGAGCATAAGCCCTGCCCGCGTGAGGTGCGCCGCTTCCCGCTCGCGCTGCTCTAACTGTAGTTTACTAAAAGTTTATTAATTCTGAATGTGTCGCGTCTCGCGTGTCCATCTATATTGCACCAAATGCGACACTGCACTCCCCTGTGAAGTCGATTGGATGAACGGTTCTCGAAATAATAAAAATGCAAACGGATATACAGACACAGATTCCTGCCTTTATTAGAGAGAAAAATATGTTCAGCCCCTCTCTCCGAAGCTTCGAATAGTCGATGTTCATCAAAAAATGGTATTCGGTCCAGCCCTAAACTTTTTCCTCTTACAAGGCTATTCCTGAATTCAGTATTATTCTGGGGGCCGGATGGAAATCTCTGGCGGGCCGGATTTTGGCCCGCGGGCCGCCAGTTGACGTTGCATGCCTTATAGGCCATAAGGGATACAGCTACAGCCAGATTTACAGCCAACCGTGCTTTACCAGAGGAGACAACGGGAGAATCAGTCAGTTGGACAGGTAAGTGACTTCTAATTATTATGTAGAGCTCTAAAACTGAGTAGTATCAGTGTAATTTAACTCAGAGATGACCATGCTGATCCACGTCAATAGATGGCAGTGCAGCGTCTAACGCTATTGTGGCAACGGTACTTAAAGTACACAATAGAGTTAAAAGAAAAACTGAATGCACCGAATATTTTAAAAGCATTTGTCCACTAATTAAAAGTCGTGTGTTGTGACCAACATGCAGGGGAAAAAACAAAGCACACAATTATATCAGAGAGCCTCATGACTGTGCATCAGTGTCTTTAAAACATCAGTTAATTTGGGGTTCTGCTCCGGAGCAAGATTAGCACCGCTTTTGTGGTATTAACCCAGCATTGTTGTGCCAAACTTGTACAGTGTGAAACTATGCAGTAAATGTTACAGCTAGACGCTTAGCAACAGACAGCCAATCACGTGCCTCATATTCACTGCTTTGGACATTCACGGAAACACTGCACACTGTATTTTCATGTCAAATGGTGACCGAAAACAAATCAATTGTAGTGAAAAATAGACTATTTCATTCTTACGTTTATAGTCAGAAAAGTCCATTCAGGAAAAACTTGATAGTACAATCTGCAATATATAAAAGAAGGATGCAATGCTAGAACTGTTATATAAACAGGTTGTGTGCTGCGTTCGTCCAATCAGTGACACTGACACCGCAAATATGCAAATAAGAACGTTGGCCCAGGGACGTTAAAGAGCGCAGCCTTTTGAGGTCAGAGGAGTGAGGTTTACATGCACAGCTCTTACTAGCTTGCCTCCATTACACTCACCCCCCTAAACCTTACTCCCATCCGGGTCACGGCACCAAAATGCAATTGGTCCTACTCGACCCGCTCTGAGCGGCACTCAAACCAGCGTCTCCGGCATGGGTGGCAGGTGCACTAACAATGACATTAAAGGTGCCCTAGAATCAAAAATTGAATTCACCTTGGCATAGTTGAATAACAAGAGTTCAGTACATGAAAAAGACATACACTGAGTTTCAAACTCCATTGCTTCCTCCTTCTTATGTAAATCTCATTTGTTTAAAAGACCTCCGAAGAACAGGCGAATCTCAACATAACACCGACTGCTACGTAACAGTCGGGATCATTAATATGTACGCCCCCAATATTTGCATATGCCAGCTCATGTTCAAGGGAAGGGAGTGTGGGCAGGGAGCGTGAGATTTAAAGGGGCCGCAGCCTGAATCGGTGCATAGTTAATGATGCCCCAAAATAGGCAGTTAAAAAAATTGAATTAAAAGAAATCTATGGGGTATTTTGAGCTGAAACTTCACAGACACATTCAGGGGACACCTTAGACTTATATTACATCTTGTGAAAGAACGTTCTAGGGCACCTTTAAGGAACACAGCATCTAGCGTCAGTCGCTTACTCACCTCTTGAGGCCAGGGATGTGAGGTTTACACCTACAGCTCTTACTAGCTTGCCTCCATTACATCTGTGTAAGCAGGGTGTGCGGAGGTATGGAAATACAAACACTGACAGCCAGGTAAGACATTGTATCATTGCATTCGGTCCACGAATATGCAAAATAAGAATGTTAACACAGGGTTTAGAAATATATAGTATGAAATATCATCTTATATACCCAGGATTATTTGTTAATCCTGGGTAAATTATGAGCAATATGAAGCAAGATAACCCAAGATTTCATTTACCCGGAGTTTAGTATGAGGCAGGGTTAAAGGTAGGGTACACAATTTCAGAGCAGCTAGCAATAGCAAGATAGCTTTGAAAGCATTAGATCCCACCCTCCCTTCAGAGTGCTCTCCAAAGCCACGCCTCATCCAAAACACATGAATGCACACAGCACAGTCTGCATGAGAAATGGTGTTAAATTACTAAGAGAACGTTTCACACCATATATTCCTAAACCCTGGGTTAACATTTCTTATTTGCATATTCGCAGACCGAATGCAATCATAAGATGTCTTACCTGCCTGTCAGCGTATGTATTTCCATGCCTTTGTGCAGATGTAATGGACATAAGCTAATAAGAGCTGTAGGTGTAAACCGCACATCCCTGACCTCAAGAGGTGTGCTAGCGACTGACGTTAGATGCTGTGGTCTTTAGCGTCCTTGTTAGTGCGCCTCCCTTTCATGCTGGAGACGTCGGTTCGAGTCCCGATTGGAGGGGGTCAATAGGACCGGTTACATTTGGTGCCGTGACCCGGATGGGAGTAAGGCTTAGGGGGTAAGTGTAATGATTGGAGAACATTTTTTGGTCCTGAGAACTTCCACAGATGATATATACATTTTTTAAAAAAAAACACAAAATATTTAGACCACTTCTATCATTGATAGTTTTCAGGATGTCAAAAGAGCTTCAAGCAGAATAACAAAAAGTGTTTATAAAAGGAAAAATGCCTTCCCTACTTTTGACTCTTTCAAGTGTGAAAGGCCTTCTTGAGTTCTTTACAAGTAGTATGACATCACAAATTATCTTTTAACTTTTTTGAGATGATAATTTAGGGCCCATAGACATCCATTGTGAGTGCAATTCTGTACCGGATTGTACAGTTGAAATTATTTGGCAGACGTTAAGTAGGATTTAACCATTGTATCCATTAATATTTTATTGTTATGGACAGAAAAAAAATTGCAACCTACTAATAAGTAAAAGATCAAATTTAATTGAACAAATACCATTTTTTAAAAAACGTGTTTACAAACACTGTAGCGCACACACCAGACAGAAGATACTGCTGAAGACATCATGTGTCACACATCCGTGCCCACACGCTTTTCTTGTGGCATTCTCCCACAAAATGGCAGCGCAAGACAGAAGGAAAGACGGCGCAGATCACACAGAAAGACAAGAACGAGTGACATCTTTCTTCTAATAACAGAGAAGGTTCCTTCCAACAGCACTATCCTTCCACGGCTCTCTCTTTTTGAAATACACGTGTCACTGCAAAGTGACAAATAGCACATATTAATTAGGTACTAGACTGGGCGAGATTGCTGTTATTAACAGGGAAGGGGAAGGTCGGATTTAATTGCCTGTGACATCAAAGTCAAGTGACTGGTATTTCAAGCATCATTTAAAATGTTTGATATGGAAGCCATTGTTCTCACATAAAGGAGCGTCTAAAAATACAAAAGGAGAATGATGGGGAGCAAAGACAGTGCTCAGGCGGTTATCTGCAGCCTGACTGCTAATATCACCAGGGCTGCTCATGAAATGACTGGCTCCTAATGGAAGAATCTGTTCAGTTCAAAGCTGTTTTCGTGCATCCTAATAGGGTTTATTTTCGATCTCCAAAGCATATTTTCAATTCTGAAAAATCTCCACGATTGATCAACTTCACGCCATCTCTGTCTGTTAAATTATCGGTAAATTTGGAGAAAAAAAAAAACAACAACAACATTCCTCCCAAGGGGAAGGTGTGCTGATGAGCCAAAATTATGTGGCTGGAAAGGATATTAATAGTATTATACATTTACCTTGAACTTTTAATTATTGCGAAAGCGCGGCGAGCTCGGCAATTAGACATAAATAAGTGCATCACTTTTAGTGTACAATTAGGTTGATGGCACTCATGATGGGGATTACAGATATATGGTATGAACCGGCGGCGGTCTGGCTAATGATTGGGAGGGGCCGACAGTGCAGAGAGCACTGCGCGGTTAGTCGCCCGTCGCTATGGCAACAGCACGCTCGCACTCTGTGGTCCCCAACCCTAAAATTAGTGCTGAGGTGTGCGGCTCCAAAACGCATTCCAGACTCGCTTTGACAGACATCCATTTGGCGAGCTGTACCAAAACCACCAAAAAATGCCATGTCTATATACCAACACAAGACAGACACGTGGAAAAAAAGCAGCTGCGATAAACAGAAGGAAAACTCTTGTAAGCGCCCAGTTTGCAGTCGCGTTTATGTGCTTTGGGGGCCCTTCACTCTCGTTGCTGTTTCGAACCCATCCACCATCTGCTAGCCACAACCATTCGGCTTTTATCATCAGTCCCAGGCTGAGGGTTACAGGCCCCTCGAGGAGGAACTACAGTAGTCCATTGAAAAGCATCGCATCATGAGTGTATCCATATTAAAGCACGCTCTGCCCACGGCCGGCAGTACAGCGAAGCCATCTTGATCCTGTACCGTCCTCGATCTATTTCCACGCTGATTTTATTCCGCTCTAAATGGAATGTTAATGCAAACACTGTCAGCGGCAGGTCTTTAGATGTTCCGTCTCATGCATATAACATAGCTTAGCGCTGCCTCCAGAGTCTGCCGTTCTATAAGACTCACCAGGTGCACGGCTCGGCAAATTATCAGATCAACAGGGAGGCGACTACAACATCCTGATGATCGCAGGACTGCGCACCACATCATTTAGAAAATAGCCTATTCGTTTTTCTTGCTTTTTTGCCAGCATTAAAGATAATTTACTGACTTTCAGCTCCTGATTTGTACCCAGAAACACTTAAAGAGTAAACCGCCAGCTGAGGTGCATGGTAGTGACTTCGAGTACGGTTGTAATGCTGAAGATGTCTGGTGTGAAATAAGGAAAAGTTCTTCACCTGACAGTGTCACTGAGTCTGTAATCTTACTTTTAGAGAAGCTGGGGGGTTAGTGATTAATCATTGAGACTGACAAAAAAAAAATTGAGCAATTGTGAATGCGAGGGAATTATAAGGGTTTATAAACTTCTAAAATAAATCAATCGAGAGCGTGTTGTCATGGCTAATGTCTCTTATTTGATCACGATGACTGACAGGATAAATTATGTTGTTTTAGAGTTAGCTGAAAACCCTTGCTTCATCAAAACCTGTTTGACTCGTTCAGAAGTAATAATTCATAACTGACTGTCTTTGACTCAGCATGAGAAGTTATCAATCAGTATTAGCAAAAATTATACAAGTGTCAGTATACTTTCGGATGAGTGACATGATAAATATGGCAATAAGTGATGGTACTCATCTCATTTTAAAGCAAAATAATAATGGCAAACTGTCATTGTGTAGGCTTTCAATCTCTGATACAATATAATGGAATATCATAAAAAAAAAGTATGTGAAGGATTAAATTCAGTCTATTGTAGTGAAAAATAGAGATTACTAACCAATATATTAATGTAAACTGTGACATATTATACCCAAAATCCAATAAAACTGATATATATTTGGGACCAAAAATTATTCAGACACTTTGACATGACCATGTTTTGCTTAAGTGTTATCTGACATAATTAAGATAAATTTTTACTGACATAATTAAACTCTGAGATCTTGTCATATTTTATTACCATTTTTTTTTTTTTTAACTATAGTGAATAAACTGTATTAATGAATGAAATGTTCAAGGTGTCTGAATTAATTTTGGTTTGACTGTATTTTCATGATTTGTTATTTCAACATTTTTTCTTTTGTCAAATCAACTTAGATAATTAATGTGGTTCAGATAACATAATATTTTGAGTTTCTGTTGATTAAACCAATCGCTTTCATTGTAACAACTCAAATTTTTAATTTCAGTGAACTCAAAATTTTTAAGGCAACCAGTTAACTTACTTTTTTAAGTTAATCCAACAATTATTTTTAGTGTTTAAGTCTTGTGTCAGTTAATAACACTTTACAATAACTTTACCTTGACTAACAATGAGCAATACATTTGTTACAGTATTTATTAATCTTTTTTAATGTTAGTTAATGAAAATGTTCATGTTAGTTCACAGTGCATTGACTAATGTTAAAAAATACAACTTGTATTGTATGATTAATGTATGAGTAAACATTGAAATTAACATAAACTAAGATTAGAAGTATTGTTTATTCTTAGTTCATGTTAACTAACTAATGAAACCTTATTATAAAGTGTTACCATAGGGGTGTAGCAATACCTTCATGTCACAATTCGATACATATCACGATGCAATATTATTGACATGGTAAATGGTTAACAAAAAATGTACTTTTGATTAAAATGCTAAATTTGGTATTACATCAGGGGTGGAAATTAATAGGCTTGGACTTAGTGCTGGTAACCCAATGAACAGAACAATGGTGACACCAGAATTAAAATATTCATGATTCTTAAGCTGAAAATACAGAATTATTTTAGACGAGTGTCACTGACTAGATATACTTAAAATAATGTTACTGGTAAAATAAGACATTTGGCATTACCAGGACCCACAAATATTCCCCCATTGCATTATTATACAATATATGCAACATTATATATAGTAGTTTAATGTAGTACTAACACTAAAACTCTGTAAACTTGAATTTTTTCTCACACAGTAATTTTCATTTTGGGTGAACTATACACATTGTCACTATCCACGATGCATATTTGTATTGCGATATATTGTGACGGGATATATTGTTACAAGTTACTGATATATAATATTATTGGCCAATATTGGCACTGGCCAGGTGTCTGTTTATTGTGCAGCATCAGGTTGTGTTAAAGATTCAGAAACTGTGAAGATAGAAATACTGGAAAGGAAAATACACTTTAGACTCCCACCACTACCTAGAGACTGACCCTAAATTTACACTCTGCACTTTGTGTCATCCTTCTGATGGCCATGGGTTGGAGCTGTAATTGCACAAACGGCAAAAAATACACACATGCAGTCGCATCGTGGCCTTGCAGGGAGGGGTTCGGAGAGAAAATACATATTGATAAGTTGCTGTGGTGGTCCCCAACAGAAGCGGTCCCTCGACAAGTCACAGATTGGAATTATAATGAGTGGGATTACCTCAGCACCCCCCTATCCCCAACACACACACACACACACACATCACCCCTTGTGTGAGTGCGCCACGACACCGGGCTCTGCCCCGTGTGGACGACAGGAAGCCGAGCGCGGGTGAGGAACATACTGACGTTAATTAACAACATCTGACACAGATGCTACGCTTGTACTCGCACAAGAGGTGGTCCGGCACATTATTAAATTTTGGGTTATTTCCTTTCATTCGGCACCCCCATTTCCACTCTTTCCTCCACTCTCCATTTTTAATCTTCTTGACACACTGTCCTCTCAGTCCAACCGAACAGGCTTTCGATGCAATTAGGCTTTTGCTTAATTTTCAATAAGCTGCTCTTTTGTAACGTCCTCGCCGCATTATTTGCGCTCTCACCTTCATTTGCTCCAATCTGTTTAAATCTGCGATCCTGAAAATATTGTGACATAAAACCTAACTGTCGGGCCACATATGGCGAGCTTTCAACCTCCGGGCTCCATATGAGATGTACAGTTAGTCTAGAGATAATTGACCTCTGGAGATGTACTGTAATATTAGAATGGAGGAATAAGGACATCCTTTCCTGTCAATCCATCATCAGAAGGTGCTGAAACAAAAGAACTACGCTTGAACTCGTTATTACACCATACCTCCGTAATTAACCCCAACCTTCTACTGTTGTTACACCATGTCAGGGTGAGGAGAGTGTTAACATATGTTTAATATCTCCTGCAACTAATCAAGGGACCAAAAACTGAAATAGACGTGTGATTTGCCGCGTTGTCTGTAAACGTGTTGATAAGCAGCACATATGTCAAATAAAGATTTGCAGAGATCCAGAAATCGTCTGTGTGTGTGTGATGTGTAGTACTACTGTGCAGTCTGGGAAACAAAAACAGGCCCAATGTCATCGATTCTTTATGCTTTTTCTCTAAAACATGCAGTGACCTAAGTTCCCTCTTGCCCTGTCTTGTTAATTACCCTCATACATCACGTCTTAAATGCCACACCATTTACCTGCTGCGGGTTGGCCATCCTGGACCCGCAGAGAGCTGGACCGGCTGATGGAGATGAGATGCATCCTCCGCGCAGCATCAGGACCGCCGTCACTACGGGAAAGTCACCACAGAGGTCACAAAACAATGACTGCTGCTGAATGAAGTGCTCCTAAAATGTCTGGAGGTGTATGTAGCCGACATTTTGATGTGTTATCTATCAAATATATATGACCTGAGTTGTCTGTTTAACCCCGGACTATCTGATTGGGCCCAACTGGTGAAATTATGTTGCAGCATTTGTTCCTGTGAGTGCACAAATTAGCCCTGGCCACTTCCGATTGTGCTACAGAGATGTTAAACAATGAAATGTGAATAATTTCGATAGGTAAATATGATAAATCATTTGAAAATGCCATGAGCTTTCAGCGGTCTGGAAGGCAGAAGGGGTGGGGCAGCTGAAACGTTATGCTGCCGCCACCTGCTGGTAATCTCTTTTGATTTCTCCCCCTGTGTGGCCACTTAAAAAACACCCCCAGCCGCCTCTCTCTCTCTCTCTCTCTCTCTCTCTCTCTCTCTCTTTGAATTTACCATCAGCAGCCTCAGAACAGAGACGGTGGTGAAGGGAAATGTACAACATTTATTTCTTGTTCACGTTCCAATTCGACTGCAAATGAAAATATACAAATAAATAGATATTTACTTTATTATTAATTCGTTTAATTAATAATTATAACTACTGATTAGTGACTTATGTGTGCTGTTAAGTATTTTTAAAGATATGTACAACCCAAAACGCTGTACAGAATTAGTACTAGTTAGACTAATGTAGATACATTAAAAGTTTATTATATAATATAATAGTCTTGGGTGCAATCTATTTTCCATTTTTGTAAAGATACATTTTAAGACATTTAAGATAAAGTTCGAAATTACATTGACTGTTTATTTGCTGCAGACATTTTGTAATAGTCTATTTGAATACTGAGTTTTGATTGGTTGTCTTTCTTGAAATTATTTGCATTCTGACATGTGATTGGTCTTCATTCACACTATAAATAAATTTATATAAAACAATAATTTATATAAAATATACATATATTTATAATTTTATTATTTATTTATTTTTCAAGTAAAATCAAAATGGGATTTTGTGTCAACGCTATAAAAAATGCTGGGTTAAAAACAAACCAAGCTGGGTTAAATATAGACAAACACAGAAATTGGGTTGTTTTGACCCAGCTGTTGGGTTAAATGTTTGCCCAACCTGCTCGGTAGTTTTATTTAACTATTTAATTCAACTATTGATTAAAAATTACTATATGGCTGGCTTAAAATGAACCCAAAATATGTTTGGAAATCAAACACATAATTATGTGAAAATTCATTAATAGCAATTTAATAAATGTTTATTAATTAATTATTATTTATTAAACTTATCAATAAATATTAATTTATTAAACATATTAATAAAAGTTATTTTTGGGGGGGTTCATTTTAAGTGAGTAATATAGTAATTTTTAAACAATAGTTGAGTTAAATAAAACTACGCATCAGATTGGGTCAAAGATTTAACCCAACCGCTGGGTTTGTCTATTTTTAACCCAACCTGGGCTATTTTTAACCCAGCATTGTTTTAGAGTGTGTGATGCAGTGCTGACTATTTGATTTAATGTATTTGCAATGACAAAAAAGGGGTTTTAACTCTAAAAAAATTATATAAACAAATAGTATAAATTGAAATTATTGTGAATTTAAAATAAATGTGAAAGTTGTTATTTCGATATGTTGTCTTTAATGTTATGTTGGTATTCATGATAAAACATTTGCAACAATCGAAAACTTTAAATCTATTCCTTTACTTTCCAACACAAATGTACATTTATTTATTTATTTAAAAATTATTTCATAAATTAAAACTCATGTTTTAAAATATAGCTGCATGTTTCGATTAGTGCATGTTGTGCACTTCTGTTGCTTCTCGTCGAAGATTTTTGTAGGACGTCGCTTTCCAAATTTCCCACCATATTCAGCAGATTTTTAAAACGCGAGATTCGGCTCCATCTTTCTGACAGGGGTACAGCTGCTGGACTCACGCTGGTGAGCGGTGGTCTCAGACTGGTGGAGGTGGCATTAGTGCCCTCAGAGGTGCAAAGGGGGGCTCAAACCAGACAATGGTCCGCCAAAAACTGTTCAAATTGACTGTGGGGTCTGGAGATTTCCTACACTTGAGAGACACAACACGGGTCAGTCATATAAAAATGTATATTGAAATGAATTATTCACCGCAGCCCTAATTGATAAAAGAATGTGTTTATTTAAGCTGACGACTTTTCATATGTGAGATTGCTTGTCCATTGTTCTCCAGAGGGCCCGTCAAGGTGAGATGAGACAGGGGCCACTCATTCTTCATGAACAAAAGGAACAAATGAATGCGCACGCACTCCCTAATGGTTTCCCCGTATACTTGGGTCCACGGGAGATAAGTCTAACAAAATTAGTATGCAAAAGAGCCACTCTCTTGAGGCCTATAATTTTCTTTGCAAATGATTTCCGTTTTGAGGATGAAACAAACACGACAATGGCGTTGTATAAGCGCTGCTTCAGGATGTGTGCGTGCCTTCAAGCTCCTAAAAGAAGAAGTTAACCCTCATCAGCAGGTGGTTTTGGAAAGGAGAGAGAGAGAGAAGAAAAAAAAACAACTAAAAGCAGAAAAGATTCCGCTCGGTTCCAATCATATTTAGTTGATTACATTTGGCATAATGCCCTGGCGAAAAGGGCCCACGGAATCCAGAAGAGCCATTGCTTTGAGAGAGGTTCTTCAGCACCATGCTGTGCCATCTTTTTCATCAGTTAACTTAATTAAACATATATCCACCCGAGACTGTTCTCATATTCTCTACCAGTTTAGCTTTTGTTAACTGTTCTCAAACAGTCCCTCAAGTGTAAAACGCTGTTATTTACATGAACTTTTGTCATCTGAACCCAAGGGTTTGGTACTTTTTTACTCTTCGAGGCTTTATTCTTCGAACATAATTAGCAGCTAACTATATTGCAATAATAAAATGTATTAATAATATCAGTATGTATTGTTTTATTACAGAAATCATAATAAAAATCTGTTTTAAAATAATAATGGATTTATATTATTTATTATGCTATTATATTTATTTAGATCCTTAAATATAAGTTTAGCTTCTCATTATTATGTATGAATAATTTATTTATTTCTGGAGTCGAATCTCCCGGTTTCCTGTATCGCATCTTAATACACCATAAAAAGGTCGTAAATTCTGAATCTTCGGATTATTTGAATTAAACACAAATTTATGTCTGTGTGAGTTAAATTTGTGCGTTTTTAAATCCAGATTCTATGAATGTTAATTGCGCCGTTTCCCATAAAATGCGCGTATAAATCACAGCAATGTATAACAATACTCTATCTGTATTTTTACGTTCCTAACGTGGTCTGCAGTAGCTCTCTTTTCCAATAAATCATGTACTTACTTCCCAGGAGCTTCCTGCTCTGTGGTGAAGATTAGGACCCCGTGTCTTACTGAAAGCCAGGAGCAGTTTGAAATTATCAAGCGTTTAAAGACATCACAGTCATCAAAGTTTTTTTATGCACTTGTGTATGTCGCTTTACTTTGTGCATTGTTTTACTATATATACGAATTGCTGAAATGCTAACAATTTTGTGCATAATTATAGTGCTATTCATTTAATATTTTAATACTTTATTATATAAAACGATGCAATACTAAATACGATCACTAAATATTACAACAACAGCATAATAATAACAATACACATTGCTATAATATAATCTAATAATTCGATATGGTAACATGCGAACGGTTGCTTTCCGTCGAATGAGCTATTATATGCAAATGCATTATATCAAACCCACGTGCGTCAAAATACTAAATGCAAAAATAAATAGAAAACGTCTGGACATTGATGAGAATTATTATGAGCAAGTATGACAATCAAAGACAACATCTGGCAGCACGATGCTTAAGTGAATTTTCACTGAACAAACATCCAGGCATGTTCAAATAATTAGATTTGGTATGTCATTATTTTTTCGAACTCAAATCTGTTCTCGTTGCCTGTATAGCATTAGACGAATTTAATTACGTTTCTCACATACTTCTTATGTTATTTTTTAATTGCCATTTTTAAAATAATTTGTTCAATAGGTAATTTGTTTAAAAACACATGTGATTCATTTGTGATGGTTGGCTAGAGTTTTCCTGGTCTTGTTAAACATGTTGAAATGTTTGTTATTTTAAACTAATTTAACTGAACTTTCTTTCAGTGTAGATGTGGCCAATGGGCTTTTGACATATAAGCAACTTTAAAATGTAAAGTCTTTAAAATATAGCCATGCTATATAATAAGGCTAGATTAACATTTGTTTATGGTAAATATTTAAGACTAAACATTGAACAGGTAACAGCTTCTTATTCGATAATTAACTAACAGTAATACCCCCTCCGTCAACATACTGCTATTATACATACTGCTTTAATTCCACTGGTATAGATAAATGAGAGTGTAATTAGTCAAAGATGAGGCTAAAGCAGGACATATTTGAATAGTTTCCTCATTAACCTTGGCTTGGAAACGTAGCCTACATTGTGCCATACAGTCTTGTGGTACATTAGTTTTAGTGGCAGTCTGTGAAGTGCTGCTCACCCCTGGTTATGGAGGGGAAAGTAATGCATGGGGACTCATTTCTGCATGTGTCTGTGTCATAACCCCGGCCAGGGTGTCATATTCCTCTCCTCCCTCATCTGGCCCAGCATGGGAGCCCTAATGCACACATCTCTGTGCAGCTCTTCTCCAGCTAAATGGACGGATTTGCACATTTCCTCAGCCGCTCACACCCAATTCCCTCACTCTGTTAATGCCGGTTAATTTTTTACAAATAATGCCTGGGCAAATCAGTCTTTCGAACTGTTATATCATTTATTGCGAGGACTTCTGTGAACTTCTTTTTGAAAAATTAATGCCTTTAATTTTGGTTGATGGCAACATCAGCACAGCTCCGTAAATTGCAGTTTAATGAGATTTTGCTACAGGGGATAATCTGCTACTGACAGAAAAACATCTTGAAAACATCTGTAGACCTATGATTTCACTCTGACGATTAAACCCCCAACCCCCCGCGTCTCAGAGCACTGAGCAAGAAAAATGGTCAGTTTAAAAAGTTACACTCCGCCATCCGATCTGATGAAAACGACTTGGAGGAAACTTGACGCTGTTTTACCTCTATTTGTCTGTGTAATGAACGTCTCTTTGTTGTTTAAGAGTTAACGTCCAGCTATCTTTGCCTTGCTGTGGGAGTCTAGCGGCAAACATAATGAGCAATGCTTTATATGAGTCCTAAATGAGCAATCTGCTCCTCCAACCCAAGCCTGTAGATGCGATGTAAGGTTCATTACCCTCAAGTGGACAGCAAGCTAATGTATTCTGCTCTACGACTAATATCGTCATGAGTCAGGCTGTGTGCAATGACGTCCTTTCAAGCATTGTTTGCTAGTAGAGGTCAGCATGCACTTGGCCAAATACCCTAGTCTAACTTGGAAAGTGACTTGGTAGAGATCCTACCAAGAGGTCAGCCTCCTTCACACCTGTCCTTGCGCTCTTCCGACTGTTCTTAGAGTACCTAATGCTGTTAACACATTTTATTGCAAGGTTTTATAAAGTCGACATTGAAACAGTGACTTTGAAGCCAGCACGATCTCATTGCCTATTAATTAAAACATCAGCATTTCAATTTCAGTTTCCGTAAACTTGTTGGCTGCGCTGTGACATTTGAGTAAGCGCAGTCAAGGAGGAATGTACACCCACATCCCTGTCCTCTAAAGCTCATGCACTCCCAGGACTCTGCAATGTAGATTACTTCCTCCAGGGAGTCTGGAGAGAATCCCAATCCCTGCAACTTTTTCCAGTGAACAGACAGATTTGGCCCACCTCCAGCAAAAATAGACCATACCATGCAGAGAGTAAGCTATGCCAGAAAGCCCAAAATTATATCTGACACGTTGGGTCACATCAACTTGTTTTTAATGTCTCTCACTCAGAGAGAATGCAAATCCGTTTCAACAAAAAATGACACAGTGAGACCAATTAGAAATTTACAAATGTGCTTTAAACATCCACTCATATTTATTCAAGAGATATTCATTTTTCGGGATTCATTCCCTAATTGTTTCTTACGGGATCCACTCCTTGATGTAAACCCAGAAACAGCAGGTATAACCGAGAAAATTACAGAGCGACGCAGTACAGGAAGCAGAAGAGAAATGCTCTGTGATTTGAGTTCTTCATTGAAGACTACTCTGGAAATTCCGTACATTTATGGTCGCATCATTATTCAGTATTGAAAGTCATTCCTATGAAGTCCACATGCAATCCTTTCACACAATTGATTGTCTTTTGGAAAATGAGCATCTGTCTTTGATTCGACAAACTGATATTCACGAGGCAAGATGAATCAAAGACAGAATTCTGACATTTTATTAACCAACCCATCCCTACCCTCTCTCTTTGAAAGCACAACCCATAAGGCTTTGTTCTCCGAAGTGACTTGCAACACCATCAGCAGTGATTGGTGCCACGAACGATGCCAGGAAGAGAGCATTGACTCTGCAGGGTTCTCCATTTTCAATGGCGTGAATGGACACCTCTTGTCTAGCGATGCCACTGCTGCGCTCTTTCAGATGGAGGCACATGTCACACCCAGACTCATCATGCCAGCCACCAGCAGAGAGGCCAGGGCGCTGTGCCCATGACTACTATCGCAAAAAGTGAAGTTCAGCAGCTAATACTGAATTAGCGTAATATCAAAATTAAAAACAGTTTGATAAAGTTGGGACTCACACAGCAAAAGAATGAGCGACAGCTACTAATTTCCAACGTATTAGGGAGATGGTTTTCAGTCTCCCCTTGGGATCTGTCAGAATACCCATCGGTGGATGCTCTGGTCAACTGAACCAACAAACAGGTCTGCGAATGCCATGTTTGCGACAATCTGCTCCAGTGCACGATCACTCTCAACAGCTCATCAACACCAACAAGCCACTTCCTAATCCTTAAAATGGACAAGCCGGACACGGAACCCGAGAACAATACACTCACATGCACAAAGGCATGTATCGAGACTGTGTGATTATAAGCACCAGGGAGTTTGCCTTCCCTTATTCATCCACAGTCCCATTTTGAAGAGACCAGATCCAGGGGTGCCAAATTAAGCGGAGTGCTGATATGTGCTGGCTGCATAGAGTAATGAGCAGGCCCAGAGGATATTTGCAGGGTCACACAAAGGAGTTGGTGTGGAGTGGCAAAGAAAATCGGGCGTACAGCAGGAAGCCAAGCAACTAAATTCTGCAGGCCATCCTCATCTGCTGTCATCAGCGAAACGAGCTCCCGATCCCATCAACAAGAGCTCGGCTATAGGGGATAGGTCTCATGGCTGTTTTCCTAGTATTTACCTTATGCCACGAACCCGTAGAAAACCCTGTTTGTGCTGCTGTGCATTCAGCGACTCTGAGAAAAGAAAGAATAATGAGAGGCTCGGAGGAAATTGTAACAATTTCAGGTCATTAAGATTTAACAGCATTACACTGTTTCTCTGTCTGGAATCTTTGAGGCCCGGTCCGGTTTAGATCCTACTAAGCTATGCGAGGCATTTATCACAAGGAATCATTGTAAACCACATTTTCAACACTCTCTCTGGCAAGCCCAACAAAGAGCCATTTTACATCGCTACCATGACTATAAAGCGAGTCCTACTGTTTTCCCAACGTGGGGTATAATGGAATTAATAACGTCGACTGCGCATTTGCCGGGAATTCCCATGAGGCCTTGCAGATTTTTATAACTCCGCAGTGTAATGCTAAGGGTTCGGAGGGGAAGATTTACTGGCTGTGAGAATCTAATGATACCGAACACTGACTTTGCGATTGCTCCAGCCAGCTAGTTTGCATGACAATCTGGATAACAATGGCCCTTTCAGATTAAGTGTGTGGGGGCTTATTATGATTGCTCTTTGTTCTAGATCCTTTATACTCTCAAAATGTTGATGTTGTCCGATATCGACCGGCTACATTGGAATAAGCGCACCTTGCTTCTCCCAATATTTGACATCTGAGTCATTTATGCTAGATTTAATTACTTTAACGCTTATTATACTGAACATAAAGACGTTTA
Organism: Megalobrama amblycephala; assembly: GCF_018812025.1. Taxonomy (NCBI): domain Eukaryota; kingdom Metazoa; phylum Chordata; class Actinopteri; order Cypriniformes; family Xenocyprididae; genus Megalobrama; species Megalobrama amblycephala. The sequence goes on from NC_063065.1 coordinate 32,846,691, forward strand.
GGTGTTCATATTTCCTTTGTGTTGTCGCAAGCAATTATAGGTGCAGCCATCTATTTACTTGATGAATCCTCTTTTATACTCCACTTGCTTGATAAATAAGGAAATAAGTCAACGCTCCACTTTATATTCAGTAATTAAAGTGAAAAATATAGTCACAATGCAAATCCTTAATTGGACTCCAAGAGAGAGATTCTGAATTTCTCTTTAATAATAAGAGATGACTGGGGACACACACACACAAAAAAAAAGCATGCTGAAATGTGATTCTGGAAGTTCAATTAATCAAGAACTGAAAACAACCAATTTAGCAAAGAGCTGTTCATTCAGGGAATCACACGGCTCAGGTAATGTTCTTTTAATCATCTCTATGTGACATTATACTTTTCATGTCACAACAGATGAATGAAAAAAAAAAAACGCCATTGCATTTGAGGAAGATCATATCTATCATGTTGCAAAAACTGGATGTTTAATGGGATGTTGGCAGCTAAATTTCTGCCTCTGATAGTGTTGAGGTAGCAAGTATGGGCTTTAAATTCTTATTTTAGATGTGGATTGTGAAATAGAAAATTGAATCTTAGCCACTAAGCTGAATTCCAGCACCATCTGTAAAGGGCCTCAGTCACACCTGCTCTGAACGCTTTTTCACAATGTCCAGAGAAGCTTTAGTCAGCTGAAAAAGCTTTCTGTGTTACCCATTCAATAATCAATTAAAGATTTGAATTACACTTCAAATCTGCAGTGCATTAAATGTTGATAAGGAATGTGTGATGTGTCTCTAGGGTCAATTTACCAATTGTTTTAAAGTCAACCTTTAACGTTTCTTCCCTCTAGACTTCACAAAACAAGAAGAAATGTCATGGAACGCCGATTTCGGTGAACTCGTCGGACTCTAACTGTGAGCCGACAGCACTGGAGCCAGTACGGGAGAAGAGCAGCGGGGCTTGCCCTCTGCCCAATGTATCTCTTTCAGTGCGGGACAGACACAGGCATTGGCTGTACCCTGCTGGGTCCTTCTGAAACCAGAGACTGTTGAAGTGAATGTCTGCACTGTCCAGCCAGTCCACAATGCCTTCCAGCCTCTCTGACGCTCCAAATGTGCCCTGAGATGTTTCGGACAGTCTGGTCAGCCAGGCTTCTGTCCCCCCCCCTCCATTCTGACTCTTCCAGACCAGGGCATGGACCACCCTGGGCTGGTCAGCAACCCCTGCTTACACCTGCCATAAAACTTAAAAGCTACAGTCCCATCCTAAGGCTTTGAAGTGTTCAAAGCATAGCTCCCTGACCTTTGATGCAACTTTGGCCGCAACACATGTTTGGCGCACCACGTATAAAGCAAACCTCTCTCAGGCCTCGGTCCATGGCCTGTTGGTTTACATGTGTGAGATGCAGAGGCCCACGCATGGCAGCCATGCATACCCATCATGCTGTTCCCACCAGCGAGGGGGGCCCTTGAGCGGGAAAAGAAGAGGGCAGGAAGGACTGGCCCCTTCTGACCCCCTCATGTGTTCACCACTCATCCATACAAACCAACCCAACTCCCATCCCCCCAATCCCCCTTTACAAACTACATATCTCATGCTTCATACGCCAAAAAAGCGCTTACTGACTTCAGGAGGCATTGGGAAGTGAAAGCAAAATCAATGAAAACCTAATAGCGTGGGCCTCTTACACCGACTAAGAGAGTAACAAGGAATTTTAGACTAAAGAATCAATATTCTTGGCTAGAAGAGCTGTTTTGTCTTGACAAAACACTGAATCTCTGTGCAAGAAACATACGCAGTGTTTGTGCAAATGTGAATATCATTGATTCAGGATAAACTGTGTCCCAACAAACAGAAGGGTCTGTAATTCCCTTATGTTTTCATTGCCATCTCCGCCGGATCAAACAATAAAGCATTATTTGCAAGCCTGACTTGTCTATGTTATATGAGGCATTATATGTCTGCATAAATACTGGTGCTCATAATCGCATAACGCCTGATTATACTACCTTAACCGATCATGGCTCTGTAAATGTCAAACACAGCACTTTGATATAGTGTCCACCTCAGGGTGCATACTTTTACAGCCGGAGTGACAGTGTCATAATGACACAATGCCAACATGACCTGTGCTGTAAATGTATGGAATTGTATAGCGCTATTCAGATCCTTAAAGCTCACATGCACTCTGAGCTATGAAGGCCTGTGGTAGGTGTTCTTACATATTACACATACTACATTTTGTGCAATGAATAAGACCATGTGTAATTTAAATAGTTTCAAATGTGTGGCATTAACAAATTGTTTTTAATTTGGCATGAACAAATTCATATTTCATTTACATTTCTTTAATGTAATATAAAAATAGAATGGTAACACTTCAAAATAAGGTCTCATTTGTTAACATTAGTTATCTAAATTGAACTAACAATATGCAATGCATTTTTTTTTATTAATCTTTGTCAATGTTAGTTAATAAATTACAATTGTGGGTAAAACTTTATTTTACATTGTCTTTGTAACACGTTTACTGTACTAATAACTATAAATTATGCATAATTACATGCAACTAACAATAAAACGAACACTCATCCTATACCTAACCCTACAGTAGGTATACATGTAGATAATTATTATTACACAGCACTTAAATGCATAATTACACTGTAACAAGGATACCTTAAAATAAAGTGTAACCCAATTGTGCATTGTTCGTTAGTTCACAGTGCATTACGTAATATTAACAGATACAAGTTTTGATTTAAAAATGTATTAAATTTTGAATTAACATTCATAAAAGATTATTAAATGCTGTAGAAGTATTGTTCATTGTTTACTAATGTTAACAGTTGAAACATCATTATAAAGTGTCACCGATATTTAAAATTACATATATTGCAATTACATTCAAATTAAAGATTAAAATTTTTTGTAGAATATTAATGTGAAACAACAATTCCTACACTGTGAAAAATATTTTAATGATTTATCACAGCATTTTTTTCTTTTGTGAAATCAACTACAATAATTAATATGGTTCAGATAACATAATATTTTGAGTTTCTGTTGATTAAATCAATCACCATCATTGTATCAACTCTTTTGATACAATTTCTTTTGAAATTTTTTTATTTCAATGAACTCAAAATTTTAAAGCAACCAGGTAACTTACTTTTTTAAGTTAAACCAACAAAAACCAAAGCACTACATGAGCTGCCATCTATGATATTTAAGATTATTGCTCTTCTGCTTACGTGACCAACTTCACTTCTACAGTTTTGTAATCCGTTACTGGAAATCTCACTTTTGTATTTATCCATAAGCTTCAGGAGTAGCATGTGCATCTCAAGGCAACTGAACGGGTCAGACAAATGCTGACTTGGCTGAGACAGCAGCTCCAAATGCTGTGAGCTTTCTCGAACTATGACCTTTGGAATGCACAGTCAACAAAGATTTTCGGTGCAAGACATTTCTGCGAGAAATTTATCTCAATTTCAGTGCATCATTCAGGGCATTCATGCTCAAATGGTTGCGCACAACAAAACGACATTTCCCATGTCTCAACAGGTTTAATCCTTTGTATTTATAAAGACTGTATCTTGCTTTTGATCGTTTAAATAACAAAAGCGCAATCTGAATTCATGTTGTGAAAGGGTGGCAGCATAATCTCAATGTTCTCCATTAGATGGTGTGGTGTTTTGAATAAGTTGGTCTTCTGGGAGTTAGACTGGGCCTGAGCAACACCCTGCAATGAGCATTACTATAGCATAACAGTACTATAACAGTATGGGCTCGAGTCAGTTCAGTATGGCTGTCAACACCTATGTGTCTTCTGACATGACAAGCCCTTTAAACTGTGACGAGCATAAATCAAGAGGCCATTCTGAAACAACAGGGTCGTATTCTTCCCCTGTCGTGCTTGGACCTCCAGTCCCTGCATGGGGCACCATTCCAGGCCTGGCTGGAGCGGGGCGCGCCTGAGGAGTGCCATACGGAACCAGGCACCACACGTCTCCTCCATCAGTGTAAATTCTAAAACCTGCACAACAACGTTCAACAAGTCATCACAGCTTTAGTATACCTGTCACTGCTGTTCGGGGAGTGCACGATTGTTGCTATTCATTGTGCCCACAAGTCTCAAACACCCACCCGCTCCTACGCCCACTGCTGCCATGAAGATTGACTGCATGCTTTTTTGATGACATTATTATTATTTTATTTCAGAAGCGAAATTGAAATGACAGTTTTCAAATGTCAGTTTGAAAGTATAGTTTACAAAATGTCTGGGTTTGCAGAAACGGATCTTCATTAGCCTATTCCAAAAACTGATTCTCTTACACACACACAATGTCCTGAGTAATTAAAATGTTAAATAATAATCATTCCCATACAAAATGTTGTGATGTTCCAAAAAACAAACAAACAAACAAACAAACAAACAAACAAAAAACACTGGGTTAAAAACAACCCAATTTGAGTTGTTTTCAACACAAGGGCTGGGTAAATATAGGACAGAACACATGATGGGTTAATTTTACCCAGCAAATCAGCAAATTGGGTTGTTTATTTAACCCAGCATAAAGGGTTGATTAATTTTTACTATAATACTAGCTTTTTTTTTTTTTTACTTCATACATAAATTAATGTTTACAGATTAACTTAAATCTTCTAAACTTTATATATATATGGCTTTACATGATAATTCCTTTATTTTCGATCATATTTCATTATAGCCTAGCATATTTTATATCAATTTGAATACATATTGCCTACATTTAAGCTCGTTTAACCAATATTATAAGTAAAAAATAAACATTTAGAGGTAATTCAAGTGTAATCGACCAATCTCTGTTGTCCTTTTTCCACCGTACGGCGCCGGATCTCGTGCCGGAGATGACTCGCATTCGGCGGGGGAACTGATAACTTCAGACCGCCGCCTTGCGTTTCACTCGTAGCCAAAAAATGCTGTGACTGACTCCATAACCTGTCCATAAATAATCAGTGTACAATTCTGAGAACATATTTTAACATCCTAAGTATTTATATTCTGTATCTTTCTGAATAAAATCATAAAAAATTGATGCATGGCATCAGGCGTTTTCATCAGGCGAATAGACCGACGCGACACTTGTTTACGCCCCTGTATGTTGCTTTGCAAAATTAAAACGATATACAAAACAATACCGATTTTTTTTTGATAAAATAAAACCTACACAAACCTGTATTTTAGCGAAGACATTCACCAATTTCACAGAGCTGCGCTGCTCTCTCCTGAAGAGGGCGCAAAAAGCCCGCGATAAATAACTCAACCCCTGGGTTGTTACGTCTGACCCAGGATCTGGGTAACACAAAAACTACCCAAACACTGGAAAAATAACCCCCAAAAATGACCCAAAAGGCTCAATTTTTTTTTTTTTTTTTTTTGTAAATAAGGCACTGAATTATTATTCATTCAACTTATCTGATTAACATACAGTTCATTTCATGTTAAAAATTTAACAGATGGGGTTTTGTAGTCTTTGTACAACTTTGCTCAACAATATTCTGGGTAGCTATCTGACCGGTTCTCCGTATATTTCATGTTGACTGGAGCTGAGGGTTTTACTCTGTCCTTTTATCTCCCTGTGAAACTCTGGAAACTGTGTCAGGCAGTTAAATTGAGCATGGAAAACACTTTGTGTTTGTTTATTTGTTGGTGTTTGTTTACGGGTGTACGCAACCACATTAAATGATGTTAAGTGTTCTCGTACCTCATCAAGCATTGACGTGAAGTTCCGAGTGAATGGATGGAAATCTGGGGAGAAACTTTAGAAACACAGATAAATTAGTCTAATAGCATATTTAATGTCTAATTTACATGGTTAAATCAAACCATGGGAATTTTATGGGGCTATATGAATATGAGCATTGGTGTATTGTGCAATATTTAACTTAATTTTATTTCTTCTTTTAAATTTGTCTTAATGAAAAGCCATTATTAATAAGTGCGCTTTAATATTACCATATTAATTATTATTTAAACACAGAGGATCGAGGCCACATACTTTTTTGATGTCTAAGCAGATTTTGAAGTATATCGTGATTACCAATAACTCATTGACTATTCACGCAAATCATGTTGACTTGGACCAGAGATTACACGGCCTGCTCTTTGTGTGTGCATCCGTCCTCTAACTCGAGACTCTCCGTCACTCGAGTTCTCCTGGAGGGCTGTTTTACTAAGACATTGTGAACGCCACTGACAGTCTCTTCATTGGAGGAGGTGAAGGCTGAACATCCCGCTCTGTTCTTGTGCACTGAGCTGGCTGCGGTCAGACTGTCTCGGTACAATGGTGGGCCGGGCAGCTGTTGTGGCCCGACAAAAGGTTCAGTGCTGTTTACTTAGCAACGAATTAAAGACGCATGTGTTACAAACCTGCACATGCAGGATAAAACAGCCTTGGAGAAAGATCTGTCATGCGAAATAGGGTTTTAAGAAGGTTTTTCCCCCCTTCTCTCATATGCCATTACCGCTCACACTATTTCAGAAGATTTTTAATTTTACAATTAAAACAAAGTAATAGTTTATGCTAAAGTAGGCCTATATTAGTAAAGGATTAACTCATTATAGCATTCAAATCATGGACATGATTTGAAAAGGTTAAATGGTCCTGAAAAAAAAAAAATACTCACACTTCTATAAATGACCGCATTGGAAATTAATCTCATCTAGTGGAAACTTTTGGTACTGCGCCCAAACAAAGTCTTACTGAAAGCTCATTTTTTGAGATATTAACCCCAGATTTGGAACACAGCTTGTTTAGATTTATGGCTTTGATTTTCTCACAGTTTTAGAGTAAATTTTGGATATATATATATATATATATATATATATATATATATATATATATATATATATATATATAACAATAAGAACATTTTTCATAACTATAAATGTAAAACTTGATAAAAAATTTCAAGTTCACATTGTTTTTGTTTTGTTTTTTTCACTTCAGTAATATTTCGCCATATTTTTCGTCTTTAAAAAGAGACCAAACTGAAGTCTGTGCTCCAAAGCATTCAGGATTTATGACAATTTAAGTTGGAAATTTCATTTTCAGGTCCATGCTCAAAAAGTGAATACATTTATTATAATTACTGCAATACAAAATATTAAATAAGAAACATTATCAAACTAAAATATACAATCATTTCATTTGGGAAAAAAAAAAAAGAAAAAAAAATTGCTGGGTTTAAAACAACCCAAATTTGGTTGAAAATGGACAAATCCAGTGACTGGGTTTTTTTTTTTTTTTTTTTTTTTTTTTAATGTTTACCCAAACGTGGTAGTTTTATTTATCTAAACTATTGTTTAAAAATGACTAATTACTATATGGCTGCTTAAAATGCACGAAAAATAGGTTGGAAATTAAAAATCAGACACATAATTACTAGCGGCAACAATAATAATCAAAAGGTGAACATTTATTAATAAGCAATTTAATAAATGTTTGTTTAATTATTATTCATTAAACTTATTAATAAATGTTCATTTTAAGCAAACAATACAGTAATAATTGGGTTAAATAAAACTATGATTTATGCAAACATTTAACCCAACGGCTGGGTTAAAACAATCCAATCGCAGGGTTTGTCCATTTTCAACCCAACTTGGGTTGTTTTTAAGCCAGCATTTTTTAAATCGGTCATTTGTGACCGGCACGCGAACAGCACCAGAGGGTTAAATGTAGCCTGATATTTAAGATTTGCTCTGTTAAGCATTGTGCAGTGTGTATATGTGAAGTGTAACCCTAAATGCTTTCAGTTTATACAAGTGTATACAGTTGCACTAGTCTCTCTCTCTCTCTCTCTCTCTCTCTCTCTCTCTCTCTCTCGCTCCATTGAGGGTCTATGACTGCTTTGGCTCTTCTTAGGAGAATGTCCTGGAAACGGGGCTCAGGCGCCTTTCCAATTCTTGCCAAGTACTTAGAAGTCAACATCGTCTATCTTTGATTCACAGACGCATCCACGCTCCCAAGAGCTCACCCTTTGATCCCTTTCATTTTTTTCTCCCTCCTGTTTCTACACCAGATCTGTTATGCGCTAAAATTCTTTGGTTTTCCATAGAAACATCTCCTTTCCCTGGGAATATTGATGTTTTCTTCCTCGCGGGGGTTATGATATGGTGAATCAGAATCTCAAAGCCACGGACAATGGCAGTATTCATGGTCACTTTTTGTCTTTGTCTGGTTTTGTCTTGTTGTTCAAACCCCTCGTTTCTCAAATGAATACAAATATTGTTTATTCTGTTGATGTCCACGTTCTAGTCACTTCAGCTGCTTTTCAACGTTTCAACTCTTTGTTGGAGCAGCAGGTTCTGTACACTGGAGAGAATATAGACTTGAAGGAGGCCTCTTTCTTTCTTTCTTTCTTTCTTTCTTTCTTTCTTTCTTTCTTTCTTTCTTTCTTTCTTTCTTTCTGTCGAACTATAGCATACATAGGCACGTCACAAAAGTCGTTCATTTTCCCTATATGGCAAAATGTTTCACTTACATCAACAACGTGTATAGCGGGATCATATTGTGACATGTGCGCGCGGAACGCTTAATTTCCCTCAGTAAGCCATGGCAAATTCATATGCTCTATGAATTAAAAAGAGCCCTTTCCCGTCTTCTTTCTTTCCAGCATTGACATATCTGCTCCAGCACACTTTCACTCCCCATTGTCATCATGTCACCCCAACAATGTTCATCTCCTGGACACCAATTTTAGAGCTCTTTGATCTACCGAGTGAAAAGAACAAAGTTATGGAGAGAAGGGGCTTTTGTGTTCCGGCTTTTAGATGTTCTTAATATTACTGGACAATGTGGAAAACCAGATAATTGATGATTGATGTCATACAGTTTAAGAATTTTTCAGCGGAGTTTCAAATTATGCACATATAAAATGAACCAGTTAATGAAGACAGATACATTAGTAAAATGATACAAAGTCGCTGCAAAAGTAATTGTAAAGTCGAAATTAACTTTTATTGTGGCTAATTTGATACCGAAATCCAGAGATTCGTCTGGTCCCTGTTGGCCAGCGTGTTTAATATGGACCATACATTAATTCCGAGATGCAGCTTTTATGTGTCTAGTGTCAACTTTCATGGCTCTCTGTTTGAATTACATGAGCAATCATCAAGTAACCCCCGCCCCCACCTTCGCGCGCGCGCGCGCGCACTCTCTCTCTCTCTCTCTCTCTCTCTCAGTCGTTCTCACTATCCTCAAAACATGCATTTTTAAATGTAATCTCTTTTTAAAAATGAAATGTTAAAACAACAAAGTTTCTTTAAACATTGAATACACAGTGACATTCTTTAAAACGTCAGTGAACAACATTTTAAGCTACATTGATGTCATTTCACTAGTGACCAAATCTAGAAATATTAGTTTTTTCGTGAAGCTCAGCGTTCAATCAAGTCCTATAAATGTTTACATTTACTCTAACACAACTGGACATGTCGCTAAACTCATTTCTAAAAGGAACACAGAGAACTTTCAGATGATCTAACATTCTATAATTAAAACTTCTTTCTCGTGTTGTTTCCACTTCTGAAATTAACGTTTTCTAAAATTAGTCGAAGGCGAGATTATCGTTGACTTGACGGTAATAATATTATCGGTTTCCTTTAAAAAAAAAAAAAAAAAAAAAAAAAAAACTTTGATAAATAATCAAGACGTCGGGTTGTACACTAAAAAATGCTGGGTTAAAAACAACCCAAGTTGGGTTAAATATGGACAAACCCAGCGGTTGGGTTAAATGTTGGACCAACTTGCTGGGTAGTTTATTGATTAAAAATGACTATATGACTGGCTTAAAATGAACACAAAATAGGTTGGAAATTAAAAAGTCCGACACATAATTACTAGAGGCAACAATAATAATGTTTATTATTTACTCATTATTTATTACACTTAATAAATGTTCATTTATTAAACATATTAATACATGTTAATTTCCAACCTATTTTAGGTTCATTTTAAGCAAGCAATACAGCAATTTTTAGACAACAGTTGAGTTAAATAAAACTACCCAGCACACTGGGCAAACATTTAACCCAACCGCTGGGTTTGTCCATATTTAACCCAACTTAGGTTATTTTTAACCCAGCATTATTTTTAGTGCATGCATAAACGTGGGTTTTCTTTGTTTTCATTTTAATAATTATACTTTTTATTTGATCTGTTTTTCATAAATAATCTTGTGCTGTTTTACTTTCATTTTAGGGTGTGTTAAAGAGGACACCTTTATTAAATGTTTCAGATAAGTCGGTTTCTCATTTTGCCCCAACATTTTGATAATGTACAAAGTAGGCTAATAAAATTGTGATTAAGTTATTTGTCTTTTTTTAAAAGTCGTCTTAGTGCAACATCGACTGGAGTTTATGATTTTATCATAGTCCCATGCCTTAAAACATAGACTATCAAATATGATTCAGATCTCTGTTATAACAGTGCCGTTGCTTTTCATGTGCATTTTAACAACATTTATTATACAACCCTGCCGCATCTTCACAAAAAAGAAGAAGAAAAAAAAAAAACTCCTCGTCGATGAGCACACACTGTCTTAACATTGATTGAAAACAGAGACCAGACACAAAAACCGTTTACAAACATGTAGAAGCCATTCACATCTACGGGATTCATTCTCAGTGCGAACATCCATCTGATGAAAAGGAGGTGTCAGGCCTGCGCAAGTCCTTTATAAAGGCCGATTGTCATTTAGACAAACACTGGAGGACAACATAAAGGCAAAGGTCAAGTCCTTTTCCAGTTCAAGTGTGTGCTGATTCACCTACAGGTCGACGGGGCACCACTTTATTATATCTCATCATGATGAAAAAAAAAAAAAAAAAAAAAAAAAAGATCTATCTATCTATCTATCTATCTATCTATCTATCTATCTATCTATCTATCTATCTATCTATCTATCTATCTATCTCAAATCAATTGTGCGTACAACAGGTAAATTTGTTATGCAATAGAAGACAACAAATAAGTTGATTTTGGATATTAATATTTGCACGCAATAAAATCAAAATCCCTCAATGCGAATATCCTTTAACTATCAATAATACAATTATGAACTGCAGTAATACCTTTTACACTTTGAATCAAACACACACTGCACTGGCACTATCATATATTTTTTTTTTTTTTTTTTATGGTTGCGTGCTTCCCTCTCGTTCGCAAGTTCAATTATAACTGTGAGGAGACAGACGGATTAAAGAAACAAGTAACACTAATTGCGCGGCAGGTATAACGAGGAGGTCCAATCTTGCTTCCCCTCTCTCTATTGAGTTTGTGTCGTCTTAATGAATGACAGGTAGAGCTACTTCCTGCTTTCACACGTGCAAAAATAGGCCTCTCTCTGCTTGCAGCCATGGACCCTTACTGAGCTCGGGAAACAATTGATTTTAAGCATATAGTTAATTATGTTCAAAAGGAAATCGTCTTGAGTCCATCATAAAGACGCTTATTATTCTTTGGTTTCCTTCGTTTATCACGCAAGCAAATACATATGCGTTTTCTGTGGTCAGCCATGTTTTGTGATTGGTTTTGCCTTTTTTTTTCTATTTTCAGAAAAAAATTAAATAGTTCTTACCTTCATTTTTACGTCAAAAAGACCTTTCTTTGATACAGCCAGCGTCTGAATCTACACATTTTAACTAGCTGTTAACACTGAATCTGTGCAAAAAATGGGGAAAATCTCAGACTATTCCTCAGCCCTCGTCTGTGGAGTTTCCTCAGCCACACAAAAGAGTATTATGAAAAATAGCCCAAGTCCAAAGAATGTCTCAGTGGTCGACTTATTATTTAAATCTTTCATTATATGGGGTGAGAAAAAAACTTATAGAAACTTTCCTTTTGATGAATTAACTCGTGCACAACGGGAAAAGTCTCGCTAGACATAATTCTGCCCTTTTTATGATGATTTGAGACTTAAAAAGAAAGATCACCAGCTTTTGTGTGAGGATCAAGACGTTATAGATGCAGCATGTGGGAGCGGAAATGTTTTTAAAATGGCGGCGACGATTAAAACTAGATTTTGAGATTGTGATAAACTCTGTTTATGAATTTATACGTTGAAAAATTGGTCAATAATAATAAGAACGCCCCTTTTATGGTGTTATTTTTCATGCAAACTTTTCACGCAATTCATAAACATGACTTCATTGTTTTGGTGCTGTCAAATAATAATAATAAAAAAAGATTTCGTATTAATAAAATAAGATTGCATGAGTTGTTTCATTATACATCAGAAAAGGCTGCCACTGACACTCAACGGGAATTTCTTTCCTTCATCTACACCTTTAAATTTCCTCCAAGACAGACTTGAAAACGTGTCATTTGTCAAGTACAGAGAGCGCATATATCGAGATAACTTGTCTTGTGTGTGTCTAATTGGAAAAGTCGATGTTGGAAGCCTGGCCACGCGTCTGTAGCTCTAAGAAAGAAAGAAAGAGAGAAAGAATGCCGGAGCGGAAATGAACTGCAGTTGAATGACACTTTACTTGCCGGTGATTAATATTGATCCACACCCCCTTCAAGCGTCGTGCTTTAACAACACGCAGGTGGCTGTTGACATTTCACTCGAAACCTCACCTCCAAAAATCCACACACACATAAATAACGTACACTAAATAAATAAATATATAAATAAAACAGTGCACAAATTATTAATAATCAAAAACAGCACCCTCGTCATCAGCAACAACAATATGCTTAATTGCAATAATAAGAAGACAATAAAAAAGAAAACATATCTTAATTATCATTATGCAGGCTATTTCAAATATAAGATCTTTATTTTGCACGATTTCAGGAGCGTAAACAAACTTATTTTTCTTTTACATTATTCTTAAATAAATAAATACATTTGAATTCTATATGGCAGATCTCAGGTCATGCGTAGCTCTTCTTTGTTCCTCTCCGTCTGTGGGTCATTTGTTTCCGGGTTGTGTGTCGATACCTTCAGCAGGTCATACAGTCACTGTGACAGCACAGATATAATGCTGTTTAATAGACCGTGATGATGCAAAAGACATTAAAGTTAACAAAGATGTGTCAAAATTCACATAATACTCCATATGTTCATTAGAGTGCTCTCAGAGGGCCGTGGAACATTTCATTAATTTGTAATTTATGAATGTTTGACAAATATTACAGGGTATGTAAATATGAGAGGCGTAATGTCTTTTCTGCGGGAGATGAAGAAATGACCCAAAGTCTGCGTTGCTGCTAGAGTGATCACACGAATTATTCCCCTGCTCAAACTGTGCTTTCACCGTGCACAGCACATTTCCGAGCCGTCGTGTGAAATAGTGCACATAAACCAATGACTTAAAACGTCACGTTGGCAGTGCACATTTGCATGTCTGAAACATCTCACACGTTACTATGATGCATGGTATCTTATGCCTCATCTATTTGCGCTTCTGTGGCATTTTAAATTCTATTCTATTCTATTCTATTCTATTCTATTCTATTCTATTCTATTCTATTCTATTCTATATCTCTACTCTCCTTCCAGTCAGTTTGCTGCCCTATGCACTACTTTACCTTAACTGTAAATTGATCTGTTCCATGGCGGGTGTCAGTGTTTCTGTGCGAAGGCGCTTCCTCGCACAGCAGAGTTCTGAAACTTGCCTCGTTCAGGTGGCCAGAGGTCAGTCTCCACTGTTACTCTCAGACGTCTGAAACCCGACACCTGCGGAAAGTTGCACAATACCAAACCAATTTACAACCTGTTGCTGAGGCTGCCATAATACTGAATTTATATATATATATATATATATATATATATATATATATATATATATATATATATATATATTAGCAAATGGTTCAAGATTAGAATTGGATGTCATTGTTTTCCAATGGTTCATATCCGGTTAGTGCAGATGTTCAAACGGAAGCATGTGACAGCCTTAGAAGCGGGTTACACACCCTTTAAAGGGTTAGTTCACCCAGAATTATATTTCTGTCATTAATTACGCATCCTTATGTCGTTCCAAACCCGTAAGACCTTCGTTCATCTTCGGAACACAAATTAAGATATTTTTGATGAAATCTATATGACTCCTCCAGACAGCATTATAATCAACACTTTCAAGGTCCAGAAAGGTACTAAAGACAATGTTTAAAAAAAGTCCACGTGACTACAGTGGTTCAACCTTAATTTTATGAAGTGAAGAGCGCAGAAAAAAATAAAAAAAAATTGCCCATTATTATTATTATTACGTTTGGCCAGCTCCTGTGTCAGCATCACATGGTGCTCACGTGAACACGGCCTCAGCCAATACTGAGCCCGCATTCGGACGTAAATATGGAAGCTCTGCAATGCCTTCAATGCACAAACATAAAAAATGTTGAATAAAGTCGTTATTTCTGTTTTGTTTTTGTGCACAAAATGTATTATGGTCGCTTCATAAAATTAAGGTTTTTAATTTTAAGGTTTTTAACTTTTTAATAAGTTATAATAAGTATAAATACCTCTCGGATTTCATCAAAAATATCTTAATTTGTGTTCGGAAGATGAACGAAGATCTTACGAGTTTTGGATGACATAAGTGTGCGTAATTAATGACAGAAATTTCATTTTTGGGCGAACTAACCCTTTAAGTCCGTCTCTTTACTGAACATATAAAATTACCATCCATTCTCATGATCTAGTACCTCACCATTTACACTGCAGTAAGTTAGTAAGTTACGCTAAGTTAGTTTCATGACACGGAAGAATAAATATTTTACGGCTATCTGGAGACAACACTTTCTTCTTCTGCCTCAAACTTTCATAGCTGAAAACCATTCTCGCCTCCCTTTCCCTTTCTCTACACAAACCACCTCATATGTTGCTCATAATATGAAATATGAACCGCGGGATGATAGATTATATTTCAGAAATACTTAATCGCTGAAGGGCACATTCTGCAATTCATTATCATTTGCCCATGGTGATGATGTATGGCCCACTTAAATAAATCTGATACTCCCATAAAAACGATTTCATTATTTTTACTTTTCATTATCATCATTACCCTATTGCATCGCACGCTTAATGCTGGAGCAGTTGCATTGATTGATGTCTCTTGTATCATCGTATTAGAAGACAACATGGCCTATTGCCAGCACAGCTTTGACCATTCAGTTTAGGCATCTGGAGATTAAGGTGTATCGTCCATAGGGAGCACATGGAAATATGGAAATTCACTTAATTTTGTTACTTTTGTTTGCATTTCAGTGTCTGTCTGTGCGGTGGTAGACCCCTCTGAATGATGTACATTGAATTAAACTGTAATATGTGTGAGTTCTTAAAGGAAACCCTGCTGAGTTAACAATGTTTACCATAGATGTTTCCCTTTGGACCATCAATAAAATAGTTTTAGCTGGTAATATTGCACAGTCTATATCTATAGGCCAAACAAACAAACAAATAAATAAAGCTATTTTACCAGAAACTCGAAGCAAACATTTATAACTATAGGCAAAAGTGAACTATAACACGCTTGTGTTCTTCTTTTTAGTCATGTGAAACATGAAACGGCTGGTCGTGAATATGCATAAATACCAGAGATAAAAATAACTGCAGGTAAAACTTGGCAAATTACCTACTATGATTGTCGTACAGATCCACAGAGTGCACATCTGGGTTTGTATTGCATCTCAACTTGACTTGGACCTAATGCATTTTGAGGGGAAATGCAACGTTTACCTCATATCAGCTATCAGCAGTCAAGCATTTTGCAAATTATCACTTTTCCAATGGCTTTAATGTTTAAAGAATGCGGTGTTTTCTTGGATCCTTCTATTAAATGCAAACAGCAATGACATGTGCTTTCACCGACTAAATGTTTTTTAGTGGAAACGCACGATGCTCCCCACATAGCGTGCTTCTTTGCATGGCATCTATCCTGCTCATGTGCCCCTTATAGACTCTAATGTTTTAATAGCAAATAGAAAGTCCTTGTTGCAGACTATACGAACAAATTAGAGAGAGAGAGATCAGAGATCAAAGGAAGCGAAATAAGCACGGGTCGCTCGACTCATTCAAGCAGCTGCTTTGAGATTCAAGGCCAACAAGCGTATCTTACATTGAAAGAAGGTTCCCATTCAGAGTGCAGGTGCGAAGTAGTGCGGCACATTCTGCTACATTATTTGAAGGTTGTTAGAGATCAGTGTTCACTCTGCTAACTATAGGGGCTGATTCTCACTAGAGAAGAACTCCTTCATCCATGAAAGTACAATAACTCAGCGCCAGCGAATAGATGATGGTGGTAATCTGACTATTTAGGAGCTTATTCAATCAGGCTACCCAATTTATTAGTCATTTCTCGCTATTTCTTTTCAGTTAGTCTATGCCAGTAACATTTCTCTTCTCCATTCCAACTCCAAACCTAATGGTGCAGGAAGTGATGTCATAATGTGTTAAGTTCAAGTTTGTTTCGCGCGTTGTTTATTACTATTCCTGTTGCTTCCATATTTACAGGTGGATAGATGTCTCTTTTATAGGAAACTTCTGTTTGGTGCAATATTAATGTGTTTAGCAGTTTTTCCATAACAGCGTTTGGTTGTAATTAAATAAGTAGCATGTGTGCATGTAAAAAAGAGTAGTTAATATGTAATTACGTGTTTTACTATACTGTAATTAGCCTACATATATGTTTAAAAACGTGTCATGCACACTTTATTGCAAAAACAAACGGTGTATACTGGGATATCGCAGCATTATAAATGTACTCAAATTTGGTTGCACTTAATTTTAACTCATACATGCTGTAAAGCGACTTGTTTCTTCAAATAATGTCCAATATAAGACACATAATGAATTACCTATATGGACGTCGATTCGAGCTGAATTCTTATTTCACCAAGATCAAATCATACCTTTTACTTTTATAAGTGTACACATTTTTAATAATCAATACATTGGCAAAATTGACTGATTGATAGACAGTCAGCTTTTATAGACAAAGCAACGGATACAGTATAATTAAGTGCAAAGTAACATCATTTAGTGGAAAGTAACAATACTCACTTATTTAACTATTTGGACGGCAAGACCAGCGCCAGTTAGTTGGTGTATGATTGAGTTGGAGGGGACAAAGAGGTCTAAAAGTAGCCTATTCCGTTTTAACTTTCTTTGTGTTATTGACTAGTTTATATATTTATATATTTGCCATTGCACCTGTCCTGTCATTTTGTATGCGAATTCCAGTCAGCCCTTGTCATGTAATTATGACATTAAATAGAGCGTTGAATGGTGTGGAGAGAACCGCTAATCCCCTATTAAAAGAGCTTTGTTAAATAATGCAGGACAGTTTCCGGAAGTGTGATTATCGCCTCAATTATTTCACAAAGAAATTATATTTCACACTCAAATGAGCCCTGGCTTGCATTTAACAAAGAAGTTTTTTTTCTTCTTCTTCTTCTTCTGCTTCCTTTAGAGAGGCAGACTATTGCTTAATATAATCAGAATACGTTAGGCCAAGTCCACCATATTATAACAAGTGAATAAACTATAATTTAACTTTTATTATAAGAATTTAAAAGGTTAAATGGACGTGTGTCTTGTGTTTCAGTTGTGTTTCACTTCACACTTGTAAGCGCCTCATTTGCATTTAGAAGAAATAATTTATTATTGTTGTTGTTACTATTACTACTATTACTATTTTCCATTTGTGGCTATTTTCAGGAGATGGCTGTTATTTTGGAATGGCTAATTCCTTTTATATGACCATGTTTCCCAAAAATCTCGACACTGCTGGTTACAATAGTTATATAGACCTATTAACTAACGAATTGTTGGCTTATTTGGAGAGAGAATAGAGAAAGCGCATACTATTCAAATACGAGAAACTGTTGAAAAGAAACATTTATTGTTCTGTCCCCTTTAATCGCAACTTTGACACGCGGACGAGCGTGCGCGCTCTCAGGCTCACCAGGAGTCCGAGAAAGGCAGCTTGTCGATAGTTGATGTTACTTGGAAGTATACTTTATTCTGGTCAATTCGTCTCCTCTTATTTTGTTGAATGGAATGAAAACCTTGAAACAAATTCGCGCGATCAAAATGGTGACACCTTTCCATGTCATCAGCGTCGTTTAGACGACATGCAAGAATCCCCTTGATAATAAAATCACTTCAAAGGATCCTTGCTTCAATTGAGACCAAACTATCCCTTTCTCCTCTTATTCACCAGCTCTGACACTAGACTACGACACTGTTTGGTCTTTTCCTGCTGTATTTATTTTACACTGTATGCAGCAAAGAAGTTTAAAAACTGAACGTGCTATAATCACACACACACACACACACACACACACACACACACACAGTTTTAAAGGGATCAGTTGAGAATCTAAAAGCTAAGCCAACACAGATTTCTGCATTCGTTGGATGACGATTCCTAAAGTGAAGAAATATTGATCGATTCTTAATGAGCCATTTATTGATTAAAAATGTACATTTGCTTGGATATGCAATGGCTATCATAAGTTGTTAGTTTAGGTTATTCCAACACAGTGAACACAGGCCCATGCCTCGTGTGAAAATTAAGACCAAATCAATTTTCTACTAGACTTTTTCGGTGATTTTAAAACCGAACGAATACACATTCGTTTAAGTAAAGCGCATTTTGTAGGCTAGTTCTTTTTTCTTTACAGAGGAAATATTGCATTCTTTCTGACAGAACATATTCTACGGCCCCGTCGCCCATATTATTTAAATTTGACTGGGCTTTTGCTATTGAAATCTTAACTCACCATGAAGATTCACCGTCGTGAAAAAAAAAAATGTCTCTTTGTATAAAAGCCTCTTTGAAGTCTGTGTGAAAATATGCAACTCTTTCATCAATTGCTGCCCATGTAATTGGAGTGTAAAGCTAGGGTATATTTGTGTGCATAAGCAATACAAAAGGAAATAATAAAAAAAAAAAAAAGTTATCGCAATGGGGTTTGCTGAGAGAATTAAATTTATTTTAAGTTGGCTGGTATCCACTATGTCATTTTAGGATCATGTATATTTTGATCATTTAGGGGTTTGTATTAGATAATGACTAAACAATATAATCTATAACATACGTATTTTTTCCTACTAAAGCGAAGGTCTTTTAGCTTTGCATCATACACAATTTATTCAAAATACTGACAACTTACAAGGCATTTCGGTACACATTTTAAGGTCTCTTCTGATAATTCGTATTTTTCATAAAAATGGATTGCTGACAAGTTTTACAAAATCACAAAATAACCACATTGATAAATGACTAATCATAAATGAAACGTCATATCAAATACATTAACACTGTTTCCATCAAATTGGCTTGGCTGGAGAAAGCACAAAAAGAGGAAAGAGTCTACGTCTTTATGAAATTCAAATAATCCGAAATATTACTTTTTGTACAAAGTAGAGTAGCAAACATTTAAAAATTGCTGAAAGACAAAAACCTTACAAAATTACTGTTCACACATGGACATTAAAACGTCGTAATTTACAACTGTACAGGTTTAATAATTAAGCACTTTGGTTCAATAATACAAAAAGAAATTCTTTACCGATTCAAAAATAAATTAAGATATTGAAATCAAAGCGGTCTATTTACAAAATGATACAGTGACATGCCTACACTATTGAGAAACATAGACACTCGGGACATGTTTTATATCGATTGGTGGTTAGGCAGTGACATTAGCTGTCAAAGGGCCAGTGCATCCTTCAGTAAGGCAGTAACAGTGGACAAGCCTACTCTGAACTGACTCACACAGGCGTCAGTCCAAAATGGACTGTCCAAGTAAGAAAAGATGTCATTTCAGTCACTTCGCCAAATGAATATTACATTTTGTTAGAAGGCGTCCCTCCGTTCAGGATTGCCGTACGTTGGCCCCTCCGTATGGCCCGGTGTGGAGGAACCGCTGGGTGGGGTTTGAGGGCCACTGGCACCGGAGCTGTGACACACGTACCATTCGCTTAAATTGGCCGGCTGGGACGATGATGAGAGTGGCTCGGAGATCGCAGAGGGAGCTGGCTCCCGTCCCAAGTCCGATGAAGGAGAAACAAGAGATGGAGTCGATGATTCGTAACCCGAACTCGGAGGTGGAGACTTGCAGTGCACCTTCATGTGTTTTCTCAAAGAGCTGGGATGCGTGTACGATTTGTCACAACCTCTGACTTTGCAGTTGTACGGCTTATCGCTAGTGTGTACGTGGGAATGCTTTTTCCGGTCACTGCTGTTGGCGAACCGTCTGTCACAGCCGTCAAACTCGCATTTGAAAGGCTTTTCACCTAAAACAACAAAACAGTTGTGACAATGGTCATTACAGGTAACAAGTGTACACATTATCATTATAACGAGAGCGTTAACCAAATATACTTTGCATTAGTCAAACGCATGTCAGTCTGTACAGGGTAAATCAGGTCACATGAGCCCCATGATATCGTGATTATCTTTTTACTGCTCTCATGGCAAGCCCCTTGTGACTGAGACTCTCAGACAGCAATGATTTCTTTTCACAATTACAGATTATTGGGCATCCCTTTTTTTAAAGCACGCACGCCTTCTCATAGTAGTTTCATTTACCTTTGGAATGTAGAGCATGACGATCTCATAAAATACATCTGATCCACCATCTAAACTGCTATTAGGCCTGTCCCACTGTAACCATAATAGCTGTTGGAGAAGGCGGCCAGGCAATAGAAATGTTTGAATTAATTACATTTAATCACATCACGCTTATTTCCGAAGGACATAAGCTCCAGGAGTTTATAACACTACGTAATTGCTGCTGTCTAATTACAGATGCTTGCTGAATATCAATTTGACCTTCAGCTGTTGGGCCGAGAAAGCCAATCAAGAATATTAGTGTACTACAAGAAAGCAGCAAAGAAGAGACCCTTGGGAAACCATATCCATAACCAAAGATTCAAATACCGCCCAAGCAAGAAAATAACGTAGCAGCCCCCGGGAATGTCGCACAGACGTAATAAACAACGTTGGTTAAACATCAAAACTGAAGGATTGTTATCTTAGATGTTTTCCAGGTAAACGTTAACACGTGGGCAGCAATCCTTTTGAAAACCTTATTATGCCAAAGCAATTTGCAATGGAAAAAGAAAAAAAAAAAAAAAAAAAAAAAAAAATAGTAAAACTCACTGCCGAGCGACCTTATTTACTAAATCTGAAGTGCAAATATATTCCTCCAGTTGCAGATCCCACAAAGCATTAAAATTAATAAAAAATAACTATACAAACATATCAAGTTTATCCTGTTAAGTCACGGCTGATTGACTTTTTCAGAACTTTGATACCGACTTGTTGCATGCGGTCAATCTGCAATTTGTCAACACTGAATGCGTACTTTCTTATATCGTCACAGTTCAGAAATAAATGCAACTAATTACAACATCTTGTCTCTTGTGCAATTAATGACAGTCGTTTTGGACAGTTTCTTTCTAAAGGCTACACACACACACACACACACACACACACACACACACACGCACACACACACACACACAAGCTGCAGTGTAAGCAAAACAAGACACTAGCTCTCAAAAATGCAACCACAAGTATTTGAACAAGTATTTCTTTAAAAAAAAAAGTTATTTTATGAAAAAATAAAAAAACGAGTGTTAGTAGTTTCCATACTAATGTAGTGAAAAGTAGCGTATAACTGTTTGCAAAGTGGATATAAACACTTGTGTAGAATTAGCAATAATTGTAATAAAAACAGCCGATAAGCGATTTACTGTGGAGGGAAAAAAAGGCTTTTCGTCTCTATTTTTTTTTTTTTTTTCAGCCGACTAAACTAGACGCAGTAGGCCCAACACATATAAATGTTTTGAAACATCATGAAGCAGTTATGAAGTAAGGAATGCGTTATTTTTACAAAACACAATATTAAAATAGCAAGTGAATCAAAACCGTAACACTCCACAGTGCTCCACCTTTATGGTTTCTTTTAAAAACGACGTATTGCTAAACCATGCTAGCATATTCTGTTAGTGTAAACTAAATAGTTGTATTCATTAAATTCCTTAAATAACAGCGAGATAAAGAAAAAGATGCCAGTGTTCTGCGAAAACTCTTTGCATCATAGATGTTATATAAAATATCTTAAATATCACCCTGAAGCGGAATTTTAGACAAACTCTGCATCTGTTTAGCTTGCAAGCTAGCTCACGTCATTAATAAACTAGTGGCCGTGCATCGGTTTGTTTACACTGCAGCACTGCAGAGTTACGAGGCGCTAGTATTTAACTAAATTGTCCTAAGGGACGGCAAATTAAGTCACTGACCTGTGTGTGTCCTCTTGTGGATTTTCAAGTTTTCCGATCGGGCAAATACTTTTCCACAGCCGGGAAACGGACAGGGAAACGGTTTCTCTCCGGTGTGCACTCTGATGTGATTCACAAGTTTGTACTTCGCTTTGAACGGCTTCCCCTCTCGTGGACATTCCTCCCAAAAACAGATATGGTTCGCTTGCTCCGGTCCTCCAACGTGCTCCACGGTCACATGTGTCACTAGTTCGTGCATGGTGCTGTACGTTTTGGAGCAAAGTTTCTTGGCGGAGTGCTCTGGCTCCAGCCACTTGCAGATGAGCTCTTGTTTGATCGGTTGCCTCATGTAACGGAAAAAAGCGCCAGCTCCGTGGTGGTGGTGGTGGTGGTGTGCGCTGAGATTCATGTTCAGATTGAGCCCGCCGTATCCGTGCAGCGGAGAAGCAGCAAACGGGTCTGCCCTGGAGCTCGCTACTTGACTCAAATGATCAGACCGAACGTACATTTCGGCAGGTATTCCTAACCTTATTTGTCCGTTCAAGGCTTGGCCACCTGGTGCTCCGGTAGATGGCTGCTCGTGATGAAGTCCAGGGAAGAGAGAATGGTTCCCAGGGTCGGGGTGATGACCATAGTGTCCCGGATAGCTACCTGTTGTTGAGACAAACATTCCGTGGTGAGAGGCTGAACCAGAAGTCTGGTCGGTCAGCACGGGCATGGCTTGAGCTGTCAAATCTCGGCGAATGAGGAAATCCCTACCTGCGGATAGCGCCTGGGCCGTGTGAGACATAGAGTACGGGACCGTTGCCGCCTGCACCGGGCCAAAAGCTCCCGTTTGACTGGAGACCACTTCACTGTGGCCTGCAATATGATGATTGTGGTGGTGATGGTGGTGGGGATAATGATGGGTTGGGCTGATTTTGAGGGCCGCGGAGTGCCCCATGTGTTCTGGCCCGAATGGACTCGGCCCCAGGCGGGGTTCCGCAGTCATCTCCCCAGGGTGCGAGTGAGCCATTGAGTGTGGATGGCTGCTGAACCCCGGGAAGCCTGTCACGCTCTGAGGGGTATGGTGGTGATGATGGTGATGGTGGTGAGCCCCTGCCAAGTCAACTAATCTCAGCGTCGTGTTCCGTTTGGAAAACGCGGGGTCCATCACAGGGCTTCCCAAAGCATCCACGCTCATTACTCCTAATTTTAGAATAACTTGACAGCAGGCAAAATAATAATAATGATGATGACAAATATATTTTAATCGCTTTGAAGAATACAGAAGAAAAAAAAAATTAAACTTCCCCTAAAGTTTAGTTGCTATCTCGGTGCCTACGTGGAATCCCATTCGGTTGAGAGGCAGCAGCAGGACGCTTTGATATACTGAATAGAGATTCATGGTAGGCGCTGCAGCCCGTGGAGCCAAACAATCACCGAGCGCTCTAATTGGTCAGAGCTCCGTGATTGACGTCACTCGTGACAGTTTCCAATGCGAAGAAAAATGTTTTAGTGACAGCAAACAGCGAGCGCGCATGCGCCGAGCCTCAGGCAGCGGGTGAAAAAAATGCTTTTGTTATGCAAAGGTTATTGTACTTTTAACTGCAATCCCGAAGTTGCAACGAAGCAATGTAACCGTTCTTTATATTACAGCTGGGGAAAATGTGCGAGTTCGCTCTAAAACGGTGCGTTTGAGCAACTCGCCGCAATAAGTGAACTAGAAAGAGTGGACCTGCATGCAATACAAATGCGACATAAATGTTCTGTCTGGTAGTCCGTTATAGAAAACATCTGAAGCTTGATAATAAACGTCGAAAATGGCGGTTAGCAGCCTAAAAAGTTAAAGTTTGCAGTAGCATGCTGCTTGCTCGGACTCCGATTTTTTTTTTTCCGTATAATTAACCATTTTGTTGAGAAAAAAAAAAAGTTTTCACACCCCCTCTTTTTCCTCTAACAGTGCTTCTGCGTCGTCATGGGATCGGTGTCTTGTGAAGAGCGCGAAGGTCGCCTATTGTCCAGAGGGAAAAAAGTAACGCAAAAGACCTGTTGTTATGATCGGGGGTAATTTTCGGCCTCAGTTGTTCAGCGGCGGCGGATCAGGCACACAGGAGGTGGTGCTTTATCAAAAGTGTACAGGGCAGCAAAGCAAAGAAGTCTTGGCAAAATAGCTCGAGAAGCTGTTAAATAAAAATCTTAATACCTAAGACCTAATCCAGTCTTTCCGAAACGTAAAATTTATCCCTGTTATTTAATAAACAGACTGTTGACAGTGCACCTGTTATGAATAAAGTACAACCATGAATCGACAACCGGCTGTTGCGTTGTATCTTGTATAAATGGACAGTATCCACCACATGAAAACAAGCTCAAGAGTTTTAATGACATTCTTTGAACTTTGCCCAAGGGAAGGCATTTTAGGCAAATGCTGATATTTCAAGTTATAAACTGACTTTAGATATATGGTCGGTGAATGTATATCTAAGTGGTGTTTTAAATGTCACAAGGTGTAACATATGAAAAGTTAAATGTTTAATGCTCTACTGTGTGTGTGTGTGTGTGTGTGTGTATATATATATACATATGTAATGTAAATATACACACAAAAATTAAGTGTGCATTTTAATACAGTAATGTCTTTCGTAGAATGTTTTAAAAAATACTTTGCTTCCATGTTGCCGCGAGGAGAAAAAAAAAAAAAAAAAAAAAAATGTTATATGAAGAGGAAAAAAAATATTTAGAAACCAACAAACCAAAAATAGCATACATTATAATAAAAACACCTTCACCTTGTAAATAAAATTTTAATGTTATTGTTTGTTACTATGTCATTTTATCTAATTTTCCAACATGCAATGAAATAAGCCATAAATAGTGCAGTTTAAATCATCATGGCGCAGTGAAAGAAGTTTTGGTCAATGGAATGTTTCCTCCTTGCACAATAAAAATGCAAATACATAATTCCAAAACAGAATGATTACCTTGATCGCTGCTTTGAAGCTTTATCTTAATCAAACCGGCCAGACACAGATAGGAGGTGTTGGGTGAACTGACCTAAAAAGGTCAGACAGTTACTATTAGATATGTCAAATATCATATGTTCAAGCTCCACTGGAATTAGGCGGATTGTACGTGAGAGTACAGAAGCAGCGTTTAGATTGTGCTCGTGTGTCTCGATGAAAAATGGAAAAAAAAGTTGACACCCCCACCCCTAGCCCACATAACTTCATTCAAAGGTAGTGTATGTTTATGTTGACGAATATCAGTGCAAAAAGTAGAAATAGCCGTAACACAATACAAAGTTTTTTTCTGATTTTTTAAAAGCGCATTTCACGGAACCCTTACTTTATCTGAAGGCCATTGTGATCTTTTATGTTCACGTATTATGAACACACGTGAATGCAAAACTAAGTCTAAAATCCACAAATGTAATCTTTGAAAATAACAAAAGCGTGACCTTAGACATTTCTTCAACTTTAGGTGGCTTCATTTTAATCAAGGTCAAGATGCATTCAATTACTGATGCAAATAAATCGGTATTCCCTTGAGAAAGGTCATGAATTGATCTGTCAGGCCTCTGGTGACAAAACCACACAACCCGTGTCATAAATAAGTAAACATTGTATGAACTATGACGAATAGTGAATATGTTAGTCAAATGGCTGGGGCTGAGGGTCGAATGGCTCGCAGTTGCATTCTTCAGGAATTTCTTTAGCACGTAACTTAAAGTTTATTTTTGAGCTTCTTTTCGTGTGGTAAAGGGGGAAAAATATGCAAAGACACAAAACGCTTCTGATTTGACAATGGAAAAGAACACTCAAGAATGAGTCATATTTTGGACAAAATCATTGACGCTGACAAAATCATATTGCAGGCCAAAAAAAAAAAAAAAAAAAAAAAAAAAAATCGTTCTAAGAAAAACAAAAAACAACAACAACAACAAAAAAAAAAACAATTCAAGCACATAGACTTAAAATAAAGTTGCAATGTTTTTGACACTCTTATGGCACATTTTCGCTACTTTTAGTGGATAAACAAAAATGGCACCAAACAAGGTGTGCTTGTCCTTATGATATTCTTTCACTTTTAATTTAGAAAACAAAAATAATAATAATAATACAGTACACTTAAACGATTCCAGTCTTTTAAAAACTAATTTAACTGTTGCAAGCATTGCTTGCACATGGGGAAAAAAACACGTTATTAAAACACGTCGGTAAATATTTCCAAATGATTCCAACCTTCAAAACTTATTTCGTCTCCACGCTACGAGTCTTACCGTTTTTCACCTGTTGAAGACACCGTCCAGATTTCTTTTATAAAGATAACGTCCGTTAGACAAAACATTCAACTCAACAGCTTCGCCTGGCCCTCTCTCTCTCTTTTTCTCTCTCTCTCTGGAAGGAGTTTGAGAGTGTATGGAGCTGAAGGCTGCAGTCTGGATGATATTTTAATGGTTCGTCTGTTCATGCGGCTTTGAACTCCAGCCGCCGGAGTTTCCTGCAGAGAGAAATCCCACTTCACAACTTCCACAACCCACAAGTTTTACACACACACAAGGGCGATACATTACGGCCTTAATCTTTCAAAAACACAGGTTAAAAATATGAATAACAGAAAGAGACACCTCGTTCGCAGGTTTGAAACTATTATTTGAAGTTTGAAGGAAGGCCTACTGAGTTTAGACACAGAGCATGGGCGTTTAAAAGAAGAAGAAGAAAAGCTAATCGGATGCTTACGTTCTCGTAATGTGAATATCAAAATAATAATTAGTTTCCAACAACAGTATCAAACAAGTCTGTGACTTTCACTGCGCATTGAAAAACCAGTGAAGGAACAGTTTCCCAGAAATCACGTCCTTAAAATGATGCATGTAAAAAAATAAAATAAAATAACTACAAAATGATGCAGGCCTATTAGTGCATCTTTATAGATAATATTTTGTACTGTTGACAAATTTGTGCATTGTTTTCTTGCAAACGTGAGGCATAAATATACAAATGTAATTTTAACTTCACATTTATGGAAAGACCATGTGAAACATGCAGCGTTTGGTTTTTCACGTAATACGCGCATGAGTTTCTTGTCATGTAAGAATATCACATTTCAGCGACTGTTTACTAGATGCGCGCCAGGTTCTTCTCAAAGCATCAGGCTGCCACATAAGTAGGCCAAACGTGGAAGTACTCCGTCTAGGACAAAAGCTATTATTCGGCCATGCATTCACTAAACTCTGTTTTCTGAATTTTAACATCCAGAGCAAAATCACAGTCAGCAACCTCCAGACAATCCCATAGATTGATGATGCAAACCGACCAATCGCACTGATGCTGAGGCATGGCGGGCTGTTATTTGGTGAGTGAATGTTAGTAGGGGGAGAGCGCCCTCTCCAATGATGGTCCAAGCACGGGGTCACGTGCTGCCCCCCTCCTTCCCCATTCATCAGGGGTGGACTGTGTTGTCTTTTCAATTCATTTATCTGCAGGAATGATTGCGACTATCAGTCTGAAGCTCACCGCCTGACTGAGGAGGTGAAAGTTGCGCCACAGGAAGATAAACCGCAAAAGACAATATTGCACATGATTTGCGTGTGCATCGGATGAGCAGGAGAGGGAAATTCCTCTCTACCAAAAGTAAATAGGAATAGGGGATCGGAGTTTGCCTTGCACAGACTTAAGTCAGAGAAAAAGCAAGCAGAGACAGTTGCTAGAGATTCTTCCTCTCTCAGTCTCCACCGCTGCAGACTGAAGATGCTCTTGGACGCAGGACCACAGTATCCCACCATTGGAGTGACTACTTTCGGCTCCACCAGACATCACTCAACAGGCGAAGTTACAGACAGAGAAGTGGCTTTGGGTATCAATCCGTTCGCCGACGGTATGGGCGCTTTTAAAATCAACCACAGCTCCCACGATCTTGGCTCTGGACAAACGGCGTTTTCCTCGCAAGCGCCCGGTTATGCCGCCGCGGCTGCCCTGGGACACCATCATCACCCCACTCATGTCAGCTCGTACTCCACCGCCGCCTTCAACTCCACTCGGGACTTTCTCTTTCGCAACCGGGGCTTCGGAGACGCCACGAGCGCGCAGCACAGCCTCTTCGCCTCCGCCGCTGGAAGTTTCGCCGGGCCGCATGGACACTCCGACGCCGCTGGGCACCTGCTCTTCCCGGGACTGCACGAGCAAGCGGCCACGCACGCGTCCTCCAACGTGGTGAACAGTCAGATGCGCCTGGGCTTTTCCGGGGACATGTACGGGAGGGCCGAGCAATACGGTCACGTCGCGAGTCCGAGGTCCGAGCACTACGCCTCGACTCAGTTGCACGGCTATGGCCCCATGAACATGAATATGGCTGCTCATCACGGGGCAGGGGCCTTCTTTCGGTACATGCGACAGCCCATAAAGCAAGAGCTCATCTGCAAATGGGTCGAACCAGAGCAGCTGACGAACCCGAAAAAGTCCTGCAACAAAACTTTCAGCACCATGCACGAGCTTGTGACCCACCTGACGGTGGAGCACGTTGGGGGACCAGAGCAGTCGAATCACGTTTGCTTTTGGGAAGAGTGTTCCCGGGAAGGGAAACCGTTTAAAGCAAAGTATAAACTTGTGAATCATATCCGAGTGCACACCGGAGAGAAACCGTTTCCGTGTCCATTCCCCGGCTGTGGAAAAGTATTTGCCCGATCGGAAAATCTGAAAATCCATAAAAGAACACACACCGGTAAGAAATTCATTTATTTATTTTTTTTTAAAAAAAGTATATAAACGCATTTATATATTATTGATATCATTTTTCGTTTTTTATATGATAATAATTATGGGACCGTAAATAAGCATTTGTTGCCAATCAAATGCTATGATTATTATTATTATTATTTGTTTCTTTGTCCTATCAAAAATGTTCATAATTCCATGACGCGAATTAGTATTTATGTTCCTAATTTGTTGTATAATATCTAACAAATTAAACACGCACGACTATGGTATCGTTGCAAAATAACCTAAATAATTAGGACGACATTTAAAGGGATATTGTTTCGTAGTGGAATAGAGACAAACTTTTTTAAACGCGCTTATATTTGCTCACATTTATTTGCTCTATGTATTTGCAAATGTGTTTGTTAATGCACGTGTTAGCCTCATAAAACTGTATTTTGAGAGATGTTTGCTCTATGTTTTTGTTAGGTGAAAAACCTTTCAAGTGTGAGTTTGAAGGCTGTGACAGGCGCTTTGCGAACAGCAGTGATCGTAAGAAACACATGCACGTCCATACCTCTGACAAACCATATCTCTGCAAAATGTGTGATAAATCCTACACACATCCCAGCTCCCTCCGGAAACACATGAAGGTAACGATAACATTACTGTTCATTATTATTATTAATATTATTATTATTTTACCTACGCTATTTGATGTATTTCTGCACGCTTGCATTTCAGTTTCTGAAACGCTGTTTCACTGTTTGGCCACTTATGGAAGTTTGTTTTATTGTGTTGAATTTTTATTTATTTATTTGCACCAAAATTATAATTATATTTATGCTATAAAAGCCACATAACACTAAACACACACTGATGTAATCTATATTATTGTCATACGCAGTTTCCTCGAGATTAGAAATTACTAAGCACACTATAACAGCATAGCATTATGCACACTGATTTATATTTGCCTTCGGCGCAGGTTCACGAGTCAACGTCTCAAGGATCACAACCCTCCCCGGCAGCGAGCTCCGGCTACGAGTCCTCCACGCCGCCCACCATCGTGTCCCCTTCCACAGAAAACCAGAGCAGCAGTTCCATATCACCAGCATCATCCACAGTTCACCACACGAGCAGCCACAGCACCCTTTCGTCAAATTTTAATGAATGGTACGTGTAAATATTTTCAAAAAGACTGCAGAATTAAGACTGCTTTGGAAATCAAGACTCAAAAGTCAGCCTATTCTCGCGTGGACCTACATACACACACAATGTGAAGAATCTGAAAGGTTTTCTGCTGTCTAGAGAGAGCAGTGCATGGACGGGGTGTGCAACGCTCTTGACAGCCTTTTCCCGATTTTTGTCCTCCATTTTCTTCCTTTTTTCATATATTTTTTTTTTCTCGGAAGACTGCACAGAGAACTTCAATTGCATGCTACCAGCAGGTCACAGCCTGTTTTGTTTTGTACATAAAGATTCACCTAGTTTAAAATGTAATATTTTATTTTGTAAATAGTCATAATACAGTTTAAGGGAATTTGTGAAAAAATGTGGTCCCTAGATATATGGAAAATGAGATGGTTTTACGAATATTGCGATGAATAGTCTTGACTGAAAAGAATGTTATAGTTTATGTGTACCAAATGTGAATTACCCAGTATTACCACAGTCTACACGTTTACCTAACCGATTAGTATTAATGTGCTTTTGTATCCAGTGCAACATTTCGTCTCCAGTCCAGTCTGAGTAGCACACAGTTGTTGTTATTTAATGTCATGTCGATAAACCGTGTAGTGAAAGCCTGAAGCTCCGTGTCAATCTTGTTTATGTAAGTGATAAAATATAAAACTATCTGTCTATTGCATTGGCAATTGCAAGAAATTATTACTTGTATATAACTCAATTTTCCATATTTATCCGCATGTAAAGGACCGGTAACACATGTTAGAGATAATCGGTATTTATGGAAAATGCGTTCGTAGGGTATGTAAAATTTAGTTTACAAAATAATGTTTGGTTACTTTTCGTACAATATTAAAGAATTAAACGTACAACAACAAAAAAAGAAAATGCCTTCAATATTTTATTTCTCGACTGTTCTTTAAACAACTGAATTGGAGGAAGGAAACTCCACAAGCAAGCTATTTATTATTTATATTTATTTTGAGTCTAAATTAAAACATTGCATAACTACAACAATAACCACTGGTGTTAAGTATCGCAGTCTTTAGGATTTAACGCTTAAAATGGAAATGACATTTCTGCTTTTACATTTTGCACCACTAATTCAGCAGGACGAATTATTATTATTTAAGTAATTTAATTTCACTTTTGTTCCCCCCATTATTGCCAGAGATTAAATATAACCAAGTCCCCAGAGCAACGTTTTAATTCACTAAAACGTCAAATCGTGACGAATTTACTTATCTAGCCTACGTGGTTGTATTGAAATACTTTCAAGCATTATTTGACTCTCGTCTTGGCCTTGTTTGGGACCAGTATATGGTAGGAGTGAAGGACTTCAGTCCAAGAAAAGAGTCACTCTTGGGCTTTTGTTCTTGGTTGCAACTTGCTTGATCGCCCCATTAGGCACATCAAGATCATGCGCGTGCATGATATCGCCAGTGCACAATTCTCACTGAGCTACAAAAGATGCTATTTGGATATTTAAATCTACAAAATGATAAATTGTTTAACCATCGCGTATTTCGACACTTCACGGCTAGAAAGTGCAAAGTTTTCTAGAATAAGAGAGGGGATGTATAGCCTACCTATATGGAGGGAGGGGGCAATCTGAGCGCTTGTAAGTCCAGGCAAGCACGCGGTCTGTACTATTAGGAGTACTATGCATGCATGCAACTTTGTGTGTGTGTGTGAGTGAGTGTGTCTCAGATAACACAAGATCATTAGCATGTGCAAATTTAAACTGTGCCCCAAGGCTATGAAACTAATGAATCGAGCATTGCAGTGTTCCTAATTCGTGGCCATTTGGATGTATTTTTGTTTTTAAATGTGTTCCGAAGACATGTTAGTTGCAAAGCGGTGCTTAGTCGCTTAAAGGAAAATGCGATATACGCTACAATGTTTACATGTTCCTCTTGGGGGTGTGCACAAGTGCAGGCGCGAGTGTAGACTGCCGTGCGCGTGCATGCGCGTGAGAAATAGCCCACCGACAGGAGGAGATACTGACTTCGGGAAAATATAAACATATTGGCACATCAAACAGTAGGGGCGAATACGAAATGCATTATGTCGGAGGTGATTTTTTTTTTTTTTTTTTTTTTCGAAATATGTTCATATTCTCCTTCCACGGGTTATTAGGTTTTGAGATATGTGAATGATGGTAATAAAATGAATTGTTCGACTCTATTTAACACTCTATCTATTCAAACGTTCTGGTACATTTTCATTCATGCACCGTTAGAGTAGCAGTAGAAAGTGTTATGTATTGATCCGTACAATGGAATGCACATTTTTGAAGGAAGTCGTTTCGCTTGCCTGTTATCCTCATTACTCCTATTTTCCCCCAGAAAATAAAAGCACAACAATCATATCCATGGACAAACGCCATTACAATGTGGCTATGTTAGATTATTTGATGGATATGACTGTTAACTAAGAAATCCGTGCTTGTTTTTTGTTAGTTTGCCCGTTGTGGTACCTCCAACATTCAAACTAAATTTAAGGCAAAATGGCTATTTAAAAAATAAAAATGCAAAAATCCATTTTTGGTGCATTTAACTCACATAATATGCCTAATAACACCACCAAAGGCGCGCAGATGACAGTTCACAAACATGCCATAGCCGTAAATATCTTTTTGCATTGTTTTCGATTCTAAACAGTAAAACTTAGGAAAATATAAACGATCCTGACCTAATACAGATGATTAGGCGTACAGTTATGAATTGTCATATAAGGACGAAATATTTTATGCTTTTATGAACAATACAAAATCTGATATTTAAATTGTTGCAACATAAAATTATAAAAAAATAATAATAAAAATAATAGACCTTGGCGACAGCTTTGAAAGCCGTGAGCGTTTCTCTGAGTATATATTTTGCCAAACTCCCTCAGAAAACAACATCATATGTTGATAATAAGCTTCGACGTCAAAATTGCCGTTTAATTTGAGCGAAAACTTAGAGCGAGTTTTGTCTAATTTTGACATGCAGCCTAAACGCACAATGCAAATGTCAAATAAATGAGTCAAAGCTTTTTTGACATTATTAGGCTACATTAAACAGAAATCACTTTACTGTCCAAATTTTCTTCAGGGACTGAACCTTCATTTCATCGCTAGCCGTATTTATTTTCATAAGCGTCTTGCTTAAGAACGAAAAATGACAATGTACTTTCCAACAAGTTACATAACAGTCAAGGCGAGCCTTACGTAACTATTAACCTTAACCTGCACTTGTGCAGTCTTAAATAACTGTTGGTTGCCTGTTTTTAAGGCTCCCCCGTATGTTTTCCAAAGCCAGATTTAAATTCAGCGACGAACTTTCTTTGATTGTTGCACAGCTGTTGTCTAGAGATGGATGCATCGCTGTTCTTTCTCTGTAATGTAAAAGTAGCTGACAGTTTTCTCCTCTCATTCATATGCGCTTGACCTCTCTCTGACTTCGGCGCTGTCTTGTTCGAGTGAACACGAAGAAATGAGAGCAGGATTAGAAAAAAGACATTTAAACTTGAACGCAGAGTGCAAATTGACAAGAGTGCGCCACAGAGTCTGTGGAGGGTGACTGTTATTCTGCATTGAGATGGATGATTATTTTCAGAGTATTTATCATTGCTTTGTAAAGAAAGCAGTATAGATTGGTAGTGCAAAGATATGCAAATAGGTAATTTTTCTTGTTTTGATAGGTCAGGGGGGCATGCAGAGAAATGTAACATATCTTACCGCAATATACACCCTTGTATTAACTGAGTGACAACACAGTTGTCTGTAAACAAAAACAAAACAATTTTAATCTTTCTGCATAGACAACAAAATCAACAATCAAACAATTTTACATTAATAATTTCACAGTGTAATTACATTACTTAGTAATTACTATATATATTACTAGTATATTATCATATGTGACCCTGGACCACAAAACCAGTAAAAAAAAAAAAAAAAAAAAAGATTTACACCATCTGAAAGCTGAATAAATAAGCTTTCCATTAATATATGGTTTGTTAGGATAGGATTTGGTCGAGATACAACTATTTGAAAATCTGGAATCTGAGGGTGCAAAAAAAATCCAAATTGAGAAAATTGCCTTTAACGTTGTCCACATGAAGTCCTTAGCAATGCATATCCATTTATTTACAGTAAGACATTTACAAAATATCTTCATGGAACATGATCTTTACTTAATATCCTAGTGATTTTTGGCATAAAAGAAAAATTGATAATTTGACCCATACAATTGTTGGCTAGTGCTACGAATATACCTGTGCGACTTATGACTGGTTTTGTGATCCAGGGTCACATATATAGTTATTTAAATGTTTAAATACATGTATTTTATCACTAGTATTCATATTTTAATCAGCCTATATTTACACATGTAACATGGACACTTTAAGATAAAATGTTACTGTATAACTTTTAATGTACCCTGGATCCAACAGGACCTTGGAGAAGTCTGGTGAACCTAGCCGAATGTTTATCGAGTATGCATCTTTGCACACTCCATACTGTGTTTTTTCACTCTGCCCACAGCTTGGATTCACACTGCTAAAGAAAGAGCCGTCAACTAACATGAGTCATAAGGGTTTTTGTGACCCCTCCAGCATTAGTTGTGGACACCATGACACGCTATTAAGTTTGGACCACAGAAGATTTGTGGAGGCGCTGACATTGTCTATGTTGTCGTGTTCCCTTGACACGTTGCTAAATGGGGTCATTCCAATTAGTTGTTTGGGACAGAGCTGGACTTCTTCAGGGATATTCTCAGTGTCTAGGGGAAAAATAACAAAATAGGAAGTCCATAAAAATCAATAAATTATAATTTATAAAAAAAAGTGTAAATCATCTTAAATATAAAACATTCAAATTAGCATTAAAAAACTATTGCTATATAAGATATACAAATACTAAATATATATAAGTAACTTTTTAATAATCTACAAATAATATAATATAAAAAATATTAAAGCAAAACCAGTAGACTGCACATATGCAGAATAAACACCTTTTTTTAAATCTAGTGTTTTCTTTGGTTACCTGTCGTGACGCCAAGGAGAGTCTTTTCATGGGTGATGTTATTGTGTGGATTGGTATTTTATTTACTCGTCTCAGATGAGAGCAGCTTGTGGACATCTGCTCTTTTAATTGCATCTCATCAGTATAATAAATGTTAAAGTCTGGAGGTGAGGCAATAGATTGGAACACTCAGATAATGGCCCTTCAAATGGAGTCTTGGAAGGTTATTCATTAAAGAAGTAATTTGTAAACTTAATGCACTTATAAAATAGCTTAATATTGGGTCTTTTTTTTTGCATTTCATGGGCCAGACATTAGAAGCAGATAATAGGAGTGTATGCACTCAAATTAAAAAACAAGATGGTCAGACCTACAACATAACATCCAGGAAAATTCCATTTGCACACAGTGAGAAAACATTTTTCTTAATATCAGATATATCGTGCTCGTAAACGGCAAGATGGGAATCTTGGAAGAAGGGTTATAGTGAGTGCGCGTGTGTGTGGATGGGTATATGTGTTTATTTTTAAACTTCTAGCAAAGTAAAATCTGATAAGCACATAAATAGAAACATTATTTTTCTCAAATAATTTGCAAAGTCCGTAGCCTTTACAGTTGCAAAGTTCTTTAAATGTCCTTTTAAAGAGTGTATGCTGAGAACTGTATGAATTTCAAGCATCCAGTGAAGTTTTCAGGCTCTTCATTAAATCAGAATACAGAGAACTAATTAAAACATGCTGTAGAATGCTCCCCAATTAACATAATCATTGACCTCATTAATATTGTGCATTGAACCAGAGAAGGGAAGTTTGGGCTCTTTGTAATTAGATACAAAGATATGTTTGCATCTTGGAAACAGTTGTTAAGAATATCAAACACACCTTGGCATAAAGATAAGAGGGAGAAGCTCATTTTGGAAGGAAAATGTTTGTACACGAAGGTTTTTGAAATGCACTTCACAAATAGCTATGTAATCTCAGACTATCCGAGAGTGTACTTGATGAATGTTAGAGGTCAGATATGAAGTGTTTTCATGAGCATTGATGAGATATGCTGATGATAGCGTTTGGTGGATGCCACATGCAGATTTGTTGACTATAAAATGCTCATAAAACATTTCCATTTCCAATTGCAGATGGTTAATGGTAGCCATGTGTATATCACAATATTTTATACAGTATCTTCAGGCAAATAATTCAAATTAGGTATTAAACTACCAAAAATGCACGTGCACCTACATTGAGCTTTTGTTTGGCCTCAAAAGTTGGCTTTAAAGAGCAAAAGTTGGCTTTAGAAAAGCCTTGGCTTTAAACAAGCAACAATCATTCAGGTTTATGCTGGAGGAAGAATACCTTCAGAGCAGAACACATACAAATCACCAGCAGTGACTTAAATTCCAGAGTTTCAAGTAAAAATTGAGTCGTCTGTTCCTCATATATATCGGAGTTACCACAGACTAAGTAAAGAAGACTAATAAGGTAAGTCAAAAATCTCAATAAATCATTTTGGCATGGTTCTGTGTTCTTTGGATCTGCTGACATTCTTTAACTATTGTCTTCAAAGAGTTAGTGTCGTAATATAAACTTTTGGTAACAGGAGACAATATACCGAATCTTTCAAGCCAAAGAGGAAACATTATTTTGGCAATCTGTATGTGTAAGTGCTGTGAACCCATTCCTGAGTTCAATCTTTAGTTCTGCAGTTATCCCAAGTGTTCATGAAATGTACTGTTCTTCTACTTACCCCACTGCATGTTTTCCTCATGTTCCAGAGCTAGATGACGAGCTGGATAGAGATGTTTTATTTCTGCTTGCTGCACATGCCACAACACTTCCCTGTAATTTGGCATAACAAGAGATGGAATTTCACAATTCATAGTCTGCATTACACGGGGGCCATATTAACAAGTGCTATTTTGTCTGGTTAATGCTGATGGCTGACCTGCCATGTGTGTGTGTGTGTGTGTGTGTGTGTGTGTTTTTTTTTTTTTCTTCCATATCAACTGTTTCCCTCCTGTATAAATAACCAGGTTGTCCAGCTGTTCATTTTTTAAAGGAAATAGATGATGCAATTTTAAGAAACGTCTATTATCTCCAATCCATTTTGAATGCCAAATACAATAATGTCAATACTATTATTAATGTGTTTTTTGTTCTGTTTTTGTGTTTTGTACAGAATTAAGTTGTAATTACACAACATTTTAGTTGTTTGCATTAAAGAGATATTCATAAGCAGCAAAATCTTAGCTCGATTCAGAACTAGCTGCTAATATAGTTATTCGCTGGTGCCAACATGCAACGCGGCTGTTGACATTTACCATACACACATTAAATTTTATGTTAATGTATTCATTTTATTTCCCCCCTCTAAACGTAACCACTACACAGCAGTGTTTTTTATGATGCCAATAAGGAATTATAACATCAAATATTTCTTTTAACTAATTGTGTTGTTATGTTGAAACAGAAACACACGCATTTTAGGCATGCACACACCAGAAAAGATGCATGTATAGTAGTCAGCAGGAAAGATGATCCTTCACGCCAGATGCGACTACAGTTATAACGCCATTTGTGCGAGCAGACCGGAGCTTCGTCGTTTGGAGTCAGCTACCTTCTCATGATTGATAATTATCAGCCCAAATACCTTGGCTTGGTCCAGGTGGCTGCCATTTATTATGCTTCTTTTCTTTGCTCTAATTAATTACTAATTGATTTTAGCACCTGCATTGGCAAAGCAGACATTTTTTGTTGTTGTTGTTTCTCAAAGAGGCATTATTTAACACTTGAAACTACAAACTTGCTTGTTATTTCTCTGTCCACCTTTTTTTTTTTTTTAGTTTGTTATTAGGGTTGTAACGATACCCTTATGTCACGATTCGATACATATCACGATACTGAACTCACGATACGATATTATTGTGATACTCTAAGACATATGGTAAACGGTTAACAAAAAATGTACTTTTGATTAAAATGCTAAATTTGGTATTATATTGGGGGTGGAAATAAAAATATACACCAGAATAAAAATATTAATGATTCTGAAGCTGAAAATACAGAATTCGTTTAAATTAGTTTAAAACTCTGTAAACTTGAATTTTGTCTATACACAATACATATTGTCACTATCCACGATACAAACTGTTGCATTTTTGTATTGCAATATATTGTTCCACCCCTATTTGTTATTGTATTGTTTAAATATATGATTTTTTCATATATCACATGTATCAAAATTAGTGCTGTCAAATCAATTAATCGCGATTAATCGCATCTAACATAAAAGTGTGTTTACATAATATATGCATATATGTGTGTGTGTAGACATACACAGAGACACATACAATATATAATATAAATATAATAAGGTATGCTGTATATACACACACACATATGTATTATGTAAACAAACTTTTATGTTAGATGCGATTAATCGTGATTAATCGATTTGACAGCACTAATCAAACTATATTGTATTCACAAGGTAAATAAAACAAGCTATTCTGTTCATTTTTTAAAAGACAAACAATGCTTATGAGAAACAAACAAACAAACAAACAAAACAACATAAAATCTTGGGGGTGTTGGCTGACCGGTCTCTCTCCACAAAGTTTATGTGCTTCAATCAACATCTGTCTCTGAAAAAACAATAAGTGCATCCTTCACATTTGACAACAGGATTCCCTGTTTAATTCAAGTCCATCATTCCTCTCCGACATCTTAAGATTCAGACGCGTCTAAGGGACCGATCTGGTGTATCCGCTACCAAGGCAACCATATGTACATTTTCAAAAACTACAAACTTTTTTAGCCTTTAATTTATTCTCTGTAACTTGGGAACATACTCATGATAATCTCAAGACCTTGGCAGCTACAAGGTCCAGGAATCTTTCCAACAGGCAGTGGAGGAAGCCAAGCTTCTTTTCATAACCACTGAAGGGCGACTAGGTCACGTGACAGTTCTCATTGCTCGGGTTGGATCGGTTCACTGTGATTCACCGGGAGGAAATACATCAGTTAGCAGTCAGACGTTCTACTATGTAAAGTTTGATGATCTGTAATGACTTTATTATGCTATTCATTTAGTTTTTCGTTTACAGTAGTCAACATGAAATGACAATCCATTTGACTGTAATGTGACATTTTTCCAAGTGAATAAATGCAAATACTTGATTTTAGCCACTGAAATTGATTGGATTGTGAAAAGTAAGTGTTACAATTGTCATTATGATAAAATATTACAGAATAAAAGCTACCTTTTTTGTAATATGATTTGGAATAGCGTGCACTGATGAATCACGCCAATAACACGTAAGGGAATTAAAGGTCCCGTTCTTCGTGATCCCATGTTTCAAACTTTAGTTAGTGTGTAATGTTGTTGTTAGAGTATAAATAAAATCTGCAAAATTTTAAAGCTCAAAGTTCAATGCCAAGCGAGATATTTTATTTAACAGAAGTCGCCTACAATCGAACGGCCAGTTTGGACTACATCCCTCTACTTCCTTCTTTAATGACGTCACTAAAACAGTTTTTTGACTAACCTCAGGACCACAGGAATACACAAGAGTTGCGTTTGTAGAGTGTGTTTGTCGCCATGTCGTCGAAACGCTGTTATTTTCATCCCGCAGTCCAATCACCGGGTCTGATTCCGGCTCAAATTGATAGGGTAAAATTAAAGACATGTTTACGATAACACTGAGCGCGTGCATCTCCACGTTATGGTAAGAGGCGTGACTTTTCCGGGCACGGTGCGCTCAGAGCTGTCGAATCACAACACAGGAACCGCTGGCACAATCAGAACTCGTTACGTATTTCTGAAGGAGGGACTTCATAGAACAAGGAAGTCATCAGCCCGTTTTTATGACAGTGGAAACAGCGGTATACAGATAAGTAAATTATGTGAAAAATACTGTGTTTTTTTACACGCGAAACATGAACACGTGTTATATTGCACACTATAAACACAATCAAAGCTTCAAAAAAACCACGAAAAACGGGACCTTTAAATATGGTCCATTTTGATTTGCAGTTCACTTTAAAGAATTCACTTTCAAATGAAAATTAGCCAAAGCTTTTTTTTTTTTTTTGTGCTTTCATCCACATCCATCCATCATAAACGTACTTCACACGGCTCCAGAGTGTTAATAAAGGCCTTCTGAAGCAAAGCGATGCGTTTGTGTAAAAAAAAAAAAAAAAAAATCCATATTTAACAAGTTATGAAGTAAAATATCTAGCTTCCACCAGACCGCCTTCTGTATTCAACTCACGAAGAAAGTGTAAACTGGCGTTGCTTCAGTTACGTTTTTTTTTTTTTTTTTTTTTTTGTACAGTAAGTTGAAGGTGTAGGACATAGTGTAAGCTTTTTGAACTGCAAGAGTTTTACACTTTCTTCGTAAGTTGAATATGGAAGGCGGTCTGGCAGAAGTTAGATATTTTACTTCATAACTTGTTAAATATGGATATTTTTTTACACAAATGCATCGCTTCGCTTGAGCCTTTATTAACCCCCCAGAGCCGTGTGGAGTATGTTTATGATGGATGGATGTGGATGGAGACACTTTCTTCAGCTCATACTTGTTGATCCCGTTCACTGCCATTATAAAGCTTGGATGCATCAGGATATTTATTAATGTAACTCCGATTGTGTTCATCAGAAAGAACAAAGTCATATACACCTGGGATGGCTTGAGGGTGAGTAAATCTTGGGCTAATTTTCATTTGAAAGTAAGCTAATTCTTCAAATTTTGTCATCATTTACTCACCCTCGTGTTCAATTGAACACAAAATAATATATTTTAAAGAATGTTGGTAACCAGAAAGTTGATGGCACCCATAGTAGAATAAAAAGTACTATGGAAGTCAATGCGTTCCACCAACTTTCTGGTGACCAACATTCTTTAAAATATATCATTGTGTGTTCAACAGTAGAAAGAAACTCATACAGGCTTAGAACAACTTGAGGTTGAGTAAATGATGACAAAAGTTTAATTTTGGGGTGAACTATCCCTTTAAAGTGAATGATAGTTTGGACTTTGTACTATTTAGACACTGTCTCATAACATGCTCTTCCTGTGATACTCAACAACCATGAATAAAATCAAGTCACATCCTACTTTTCTTTCTCCTTTTTGATAAGCTGTTTTGATCTAAAATACAGCACAACATGCAAGTCAATCACAACTTCCATTTCAGACTTTAAAGCAGTGCCATTATTCAGTAAAAAGGACTTCATTTGTGAACGTATACATCATTTAGTACAATCAATGGAACACAATTTTTATTTTATTTTTTCAGATTTTTCTTCTGAATATCAACTACTTGTGTGATTGACTGACACTATTGTAGAAACTGAAATAACGAACACTTTCCACCAGAAAAACTGAAATCACCTTGTAACCGAGGGATGGGAATAAACATGTCTAAAGCCATAATACACTGAAAAGTAATCAAACAGAAGTTTCAGACAGTATTTTTTCAAATCACCATTTTACCAGACCTACTACTCTGTTGCTCTACCAATATATTTCCAGAGTAAAATTCATAGGATCATGCACCTCCATAGGAAAAAATGGCGAAACAATAAATTTAGCATCTGATTTGTGAAAATCAGACCTAAAGTTATAAAGGACACCAGCCTTATTCACTCACTCAGTACATATGTCACCCGGACTGCGAAGGCAATCCTCAATGACATGCTGTGATGTCACTACCTCATAAATAATGTCACATGATATAATT
Source organism: Megalobrama amblycephala (assembly GCF_018812025.1). Taxonomy (NCBI): domain Eukaryota; kingdom Metazoa; phylum Chordata; class Actinopteri; order Cypriniformes; family Xenocyprididae; genus Megalobrama; species Megalobrama amblycephala. The sequence goes on from NC_063065.1 coordinate 32,888,593, forward strand.
TAGTGGCTTTTCATAAACTGTAGGCTAGATAAAGCACATATGTGGATAAATCCTTCATACCGTGGCATGTTTATATGTATTCTGGTTATTGTTGTTTTTATTTTAATCAGTTGACTCAATTCTCACTGTCAAAACACAATATCAATGAATATCAGTCAATATTTTTGAAAGCACTGCAGACACCGAGAGTTAGTCTCAAACATTGGTGCGATATAAAGACATTCTCGAGGTGAGCAGCTCAGTTCTCTAAATCAAATGAAAGCCAGAGAGCGTGCCGTGGCCAACAGACAGGAACCCTGCGGTGGTTTGTGTGGGAATGAGATTACACAAGACTCCCTATGTTAACCTATCTGCATTTTTATACCTTTATATAATTATACAAGCCCATCGACATGCAATTTGGACTCATTTTATAAAGATAAAATTTGATTTGGGTTGTCAAACATATAAGTGCATGAGAGATGTTGTATCATTCATAATGGGAGTTGATTATTGCCACTGTCGTTTTATTAGCACTTTATGAGTTTCTATCCAGATTTTGTCCGAATTTTATTAGTAAAGTAATTTAATATTACAGTGATGCTATAAAATGTACAGTTATTTAAATAATATAATGAAACGACGTTAACCTCTGTATTATTTTTATAAAGCTTTTTTTGAAAGTGTGGCATGACAATTTAAATCATGCATTTTTTTTCGTGTGTGTGTGTGTAATTTGGAGTGCACTACTAGGCAAAACTCTGAAAACATCCGCTCATTCTTTATTATTATTATTATTATTATTATTATTATTTTTATCAATATTTCCATATGTAATAGTATGGAAACTATGTGATTTTCTATTTTAATATACTTTAAAATATATATTCTTTCTGTAATGCAAAGCTGAATTTTCAGCATCATTACTCCAGTCTTCAGTGTCACATGATCCTTCAGAAATCATTCTAATATGCTGATTTGATACTCAGTTATTATCAAAGTTGGAAACAGTTGTGTTGCTTAATATTTTTTGGAAACTGTGATACTTTTTTCAGGATTCATTGATGAATAAATAGTCAAAAAGAACAGAATAAATAGTCAAAAATAACTTTTCTAACAATATAAATATTTACTATCACTTTTTATCAATTTAACGCATCCGTGCTGAATAAAAGTATTAATTTATTTAAAAAAAAAAAAAGAAAGAAAGAAAAAATACTGACCCCAAACTTCTGAACAGTACTGTATATTGAAACAAAAGATTTATTTAAATAAATGCTGCTCTTTTTTTTTTTTTTTTACTTTTTATTCATCAAAGAATCCTGAAAAAAAGTATCACGTTCTAAAAAAAAAATATTAAGCAGCACAACATTTGTAATAAATCAGCATATTAGAATGATTTCTGAAGGATCATGTGACACTGAAGACTGGAGTAACGATGCTGAAAATTCAGCTTTGATCACAGGAATAAATTATATTTCTAAGTATATTATAATAGAAACCATTTTTTTAAATTGTAATAATATTTTACAATATTATTGTTTTTTTTTTTTCTGTATTTTTGATCAAATAAATGCAGGCTTGATGAGTAGAAGAGACTTCTTTCTGAAAACATTAAAAATAGTAATGTTTCCAAACTTGTGAATGGTAGTGTGTGTGTGTGTGTATATATATATATATATATATATATATATATATATATATATATATATATATATATATATATATATATATATATATATATATATATATATATATATATGGGATGCTTTTTAAACATCACTGAAGTTAAAAAAAATAAATAAAAATAATAATAAAAATATGTATATATATATATATATATATATATATATATATATATATATATATATATATATATATAATATTATTAATAATAATAATAATAATAATAAAGCTGATATTTGTCCACACACACAAAAATAAATAAATAAATAAATAAAATAAAATAAATAACATTTAAGCCCTTTATCTTAAAAAGTTTATGATTATGATAAAAGTAAATTTAGTTAAGTGTGTTCAGACTTTGCACTAGAAGTAAAACTGGCATATATTAATTATTACGTAATAAATAATTATGTGTTTTAATGCTTTTACAGGCAGCAGGCAGCTCTAGTACTGTAAATATGAGTTGTCGTTTTGATCTAATTTTCTCTCATTAGCTTTGATTCAATTTCAATGAGTTGTCTGAGACTTATTAATGGTGTGCGATAAAAATATACCTTTAGTTACAGGTCTATGGTCTGTTGACTTTTGGTGTGATGATTTTCCATAGTAATATCTAAAGCTGAATGGTGTGTTGACAGCATATGAATGCTGGCACACATGCTGTAATAACATGGCCAGAGTGGAGCACCTGTGGCGAGGAAGGGTATCTAGTATTATACGACTGGACGGCTTTTATCCCTGTTTCTACTATGGGCCAGAGTCAATTTATACTCTCAGCATGTTCTTCTGCCGACCCGCGTCTCCAGAAAATCCAATCAGCTGTCCAAGGAATAGAGACGCTATGTCATTGATAACCGAGCTTCATCATGACATATCTCCGAAGATTTTTGTTAAATAATACATAACACTTTAAGGCCTTGCCAAAGTAGTAATTATCTCTAAAAGCTAATTACGCTTGAGTAATTAATGCACATCTGTAAACATTTCAAGCAATTATGGATTACTCTCTCACGTTTACCAGTGTGATTTTACATCAATTACTCATCAACAGCATGACCGTCTCCTACAATCATACACATGGCGTAGTGTTCTTGGCAGTGAGGTCGCAATCTGGCTCCGCACCCCTCCTGCCGCCCCAGTTTACCAGGGTACCCTCATTAAACCAGCATCCAAACATCCCCATCCCTTCTGCCACCTGGGTCTCCCACCATTTAGAGAGAGCGAGGGATGAGCAACATCCTCTGTTACAATCGCTAACTGCGACGCCAGCAAATGAAGGCACTATCTCAGTTCTTAAAGATTTACGAGCCTTTTCTTGGCCATGAGTGAGCTTTGATAGGGCACTTCATGGGCGGAAGGGGGTAGTATGGTTTTTAGGGGCAGCAAACAGAGTTATTTATGTCCCTCCTGTCATATTTTCAGAAGGACCACAGGGGCAACAGGGCTCTAAATTAAGCATGGCATGACTGGAGTGCTTCAGCCCGGTATAAACCAGTGGTTCTCAACTGGCGAGTCGCAGGTCTGTTCGACCGTGGACAGCAGCAAATAACTGAATGCAAAATGCAAGCATACAATACTTAGGATAACAAAACAAACAGACTTTTAAAATGGGTAACACTTTAACTATAGTAACTATAGTAATAACTAGGCTATAAATTATGCATAATTGCATGCAACTAACCCTAAACCAAACCCTACAGTAAGTAGTACATGTACTTTATATTACTCACTTCTTAAATGTGTAATTACACTGTTACAAAGACACCTTAAAATAAAGTGTAACTGAATACTGAACCCGTTTCAAACAGCTATTGAACTGAATCAACACTAAACAGACTTGAGATGAATAATGACACTATTGTCTTTTTAGTATTCATCAATATCTAGTGATGGGCAATTTCAAAAGCTTCATGAAGCTTTATAGCTTTACGAACATTTTGTTGTGAATCAGTGGTTTGGACTGTGTATCAAACTGCTGAAGTCACGTGATTTCAGTAGTTTTTCAAAATCTCAATGGTGGGGGGGCGTGACTTTGGCAGTTTGATAAACGCTCCGAACCACTGATTCGGAAAAAAATAAAATAAAAAAATATTCGTTTCATGCTTCATGAAGCAGTGTTTTGAAATCACCATCACTAGATATTGTTGAATAGTCGTTATTTTGTTTTTTGGTGCACAAACAGTATTCTCGTCGATTCATAACATAACATTAATGTTGAACCACTGTAGTCACATGAACTGTTTTAAATACGTCATTATTAGCTTTCTAGGCATTGAAAGTGTTAATTATCTTGCTGTCAATGCAGGCCTCACTGAGCCATCGGATTTTATCAAAAATATCTTAATCTGTGTTGCTGAGATGAACGAAGGTCCTACGGGTGTGGAACAACATGAGGGTGAGTAATTAATGACAGAAATTTCATTTTTGGGTAAACTAACCCTTTAACGCGATATTAGATAGTCCACTTTAGACTACTTATTATAGTTCTGTAGTTGACATGTAGTTGCAAAGCTCACACTAACTCTCATTAGAGTACTAGTAGACTGTTAGGTTAGGGTTAGCATAGTCTCTCGTAGCCAGACCTTCAGACTGACGGCAGAAGGTTTGGACTCTATCGCAGCTTTCATTGGGCAAGGATCACTCAAGAGGACATTTGACTGGTATGTAACGTAACCACTCACAGTTCGTTTTGTTCCGCGTCATGTCTAGGGGCGTGAAAATGTAAAGTCGATGTCCCTATATAACAAACCAGCGTGCATCTAATAAATTATTTATTCAAGAAAGTTGTGTAAGTTTACTGCTACAATGGAGCCGTGAACTTCACACACTTTTAAAAATTCAGCGTTTAGTTGATCCTGGTAAGTGCTCATTGTCACAGTTGTAAACATGCCGTTTTTTTTTTTCCATGAGGGGGTTTGGCATCACCCAGGCTGACGATTAAAGAACACAACACACACATCTCCCGGACATCCTGTAGCATTCAACCAACCAGATGACGACTTTGAAAATCCTGAAGTGTTTCCAGTTATGTGTGCCATATGCATCAGATGTTCAGCCAACGGTCCGTGGGCATGACGTCTGAGGCTGAGACTAGGGTTAGTAAAACAAATTGACGTACTTGCAAAGTTGAATGTCTGTTGAGGGACCATCAGAATAAAGTGTTTGCAGATATTAAGCAGACAGTCAACTAATACTCTAATGACTGGAAGTTAACATGTAGTTGCAAAGTTACTTATAGTTAGTAGAATATCTAAAGTGGACAATCGAAATAAAGTTGTTTTCAACTTTACAACTTTTTCGCCTTAACAACATAACGCCTGAAATTTTAAAATGACAAGAACAGGTTCACAATTTGAAGCAAGCTTCACATTTCTTCATTTAAATCCTCAAAAAAACTTGCCTCATTCACCTGCACTGTATACATGCCTCACTGTAATCGTGATTTTTTTTTTCTTTTTTTTTTGCAAAATACAAATTTTTTGTTTTTTGTTTCGTGTGGGGAATTATCAGCTGACAATCTAAACTGAAGAGACATTTATAGCAAATGACTAACCAAATAATGAATTCAAAATTTGATTTAAAGGCATTGCATTTACGTTTGTACAATAAACAATTTTGGTAATGTTGTCTAAATGGGGTTGCTACTTGATGTCTAATGTAACATTTGGGCCCTCAAGCAAAACCAGTTTTGAACCTCTGCCTTTCCTGAAAAAGACTCAAGCTCCCTAATCGTGCCCCCCTCCCACGATGACAGGTCGTATTGCTTTCCCAGTGTACACCCTGCCAAAAGATCACAGCCCCTCCACCTCTTCATCCTCCTCTGATTGGCTCGTTTCCACACTCATTAGCATGTCCCATTATCTTCCGGACTAGTCTCTGGTTCCCGCCATTCTAATTATTATAATAAACAACATGCTTTATGACTTTCAAGATACTGGAAGAGCTTCAGCTTTTTCGTCAAGGTCCTCCGTCACATGTTGGCAGGACTTTTTATTTTTTTTATTTTTTATTTTTTCCAAGGGCATCTGGTTCTGGCTGTTCCAATGGGAGAGAGAAAACAGGAGGGATGCCGGGAAAAAACCTGGATGTATCCACCTAGAATTTGTTGAATCAAATTCTTGCACCTGGATATAATTGTTGTGCCGCTGTGCTGGGACTTTCTGCCGTTACAAGTGAAGCAAATTAGTGAAACAAAATCTGGCCTCCAATTGCGAGATACAACTTCACCTGCTCTCATATTTTACCCTGGAATAAAAAAATAAATACTTTTCTGGCAATTCAGAGTTGACTGAATTTGTAGAGGTAAATATTATACATCTGAAGGGAAGGCAATGCCGTTCAAGCATTTAATATCTAAAGGTCAATGCATTAAATTACAGGCAGAGTACTGGAGGTATTTCCAGTGTTTTACACACCTCGAGATGCAGTATGCTTTGAAAACTACACACTTAAAGTACAGCTTGCATTCACTGCATGCTTCACAAATGCCACTCCATTCACATTCAACAGATTCACTCAGTGACAGGCATAGAAACGTAAGTCTGCAAGCTACAAAATACGATCAAAACCAACAGACATGAACTTAAATCATAGCTGCCATGTTTTTTACTACAAATAAAGGCCAGTAAAAGCTAAATTGATTTATATAAATCGCTACTAATGTGATAGAGTGAGTTTACCACATCTGCTCAGGCACAACACAAATAAAACACAATTACTTTCATAAAAATGTCATTAATTTCATTAATATTAATAATCAGAATAAACAATTCCTACTATATATATATATATATATATATATATATATATATATATATATATATATATACACGTTTCCAGCACATTTTATAATTCAAACATAGTTCACCCTTTACATACAGTATGTTATCACATCCATCAAAATCTTATGCACGGCTGTCCGTTGGAATATGAGAACTAAAATCATCGACACACTCATGGGCATCAACCACTTCACTTGCCGGCTAAGAAATAAATAATTATTACCTGATGATCCATCGATTTTCAAATCCACATCATTTGAATATCACAACATTGATGTCTGTCAAAAACTAACGTGCACAATACGTTATTAACGAGAGGCAGAGGTCCAGGGAATACATGCATTACTTTTTAAAACCCAGACTATACCAGATGTTTTGAGCACACACAAAAAAAAAAAAAAAAAAAAAAAAAAAAAAACAGACATTTACACAGTAAAATACATTTTTTTTTCTATTGAAACAGTAATACACTGTAAAAACAATGCATTCTGGATAATATTTGTCTTTTTGAGACAGTATAGGCTACTTTCTCAAAAAAGACAAATATTACCCATAATGCACTGTAATACACAGAATGCTTTGTAATATACAGAAGTAATATATCGTAAAAACAATGTATTCTGGGTAATATTTGTAATTTTTGAGAAAGTAGCCTATACTTAAAAGTAATATTACCCAGAATGCATTGTTTTTATGGCATATTACTACTTAAAACAATATTTTACAGTGTAAATTTGTTTTTGTTTAGTTTTTTAACAGTTATTTTTAGAGTGCATGTCATCACTTTCCAAGAAGAGGGAGAAAATGGCGCCCTGAGCGGCTTCAACATGCTGTCTGTCAGAGACAATAACGTGCATAATACATAACGCACGTGAGTATAAATTTGTTCTTTACTCGCTGAAATTGAATCAGAATGATCAGTGAAATTCTTCACACTGCATGCTAAAGAGAATCAATGGCAATCCAACTGAAAAACTTTCGGGTTAGTGAAAATCGTTTAACGTGTTGGTTCCTGGCGGAAACAGAAAGTTGTACGTTATATTTTGACGGACATTTTTTAGGCACAAACTACGCATTCTGATTCTGACATTCCTGATTTTAATATTTTTAATCATTTTATCATTATTTTGAAAATAATGTAATGTAAACATTTATCATCTTTTATCGGAAAACAAAACATCATTTTATCAAACTTTGACAATTGCCTTAATCTTTTAAAAGTAAGAAGATATATATTTAAAAGCCAGAACAATTTGACATCTGAACGTCTCCAAACAAATACTGCTAGTGTTCGACTGGCTGGGATTGAATCCTTGAAAATCCAGCTTCTAATCATCATATGTCTGGGATCAAGCAGGGTATTTCAGCCGCATTTGTATTCATACATCCTAAACACACTAAGCCGATACAGGCATGGAATCGCTTTGATACAGTGTAGCCTTTCTGCGCTCTGTCCTCTGTGTAACAGCCTCGTGTACAAGAAACAGAATTATGCCCTCTTAACTGAATAACACAGTTTACCAAGATGACAGGGAAAACAGATTAGTGCCCGAGGGAGTCCAGGGAATATCTACCAACGAGCATGAACATACAACATAACACAATGGCCCTGAATTCAATAAGGCTGAAGTTTTGAATTCTGCGCACGCAAAATGATATTTCATCCCTCCACCTCTTGCTCGTACGGGTTTATTAGTCACTGTGGAAATTATCGCCGTGTAGCCGAGGTTTTCAAACATGTAATCTCTAATTGTTTTATAATTACCCAGATTGTTTTCTGCGAGTATGGGAAATTGCACATAGGAGAGATGAATTTCTGATGGCGGTATTACATTGACTGACAGCCAGACTGGTCTTGTGGCCACATGCTGGAGCAGTGATAGGGTGTCAAAGATGTGGTGTGTGCCATCGGGGGTGTCGTAGGGCTTGGCAGGGGCTGCCGGGAGCAGGGGGCTTTGTTTCACTGAGTGCATAGTATTAGACCTCTAGGGAAGCCACGCAGCGGGGGTTGGATTAGCCCCTAGTTTACTATAGCACGTGCTTCTCAGTGCATGGCAAACTTGCGCTCGCTCCTCTGCCCCCTTATTAGAGACCTCCTGGGATTGCTGCTTCCAACCCCATTTTCTTTTACCCATTTGCTTCGCACACTTGTCCTATTAAACGTCACTCACCTGTGATTTACATAATTGAGTCAAATTCAGCTTGCTTCTTTTTTTTTTTTTAAATTAAAGAGCAAATTCTTATATTAAATGTGTGAAATACTTCCCAGGTGCTTTCAATTTTTCCCCATACATCTCCACGTATATGGAATCATTTTATTCAGCGCTTCAATGAGCAAATTAATAGCATCCATTAAAATTTAAAAGCAATATGAAATCAAAATGCACCCTATTTATTTTCTTATTGCATGTGCTTGGTCTTGTTTTTGAACAATTCATCAGTGCATGTTTTTTTGAAAGAATCTATATGTTTGTCTTCGCAGTCTTTCATCACTATGCAATAACTTGCTCTGTATTTGAAATGACTTACATTTTCACCAAGCCATCTTATTTTTCCTTGTCGTAGATCAATCATATTTTTGTAAACAGGTTTGTGAACACTTTCATGTTAACTTTAAAAAAAATAAATAATAATAATAATTAGTTGTGGGTTTTCTTGAGCCAATGTCAAATGACATTTAAGACTGAAGGCCTGACTAGAAGGTGTGAAAACTCAAAACCTTAAAGCAACCAGCTTCAGGACTTATTTTGAGTATGCTCAGCTTATCAACTTACCAATTAAAGTTTGTCAGCAATTTTTTTTTACTTTTGGATGCAAGTTCAATAAGCTTGGATTTTTAGGTTATGGTGAGCATTGACAACTACAAAGTTCTGTCACAAAACTCTAGATGGCACATGCTGATAGGTACTCAATTTGTTAGCGATCACATCGTTATATACATAGCGCAGCTGATTGGTTGCTGTGGCATCAGCAGCCAATGAGCTTGCTGCTCAACATGCAGCACACTTTCAGAAACCCTCCACCTTCCCCAGCTCCACCTGTATAGATCTGCTACGGGGGTTAATTCATGCACGTTATATGTGCAGCAGCAGCAGCATGTTTGCGAATGTATTAGCAGTAGCAAGTCTCTGTACTTGCAGCAGCATAGCAGATCATTTTCACCAAGACCAAATTCATTAACATTAATTAATTGTAATGTACAAATTTCTTAGTTTGTCTAACTTGAGCAAACTGAAAAGGTTATATGTTAAAGTTTAAGGGTATATAGAACCACTTCTATACATCAAAACAATTTGTATATACTAACTGAAATGGAAGAAATGTCACAGAAGAGAACACCATCACTAATCACCACAAATTTTACAAGAAAATATGATCAAAACACCATATAGAGATGTAAAATAAATCTATTAATTATGAATAAATATTTATGTCATCATAAGTTCGCATGCTTTGACCAAAAACACAAATTATTCAAGTACATCATCAATCTGAGCCTGTTACTCTCTCCAGCAAACTTAACATTGTAAGTTATTGTGGTTTAATAGTTTAAGTTGTAGTCAGCTTTAGATTTTGTCTCAGAAAATGGAAGTTATGAGATATTTTTTGCTCTGCTTTATTTTTTGTGTTGTTGCATTTCGAAATGTGTCAGACTGTAATTCATAACCATCATGTATAAACTCTTCTTCTACGAACAGTTAGGGTCAGGTAACTTTCATGTCATCTACAATCATGGCAGAGCAATGTTTTTGTAAGGATCTTCCTAAGCAAGTTATTTAAAGTTTGGTGAACTGTTTATAGCAAGCAATCAGATATTTCAAATGGTAAAAAGTTCTGTCATCATTTACTCACCCTCACCAATACAACTTTTGTTCATCTTTGGAACACAAATGAAGATTATTTTTAATGAAATCTGAGAGATTTCTGTCCCTGCATTGCCAGCCTATGCAACTAACACTTTGAATCTTCAAAAAGTTCATAAATAAATCCATACGAATCAGGCAGTTTAGTCCAAATTCTTTGAAGAGACACGATTGCTTTATATGACAAACAGATAGAATTTAGGCTTTTATTCACTTTAATCAGCAAACATAAACAGAAGCTCAACCATACTTTATTTGACGTGCAAGACCAAACCTTACTGGTTTTTGCGGAAGCTTAAACATGCTGCATAACGCAAGAGTGGACCTCATTGGTTCTCAAACATTAAGCATCATGCTTTCCGTTTACCAAATCTGATGTGCGAGTTGATGAATGTTTATATATGAATAAAAGCTTAAATTAAATCTGTTCATCATACAAAACGATCAAGTCGCATAAGAAAATTTGGAGTAAACCGCTCAATCAATATGGATTAGTTTTACGATCTCTTAATGAACTTTTTGAAGTGGTAGTTGTGCAGCTGTCAATGGAGGGACAGAAAGCTCTCAGATTTCATTATAAATATCTTCATTTGTGTTCTGAAGATGAACAAAAGTCTTAAGGGTTTGGAACAACAGGAGGGTGAGTAAATGAAAGAATTTTCATTTTTGGGTGAACTAAGCCTTTTAGCTAACTCTTCAAAAAATGTGCTTTAAATACTTTGTGTTTAACCACCACACGTGTTACCACCACAGCAAGGCAAGCATGCACGCATGTAAGTTCAACAGTACCATGCTTGCAAAGTGTTGGTCAGCCTCTCATGTCTAAATATTTCAGAAATACACAGTTTTGCCAAAGAATGCAATTGTTGACCAGCTTTTAAAGGATATAAAACTGTACTCGCACACACACACACACACACACACACACCAATGGACAGAGCAGTTCCACTTTAGAGGCTCAGAAGGTCATGACATATAAAAAGTCTCAAATTATCGCAAAGTACAGTTACAAAACAGCCCCGAACGCCTTCCAAACCAATGAACAATCCACCATAGTATAAGACGCTCCACATCTGTGCACCTGGTGGTTGCCTTGGGACTGTCTGCTACTGTCTTTAAGCAAGACAAGGAGAGATTGGTACTCTCCCATTGGTTGCCCTTATGGCATTGCTGGGCTAAACAGCTGACAGGTGTTCTCCAGAACCCTTTCCCTCTTTTCCAGCCAACTTGTATATCTACCCCCACATTGTAGGCATCCCTCTGATATATGCATCATGGTTACTTATGCCGTGAAGTTAATGTGAGAGCTTGTTTATTGTTCAATGGTTTTCACAGGATTTGAGCAGGAATAAAAGCAGCAAGTCGTCTGTAGACTCTGGTGATTGCGGCTCTATGTTAGCAGGCTTAACTGAGGTTTCTTTATATGCTGAATGTTTGTTGGCAGTATTCACACTGACGTCAGACTATTTAGCAGTTCACATTCAGCTTTCTGCACCAGAGGTGACAGAGGTGTTACTTGGTGGTCCGTCCCCTTTGAGGATTTATTGGTGTTTTAACAGACATATTTCAATCCAGCAGTTAGTGTGAGTAAATGTTACTGGTTCAAATTTAATTTGACATCATACTTGACTGCTTTATGTAAATAAAAAATATAATTAAAGACAACTTTAATTTACATTTGCAACCCATTTTATATATTTCATATATTTCTGAGTGAAACGTGGTATCCAATGAGAAAAAAAAAAAAAAAAAAAAAAAAATTAGAGACTCGGATGGATACAGCACAATCACTTTAAGCAGTATGTACTGTATCGCTAATCTCAACTGCTTGATTGTTATATCACCCACCCAGCAATATATATTTAAAGTTAGATATATAGTACATCTGACTTTACCGACATTTACAGAATACTAAATGTAAAGCATCCACATACTTACAGTACACACACACACATATATATATATATATATATATATATATATATATATATATATATATATATATATATATATATATATGACGTGACAGGTCATTTTTTTGTCCAAAGTCATTAATAATACTAAAAAAAACAAATATATGAAATCCAAAAGTATGCAAGGTAGTACATGTCAATGTCTTTTATTGAATCCAATAGGTTTTATGCATATTTTACTACATATAAAGGTATTTTAAAGATTTTGAAGTGCCAAAAGGTCATTCGGTTTAACCGTCCATTCCATTTCTGATTAAAACATCTTAAAATGTTATAAATGTATAATTTTTTTTTTATTCTGCCAAGATTTTATAACATCATATATCAAGCTAGTTCAAAATGGTATTAAAATTATGTGTAGAAGTCATCACTTTGTTATGAGAAAGAATTAATTTCATTGATGTCATTCGGAGTAACCAATATAAACAAACCATTTTGGATCAAGTCATGTGGTTAATATCATGTGACAGGACGTGACATGATTCAGATACCTGCAAAGGACCACATGGTCATGAAGCAAAGTAACTAACTCTCTTTTAACTTTTTTATAAATTCATTGTTTTCACTTGATCATACATATGTCCCGAAACATCAGGTCATTCGGTACAACCGCTATAAAACATGGAAAATGTTGAAATATTTTAAAAAGCTAGCTAGCTGGCTAGATATCAGCCTGTTAGTATTGTTTGAAAATACCGTCATTTGGTATAACCAAAAGTGTCATTTGGTAAAATTTTGGTTAAACCGAATGACTTTTTTGGTGAAAAATTGTAAAAAATGAAAAAAAAGTAGTGTTAATTGATTATAAAAACCATATAATCTCATTGTTAACACTTAAACTTCAAAATTAATTATATCTTCATTATGTTTTTTTGTTTTTTTTTACCTTATTTGTCAATATATATATATATATAGGGTGTAACGGTATTTGTCTGAACGTACAGATGTCATGGTTCGGTGCATGCAGTCAGACAACGAATACAGTCAGTCACAGGCGATCCACACTCCAATCCAGAAGGGGGCGCCCGCAGTAATGTAACGCTGTTTGCTAATCGCCACAACAGGAAAAAGTGCAGAAGAAGAATAGACAATCTAGTTGCATGTAATCTCTCAACCACGGAAAGACATCAATAAAACAGCTTGAGAATAATACCTCACATAGCATTACATTTACCTCAGGCAAGTCATTTTGTGTCCGTAGCAAATCTCAATGGCCTGATTGCTCATATCAAGATATTATAAACATCAATGCTTTACATTAAACATTAACGTTTTTTTTTATTATTATTATTATTCAGGAGTCTGGGTTACAAACCAAAATAGATGTGCATCAGTACATTGTTCACAATAAGTGGGAATGTAATTAGGATCCAAAATTCACGTTCGCAAGGATAAACGTAGTGTCATGCATAATCCTCTGCAGTGATACTGCATCTGTCCTGACGTCCACGTATTAAACTCACGGCCACTAGTATCAGACCACACAGGTCAGAGGTCGTGACCCTCACAGGTAGCAGTATGCACACACTACGAGACCCCACGCACTGCCTCGTTCTGTTGTGACGAGGGCCAGTTCCCTGACACCGCAGTGTTGAGCGCCCCGCTAGCGACTGCGGTTTGATTTGACGATTGGGGGGGGTGTTGAGGGGCAGAGAGGAGGCCATTGCTCTAATGGGTGGTGAGACAATGGGCCATCACTAATCAGGGACCTCAAGGTTGCCATGAGGTTAATTGTAATGCAGGTGGCACTTGTATAAGGGGGTGAAAAAAAAAAAAAAAAAAAAAACAGTTGACTGCTTTACTGCTCTGGTGTCCATTGTGTTTTAACATCAGCCCCCCAGGCCAGGATTTGCCTTTCTCTCTCGTTCTCTCTCCTCTCTGTCCCCTTCACCTTTTAATCTCTTATTATCTACCAATTCTCATTCGGGCCTCTGTGGGTTAAAGAAAACCTTTCACCAAATTTCAAAAAAGGAAATGTAAATATTGAGCCTGTCCTGCCCTGCAGTGGCTGTTGTGATGCGCAGGAGATCCATTGATGGGCCCATTGCTCCTTCACACTGCATTTTACATTCGCTGGAAGTGTCCTTTTGTATCATTGTTATTTGTTTAAATTGACAGAAACAGCAGAATTTGCGTGTCATTGTGAGCCTCTGAAAGAGCATCTCCAAATAAGAAGCTCTGTGTGAATAGAAGATGGCATGGCTTCCTTTAGATGTTTACATTAGCTTTGTTAAGTCACATTGTTCGTCAGAGCTCAATCTCCACTTAGTTTGTAATTTACATTTGTCTCTATTGGTTTTAAGGACTTAAGATGCATGAAATGTTTGAGGATAGAGAAATAATTTGCTGTTGTGATCTGTATGCACAAATGATTGACAGACATGTTTATGTAAGGTTGTTTGAAATTAAGCTCAAAGCGCTTTAAACTTAAATGGTATTTTAAGCTGCAAAACAACATCTTGTAAAATTCATGGTTCAAAGTTGTAGTTTTAATCTTATACCAGTTCTTTCATTTAATGCATTGGATACATTTAAGTATATATATATATATATATATATATATATATATATATATATATATATATATATATATATATATATATATATATATATATATTATATACACATACACTTTTGGTTTAAAATTGGTTTCAAGGCATTGTCACACTTAAGATGCATAAAAGAGAGAAATATAGCATGCATTTAAACTTAAGTGGCATTTTAAATGCAAAAATAACAGTATGTAAAATGCATGATTTTGGAAAGAGCTTTAATCTAAATTTGTAGGTATTTATTTTTATTTTATTAAATTTAACAAATGTTTATTTTCTGAAATGTGTCAAATTCATTTCAAATTTAAGATCTACAATTATTTTATTATTATTTTTTGAAATTAATTTGTTTACTTATTTTTGAAAAAAAAAAAAAAAATTGTAGTTCTTATATTTTAGATAAGGTCATTTACTAAAATAAATAAATAAATAAAAATGTATATATTTCGCCTTACCGTTGTATTTCTGCCTACGTCACACGTGACCTTTCCAAGATGATTACGTAATGTGTGGCACATCGCAGAGCAGTGCAAGATGAGCATTTATGGTTAAAAAGTATACATATATTATAAAATGACTGATCGTTTCGCTAGATAATACCTTTATTCCTCGTCTGGGATCATGTAGAGCTCTTTGAAGCTGCACTGAAACTGACATTTGGACCTTCAACCCGTTCAATCCAGTGAAGTCCACTATAAGGAGAAAAATCCTGGAATGTTTTCCTCAAAAACCTTCATTTCTTTTCGACTGAAGAAAGCAAGACATGAATATCTTGGATGACATGGGAGTGAGTAAATTATCAGGAAATTTTAATTCTGAATCCAACTAATCCTTTAGGGGAAGCATTTTATGCATATTTCAGAGATATTTTTTAGTTTTATGTTAACAAAACATGTTATATAAAATTCATGACTCATGAAAGAGTCAATTCTTGGATCTGATCCATTAAGAAGCTTTAATGAGTATTAGTTTACTAGGATTTCATATCACAGGCAGTCAGCACTCAATCGCCAGCACTTCATGTCACTTTAGCGACTGCTACCCCTCCATTCCTATTTCACTCTGTCAATAAATCCTCTGACACTTCAAAGTCCTCCCCATTTACAGAGTGCACATTTCCAAAAAATCAGGCCGTTGGCAGCCCTGCCCAGCACTCACTAGGAGGCTGACACACTTGTAAGTTAGTATGGTCCCCCCTCACCCTTCTGAAACCAGGAGGAGGAGGACTGTGGGGGGAAAAGGTCTGAAAGACAAACATGGCTGTGGCTGCCAACCTGCCCAAGCAAATGTTCTCTGTTTATTCAGCTGATGATTGGACAGTGGCCAGCGCATGTCAGTCCTGGGCTGCCTTTTCTTATCATGGCTAATGTACGGGAAATACATATAAGTGAGCACTTGATAACATGACAAATGAGATGCTGTGAGGTTATGGGAGAGATTGTGATGCCTGTGTGACAGCAGCAAAGAAGAGGGAAGGAAAGAGTGCCACTTTATTTCTGCCAACTTCTTTTCCTGTCAAGCGTCCCCTTTGAAAGGGGCATTACACATTCAAGTCACTGTTGCGTCTTTCATAAAACGCATAGAGAGAGACATTCTCAATACAAAAAAGGGGAAAATAAAGGGTAAAAAAATGGATTATTTTCTGGGGGAAAAAGGAAATGAAGACACTGTCAAGTGCATTGTAAGCAAAAGTAGAGCTCCTCTATGTCAGGGAATCAATGGATTCTTAGAGAGACACTTGTGACCAACTCTAGGTTTCCAAATGCACTAGCAGTGAATGCTTCAATGAGCCACATTACTCAGATTCTCTTTAACTCGCTCCTATAGTGACCCAGTCCTGGGCTGCTCAAAATCGCTCACTTGTACACTCATTCAGTATTCCCTATTTAGTGAATTCAGCATAATTCCCCATGTGAGGAAGGAGTAAATTAAAATGTTTGAGTGAATTTGGATGTAAATACTGTGAGCCGGAGAGTGTCACATGAACCTCTTTACATTGAGTGTACACTCTAAAAAATGCTGGGTTAAAAACAACCCAAGTTTGGGTTGTTTTAACCCAGCGGTTGGGTTAAATGTTTGCCCAACCTGCTGGGTAGTTTTATTTAAACCAACTATTGTTTAAAAATTTCTATATGGCTAGCTTAAAATGAACCCAAAATAGTTGGGAAATTAAAAACCAGATGCAATTAGAGGCAACAATAATAGACAAAAGGTGAATGTTTATTAATAAGCTTTAATATTTTATTAATATAAATTTAATAGTTTAATAGTTTATTAATAAGCAATTTAATAAATATTCATTGAACATTAATAAATGTTCATTTCCAACATACTTTGGGTTAATTTTAATTAAGCAATACAGTCATTTTTAATCAATAGTTGAGTTAAATAAAACTACCCAGCAGGTTGGGCAAACATTTAACCCTACCGCTGGGTTAAAAACAACACAATTGCTGGGTTTGTCCATTTTCAACCCAACTTGGGTTGTTTTTAACCCAGCATTTTTTAGAGTGTATGTACTTTATCTTATGTACCAAATATTAACAGTAAATCAATACCAACAACCTCACTTTACTACACACGTACTTTGTCAGTGTCTATAATTTGTGGGAAATATGAATTCATGGAACTGAATGTTTGTCCTGTAAAATACATTTGTTCCTACACTTTAAAAAATGCTGGGTTAAAAACAACCCAAGTTGGGATGAAAGTGGACAAACCAAGCAATTGGGTTGTTTTAACCCAGCGAATGGGTTAAATGTTTGCCCAATCTGCTATTCCCAACTAATGTTTAAAAATTACTGTATTGCTCGCTTAAAATGAACCCAAAGTATGTTGGAAATGATCATTTATTAATAAGTTTAATGAATAATAATTGAACAATAAACATTTATTAAATTGCCTATTAATAAATGTTCACCTTTTGATTGTTATTATTGCCTCTGATTTTTAATTTCCAACATATTTTTGGTTCATTGGCGCTCCGATTCACTGATTCAATTCGTAAAGCTCTGAAGCAGTGTTTTGAACTCAGCCCATATAGATATTGTTGAAAAGTCGTTATTTTGTTTTTTTTTGGCGCACAAAAAGTATTCACGTCACTTTATAATATTAAGATAGAACCACTGAACTCACATGAACTGTTTCAAATATGTTTTTAGTACCTTTATGGATCTTGAGAGGTGCAGTGACATTTCTGTCTATAGAGGCCTCAGTGAGCCATCAGATTTCATCAACAATATCTTAATTTGTGTTCCGAAGATGAATGAAGGTCTTACAGGTGTGGAACGACATGAAGGTGAGTAATAAATGACATTACTTTAATTTTTGGGTCAACTAACCCTTTAAGTATTTAAATCCAAACGGCGACTTTTTTTTTTTTTTGTCCGGGCAGTGCATGTTGGCAAGTGTACAACAGTATACTGAATGCACTGTAGATATAAATGACTGTGCTTTATAAAGGTGGTTCACTAAAAAATTCAGACAACAATACAAAATGGCCGACATCCCATATAGTCTGATTTCGGACACATCTCCGGTCAGGGAAAGCATGAAGGCACCATGAGTGTCTGGAGTTTAAATGCAGGTTACCCGCTAAGCCACTTGATCTTGTATGACTGCCATAACATTCTGCATGCAAAAATATGCAATTTTTTCCTCTGAGCTTTATTTTAATCCAAGAGTTTCAAACTTACACCATTCAAACAGTATTAACACAGCGATTATGCACTGCTTCTGTAAAGTTACAATGTGATAAACAGCTGTCATATTTTGCTCCGTTTGCCTGGCCGAGGCCTGGGAGTGTGACTGAGCCTGATAAAGCAGTGCGATTTTATCCATCACACCATATTTAAGTGGATATGTGACAGAGAACGCGACAAGCAGAACCAGCTAACTGATTAAGGCACCTTCATTACCTGTGCCTTGGAGACATCCGTGACTTCCCCTCATATCCTCTCGCTCAAGACAACGTGGGCAGGAAATCCGTCTCATTCTCGACTTCTTAAATGGCTTTGAAATCAACGCTGTGACGCGTCAGCCTATGAACCACTTTTAAAATGTGGCATAAGACTTACCTACCCGAACATATCATCTCACGTTAGATGCGGTTATGGGGATTGGATTGTCAAATCGATATTAAAAGGGTAGTTCAGGCCAAAAAAAAAAAAAAAAATTCTGTCATAATTTATTCACCATTATGTTGTTGCACACTTGTATAACTTGTAACACAAGTCGTTTTTAGGACTAACAACTGTAATTTTGTTTTACTTTTTTATACAAAAGGTTATATTAGCGGCTCCTTTGTTAATAGGTCCAATCAACAATGGCTTTGAAAAAACAAGATAAATTTACTTGCACGCTCTAAATAGTAACTATTTTATATGTTGGCAAAACGGTGGCTAATTCTTTTGAATCCGTACAGTCTTATTTGCATTTTTTCGTAAATGCAAATGCTCACGCCCTGGTTTAGGGGTGGACCTTCATGCTTTTTTTCCCCTTCTTCTAAAAATCGTACCTTTGCATTCAAATCACATTGTGCGAATTCAATTAAAATGTAAACTCATAAAATAGCTACGTTACGAAAGTTACAATAGTTTTCTCATGAGATAGAGTTGGAAGCAACAGTACATGAAATTTTAACAAAAGCCGCTAAACGTTTGTCAAAAATGGGATAATGATTTTGAGCGAATGCTCTCCGCACATAGTATACATTCATCAAATACTTTCGCTTCAAATCCGCTAAATCTCATTGTCAGGCCATTCAGAAATACCGTGTTGTTGGCAAAAACCATTAAACACCACTTCCCTTTGTCAGCAAAAGCCTCTAAGTTCACAGAAGAACCAATCGGAAGACGCAAATCGAATCATATGACTTCAAGCTGAATGACGGTGTGTGTATGAGCCGGCTTCAATTGACCCTTTGCAAAGACCTGCCCCCCTCAGTTACTGATGCTTTGTCCGACAAGCCATGGCACTGTTAAGCCACACAGAGGGAAAAATACATAGCGGAGCAAAGAGGAAACTGACAACACGTCAACAGACAAGACAGTCAGGTTACTTGTGATATTAAACAAAGACCCAGCTTTCAAATTGCAATTTTTTTTTTAAAGAAATTCGAACAATAAAAACCATTTTGTGGCTCTTTAATGTGTCGTGACAGATCGCTGTAGCGCCTCAGCTCAAGCGGCTTGTGAACAGATCATATCTTCCTACTAGTTAATTAATAGCATCAAATAAACATGAATGAACATCAGAAGGAATGTTGTTTCAAATGCGGAAAGATGTCAGTACACACCTTTTTTCAAGTTCAAGTCCACCGAGGTTAATCTTCTAACTCCTGACTGCTTTGTTGGACAAAATGGCGGATTCGGCATTATGATTGGTTAGATCGCTTGTCCATCAAACTCCCAGCGAAGGGTCAATTGTCGAGCAACAAGTTTTTATCATGTTTTGTCCATCGTTACAGTGGGAATGACAGGATTTCATGAGTAGAAAGTAAACACAACAGTGTTCCTTTTGCTGCTGTAAAACTGACAGAAATTGACATTTTTCTATGTCTTGTTGTCCAAAGAGATGTACTTAGAAGTTTTTTGCGAAAAAAGCACACATGGACTACTTAGCTGGTTTTGCAGCCAAATACAGTCAAATTTGTTAAATACCAATGAATTGACTTAAGTGACATTTTTTTTTGAAAATAAGGCATTTCAATAACTGACTAATAAAGACTAGATATAGAAAGATGGTTCACTTCTATAGAGTGCCTCAGGGATGACGCATTTTTATAGGCAAAACCCGGAAGCGAGTTTAGCATTTTAGGACTTCCGGTTCCAACATCGTAAAGTCTATGGGTTTTTTGAATGGGTTTTTGCTAAATCGCCTGAAATAAGGTTTGTGGTTAACAAAGCCTCTAAATACTTTCACGTTTTGATCTATGACATAAAACACACCAGTTATAACCCACTTGTGATTTTTTTTAAACTTTTGCTGTGTCTTAAAATCGGCGGTTGCTAACAAATTGCTAAAAGGGACTACTTCCTTTGGCGGGGACTTTAGACGTCATCATTAAAAATGGGACATTTGGACAGCATTTCTCATGAAAAAGTGGATAAGTATTCATACACAGCGCAGATCATAATCAGCGAACATGTTTATAAATAAAGTTGTTTTCTAAATAAAGTTTGAGGAAGCTTGGTGGTGACGACGTTGATCCGCGACCATGGTGTGCTGTAGTCCGTTTATAGCCTACTGTTAGCCTTTTATATCTGACGACTTTATTTAGGCTTCAAAATGTATAAATGTTGTGTTAACTTGTAAAGATTTTCTTGATATACAAAACGTGTAAGTGTCATAACCCTTTGTTAAACACAGAGCTTATTTTCTGCGATTTTCCAAAAGTCTATGGGAAAAATGCATAGGCTTTCAATCGAGGGAACCCGTGCGCCGCTAACTTCCAGGTTGGCCTACAAAAACACGTCATCCCTGGGGCACTCTATTACTTATGAATGGGAGAAACTGCTAAGTAAAAGAGCCAATCGCGGATTGATGAAGTCATTGCGTCACTGCAGCTGCCGTTAGAAGCTTCGGTTCCCATAGAAACCTGAGACTCACGCTTAAGACTGCACATGCGCATTGGCTCATCTAGTCTGGAAAATAAGCTTTTTTAGCACTATTTGAGCATAAGAAACAACATTTGTGAGTCAGTTCATGTCAGATTTTGTTCAAATAAGTTATTTAATTGTGAGTTTGCCAAGCAGTTTTTGAGATTTCAGGATTCCCCCATTCAAATAGATAGGACTTGGTCTTGGATGTCCAGAATGAGGCATTGCAAATATGGCTGCCAAGTGAACAGACTTTCCTTAAAAGGGACTTTGCTAATACCTTTTTCATTGCCATTAAAGTCACATTTTGGTTTATACTGGTTTTAGTATAAACAAGTTTAAAATGAATGAAAAATGCAGTAAGACAAATTCTAGATACAATGTATGAAAACAATTATATGCATTTACATATCGCTGAAGCAAATTTATGGCGCCAAATCTGAGAGCTTTGAGAGTCTGTCTATGACTTCAGAAGAATAAGAATATATTGCATGTATCATATGAAACTGCTTTTATGATAATGTTATGTTTTTTTTTTTTTTTTCTTTTTCAGCTTGTCGGTCTCGGTACCCAATCATTTTCTTTATGTGGTGTAGAATGACATGAAGCTGAGTAAATGATGACAAAATGGGTGAAATATCTTTTTAAATGCAATTGCTTTTGATTTCTTCTGCAAAGCACAAACACAAGCAGGTGATTTGACTTTCATCATCCCTCTTGCTAATCAATGGGAGGATTTTCTTTTTCTTGTCACTGGCTATTTTATTAATATTCATGACATTCATTAGCATGAAGCCATCTCGATTGGGAGCTGCCACACTGGGGCTCTAATGTAGTCACTTGATGCAAGTATTGTTTCTAGGGAAACCAGCTTAATGAGTTGCCGTCAAGAAGGGTGAGATTGTAAACTGATAACACCTTCTCTTGCTGCTCTCCATATTTACACATACACAGACACACACTCTTGAGATAACGCCTACAGCTGTGAACTGGAAGTTAGCTGTGTGAAATCCCTTTGCACGTGAACTCTTTTCACCCATTTGTGTGCTAACCAACCATGCTAGCTGGCTTGCACTTCTCATCAGTAGCAGAAGAAATGGTTGCTAATTGTCAACAAACCTTGTTATGACTGAAGCCTCATTACTTCAATGGGACTTTCTGGTTCTGTGGAGCTTCTTTTTCATACTGGGTTAAAGGGTTTGTTTACCCAAAAAAGAAAAAGAGAAAAAGATAAATTACTCACCCTCATGTCGTTCCAAACCCGTAAGACTTTCAGTCATCTTAGAAACACAAATGAAGACATTTTAAATTAAATCTGAGAGATTTCTGTCCCTCCATTGACAGTCTATACAACTGACACTTTGTCGCTTCAAAAAGTTCACAAATAGATCGTAAAAATGATCCATATGAATTGAGCAGTTTTGTCTAAATTTTCTAAATAGGCTAGATCACTTTTTATGATGAACGGATTGGATTTAGGATTTTATTCACATTTAAACATTGATCAGAGAACATAAAAAGAAGTTCAACCGAACTTGCTTGATGTGCAAGAACAAACTTCATTGGTTCTTGTGGAAGCTCTTACCTGCTGCGTAACATGCAAAAATGAACCTCATTGCACGTCAAGCGAACATGCTTGAGCTTCCATTGACCTTATCTGATGTGTGTTGATGAATGTTTATAAGTGAATAAAAGCCTAAATTAAATATGTTATATTCATTTGTGTCTCACAGATGAACGAAAGTCGACATGTCACCCTCACACAGTAAATGAGGATAATGTGAGTGAACTAACCCTTTAACAAAACAATATTGTATCTTACAACATTGATTAAATATTACAAAGGAAGAAAAAAAAAATATGCACAGATGAATTGTTCACAATAAGATCTATGACATGCATTTAGAAAACAGATGAATTATCATTTCATGCTGACTTAAACTCACAATTTACAGCCACAGAGATCAGGAGCGGAATGACTAAAATGAAGGCATGTAGGCTTTGGGCTAGGCTACGATTAGCAGAATAATTTGTAGAAGTTAACTATGAGCTTCAGTCGAGAAATTAGTAAAATAAGGTGTGCAAATAGAGTCTTGCTATACACAATTACTAAAGCAATAGGTCAGTGAAGACTGAAAGACAGTTATTTTTCCAAAGAAAAGTGGTATTATTAGGCATAGTGCAAAAATCCGCTTAACTATAGTAAAATCACTGGCCTTTAGACATTTTTTAGAATATTTTTGCCAACTAGCTAGGCTGGAAAACACTGCTATTAGAATATGTTGTGTAATACATCAGCATGCAGTTAAAGGTATTCATGAGCCAGACTGGACCCAGCCAAAACACTTCCAAACACAACATATCCAGTCATAGTGTGCACAAACAAAGAAAGACTAAGCGACATCCAAAGCTATCTCACTACCAATTTGTACGTATTTTACAAGGCTAGTCGTACGAATTAATACGATTTGTCTAAACCCCAGTGACGGGTAGGTTTAGGGGCGGGGTTAGGGGTAGGTCATTCATACGAGTTCATACAAATTTGGCAACTTGTAAAATACGTATGATTTAGCAAAAAAACGTATGAAATCCTATGAGTGAGGTTGTATGAATTCGTACGAATTAGCCACCTCGTAAAATACATATGAATTGCTGTGAGATCCAGTTGGCAACATTATATGCTTTAAAAAATGCTGGGTTAAAAACAAACCAAGTTGGGTTGAAAATGGATTTAACTCAACTATTGTTTAAAAATGAACCAAAAGAACATTTATTAATACTTTTATTAATAAAAATTAAACAATAATCATTAAATTGCTTATTAATAAATGTTCACCTTTTGATTATTATTGTTGCCTCTAGTAATTATGTGTCCGATTTTTAATTTCCAACCTATTTTGGGTTCATTTTCAGACAGCCATATAGTAATTTTTAAACAATAGTTGGTCTAAATAAAACTGCCCAGCACGTTGGGCAAACATTTAACCCAATCGCTGGGTTTGTTCATTTTCAACCCAACTTGGGTTGTTTTTACCCCAGCATTTTTTAGAGTGTAATAGTGGACTAAATTAGTAACAATGTCTACAATGTGTAAATAATATTACTATCTGTTATGTTCAAACTATCATGTGTCATTCCGGAAAGAATGATTTTCTATTAAAGAAAGGTTTATTTCCAGTCTAAATGATATTAAAAATCAAATTCAGGATAAATGAAGAGAGAACACATAAAAGATAAAGAAAAAATACACACCTCATACATTGCTCTCCGTAAATAGTTTATTTGTCAAATTGAATGGATTTGCCATTAAAGCTGCATTTCTCCCTTCGACTCATTCAGATTTCAGAGAAAGCTACTTAAGAGGTTCTGTCACTCTTTCATTATCCTCTCATTTCTGAGGGACAGGACCGTTCTCCTTCATGTTTGCGGCGTGTGCTGGCAGAAGCTCAGAAAATAAACCTACAACCCTACCCTTCGATTTCATTAAAGATCCTGTTTGCATAATTATCCATGCACTATAAATCAAGCAGAATGAATCTATCTCAAGGAGCTTAATTGAAAGCGATTTTTTTTTCCACAGCCACATATTTGGACATGGTGGAGGAGCCGGCCTGGTGATAGATGGAGAACCCAGTGCAAACAGTTTGAGTGAGTCAGGTCTTGATTGATCAGTGCCCTCTGGGAGAAGAGAAGGCTGGATCTCGATCCCAGAGCTTGGAGATTAAAGCTTTAACAAGTCCCCTGTCCTTCTCACTTTCCTCTCAACCTCCTCTAAAGTCTGACCTTCTTACATGAATCTGTATGATCTCGTCTTGCCGCTATATAAGTGACTTGAAAATTGTCACAGGGTTTTTCATGAGCGTCACCGTTCTCCATTGGGCCCGTCAGTTTGATTTAAAATGCCTACAATTTATTAGCGGTCCCCACGGTGCATTTTGTAATTCCTTTAGACATTTTTGTAAGGGTTTAGTTGTGGCCTTAGTGATGCCCCAGTGCGATACTGTAAACCAACATCAAAGGCCGCATTATTCCTTCACACTGATGCCCATAAAGAGCGTAGCGGCTTTTGCATGGATAAAGAAACAAGAGTTGTGCAGCTGGAGTGATTCTTTTCACCTCTCGTTCTCATTTCTCCTCTTTTGTCTTGTATACTGTTGAGGCTTGACTCCTTAAGGCAAACAGCATGCAGGGATGTAGCAGTGGCATGTGTGTGTGTGTGTGTGTTTGGAGGAGAGCAGATGTAAGGGTGGATGTGCATGGGCTGGGAGCAGCCAGAATCGGTCTCTCCTCTCTGTTCCTCGACTGACCCCACTATAAGACTGCCAAAAGAGTCACCGCAGGGGGTCCGCAGCAAACAGACATGCATTTCATAAGGGGTTGTCAATGGAGAAAGTTATAGAAGGACATATGAATATATAAAAAAAAAAAAAAACTATACCTGTATATCAGGCACAGTGTTTATTTAGTGGCTTCCAAGTGATATATATATATATATATATATATAGGGGTGTACAAGTATTCGTCCCAAACCATCACGGTTTGGTGCATAAAGTCACACTCCAACATCACCCCAACACTCCAACAGTCAGTCACAGGTGATCCACATTCCAATCCTGATGGAGGCGCGTGTGGTAATGCAATGCTGTTTGCTAACCGCCACAACAGGAAAAAGCACAGAAGATCTATGC
This sequence comes from Megalobrama amblycephala, assembly GCF_018812025.1. Lineage (NCBI taxonomy): Eukaryota > Metazoa > Chordata > Actinopteri > Cypriniformes > Xenocyprididae > Megalobrama > Megalobrama amblycephala. The sequence continues at coordinate 32,914,714 of NC_063065.1, forward strand.
CTCTCAACCAGTGTTTCAACTGTGGAAAGACATCAATAAAACAACTTGAGAATATTATCTCAAATAGCATTGCATTTACCTCAGGCAAGTCATTTAGTGTCCACAGCATGTTAGTTCACTACTGGAATGAACCTTAGAGGGGAGCATTTCACTAAATATGTGCACTATATTAGCTTATATATTAATTATATTTGCTTTTTCTGTTAGTAATGTCTTATTTAATATATGTTTAAATAAATTTGTCATGAAAACAAGTTATGACAGCAACTGTGTAAATGATCATATTTCAAAAATGAATTGGAGCAGAAAATTAATTTGAAAATACTTTTATAATTAGATTTAGAAGTTCATGCAAAACATGCATTATGTGCCATTTACTTTTTTTTTTTTTTTATTGAGTGTTGACGTTATTATGTCTGAAAAATAAATAGCAACTGAATTTAATAGTTTGGGCTCTATTGTTAATTGTGACATTTAATGTTATAGTAAAGTGCAAGAAAATTTTTTTTTTAATTATAATTGAATTTATTTAAAGAGAGGGACACAAATTGACACAAACCACTATTTTATAAAAAAGAAGAAAAAGAAGCAATTTTATGTTTAGTTTTCTGTACCATGAACCATGACTTCCATCATGTTTGTGTACTGTTACACCCCTAATAAATTATATATATACACACACACACACACACACACACACACACACATACATCTATACATCTATATTCCAATAATTTTCTAATACTTCTAGACAAATAATCCCAGGGAAAGCCCCTCTCCCACAAGATATAAAAATATCTCCGTTCATGCCCCTCTGTGTCAAAGTTAGGGCACTCAGTGGGGTGCAGACTTCAAAGCAAGAAGGGAATTCTCCAAAAACAACTGCTGGCAATTTCAAATCAACCCACCCTTTGAGTCATCCCCTCTCTCAGACTGCTATTCCTAAATATTTCCTCTTCCAATTTTCCCCATGCTTCATATGCCAATTACTATTTTAGATATGTCATTTCTGTAATTATTATTATTATTATTAATAATTTTTAAATATAGAATGTTACAGTGAATACAACCTCAAAAACATTCATAATATTAAACTATTCAACTAATAAAACAAAATAAATGTGAATTAATAATTCAGTTATTCACGAAACAATCACAGAATTAGCTATGTTTTGTCATAAAAGCACGGTGGCCCCAGACAGCAGCTCTATGCCAGATAAGAGAGAGTGGGGGGCAAGAGAGGCTGAGAGAGAGTCAGAAGAGGACCTGCCTATTTTGCTTAACAGTTGGTGGGAAATGAAAATGACCTGGCAGGGTTAAAGGCCAAAAAACATGTCAAGAATTTCCCAGGATACATTTCAAGGGCGACCAGGACAGTGAAAAGGAGGCTCGCTTTCATTTGTGCTTCACAATCAGAAGCATGTATTTCAGCGTCCGTTAAATGAAAAAGGAGAAAAGGCTTGTGAAATAGATTATGCTCCATCAATAGAGACAGAAGGAGACGTGGGTTATTGTGTGTTGGCTGATGGGTTTGGGCTGCATTGCACTGTGGGTAAGCAGGCTCTCTGTGGCCTCAGCAGGAAGCTGGCTGCTCTGGCCCGTCCTCAGGTGCTGTCACTCTCCAATCCACCATATTAATTATGGGATAAAGACTCTAATCCTTTGCCTTTGAAGCACCAGGCTGGTTTTGAAGCTGGACTTTGGAGCACACACAAAAAAATGAATGCTATATGACTGTGTAAAGACGAACTTCCTTTCATTTTCATTTTTCCCCTTGGGTCTTGTTTTAACAATTCCTTCACCCTTCATCTGCATTGAGCACTTAGATAATACATTTGGTGTCTTTGGTCAGAGAATTGAAACAAACCAAGAGCGAAAGTGACATTTGTGATTGTGGGGTCGCACCAGTTGCACCGCCCTAAGGACGTCCCTGGAAATCCCTACCAATACGATCCCACTTCAACTAGCAAAATGGATTTTCCCTATATTGCATGTTGTTTTATAGTTTGTAAAGATATGCTCTAGTTGTGGACTCACTGAACCTACATATACATTGATCCCAGAATTATTGCCCCCTGTTGTATGCTTTTAGGCCCAGGTATCATTAGCTTGCAGCTCTGGTGCATAGCCCTAAATAAACCTCTAATTGTTCCATACTGTATTATATTATATTAAAACTACAGCATTAATGATGCTTTTTAAAATTCGTCTTACAGCAAAATTTTATTGGACTGATGGAAATTCCTCTGAGGAGACATTTAAAGCATTAAAGCGTGAATTCTGTCATTAATTACTCACCCTTAATGACCTTTGTTCATCTTCAGAACACAAATGAAGATATTTTCAATGACCTTTGTTCATCTTCAGAACACAAATGAAGATATTTTCAATGAAATCCAAGAGGTTTCTGTCACTCCATAGAGCTCCAACGCAAATACCACTTTTAAGGTCCAAAAAGGTAGTAAAGACATCATTAAAGTACTCCATGTGACTCCAGTGGTTTAACCTCAATTTTATGAAGTGCTTTGTTTGCGCAAAAACAAAAACATAATTTACCACTTTGTTTACAAAATTATTATGGCTGCCTTATAATAGTCGACTAACCATTAGTCAACAAGAAGAAGCTTATTCAACCCAAATTGTTATTAGTCAGAAAGGACTAGCTCCTTTAACACCAGGAAATCCAAACATTCGCCTATCAATCACCATTCATAGACCTCAAATATGGCTTATTACTTGAAACACCTAAGTAGCAACTTTACAAGTCTGCTCACTCTAACGTCAATCTATATAAATGTGCGATATTATTTGGTGCATATCCAAGTGTCTCTGTGGAGAGCATGCTTACTGCATGAGATGGAGGCGATCACTTGGATTTAACTTAAAATAGTCCAATAGGAATAATCCAACATTCGAAACAGGAAATTATTTGCTTTAATTTCTGTAAACTCACAATAACAACAAAAAAAGTGCTTTTGTAAAATAATGAAAACAAACAGGATGTGCTTTCTGCCGTCTCGGTCTCAAGTAAACTTGAGTGCGTCACAAAAACGAGAAATATATGATAAATGAGAAATATATCTATGGAAAGCTTGAAATGTTTACTTTTAAATGAAATGACAAAACAAATATTCTCAATTATGTAATCCATATGAAACGTGCATATAGGAGGACTGTGGAGATGTTGACTAGAAAAATCTTTAGTCGAGGGCAGCCCTAAAAATATTATCCAAAGCTCGTCAGCTCTCGCTTGAACACAAAATGCATGCGTCATGGTGCTCTCGCAAACACTCATGCACGTGCGTTGTGTTGACATGCAAATTTGAAATCAACACGCATGTGTCATGATGTTCTTGTAAACGCATTTTGCAGATCAATATTTTCATAAATAAGGTGGTAAATTTATGTTTTTTTGCCCAAACAAAGCACTTCTGTCACGTGTGTTCTGAAGATGAACGAAGATCTTACGGATGTGGAACAACACAAGGGTGAGTAATTAATGACAGAAATATTCATGTTTTGGTGAACTAACCCTTTAAGGGTTAACTAACCCTTTAAAGTCTCTTTTTTCCTCTTTTTTTAAACATTCAGGTTGCATTGTCATGATATCTCATACACAAGATTATACATTTAAACAGATGCAAAACAGAAGAGACCAAACACAATTCAGTACACTGTAAAAAATGACCGTGATTTTAACAGTAAAAGACTGTAAAAATGCTGCGGTGAAAAACTGTCAATTGGTTTACAGAAAGTTTCGTACTATATACGGTGAATAACTGTAATAGATCTAACGGTACATGTGATGTAATTTTACAGTAAAATACTGTTAAATTCACAGTTTTTGGAAGTGAAAAATAACAATTCATTGTAAAATTTACAGTGAAAAACCGTAAATTGACATTCCCACAATTCCCTGCGTGACACTTTTCCTTTTTTATATATTTTCATTGAAATAACTTAGTTTTTCTCATTTTTTTTCTAATCAGTTATGTACATTAGGGTTTTATGTTACATCTAATGTTGTTAAATTAATGTTTATTGCATTTTTAAAATTTCATGCATGTTACCATGATGGTGTTTAGTGTGTGTGTGAATGACACTGTGTGCACCTTCAATATGTTAGTGTTGTCCTTCTCAGCTTGTGGAAAAGCTGCTTGTGATGAACTTTGATTCATCATGTGACTCTCATCACCACTGTGTTTGGTGACTGTCAGTGTATTATAAAGGTACAAAACAGATATTAGTACTTCATTAGGTTGGTAAATTAACATTATATCAGTTAATGAAATACGTTATTTTACCGTAAATTTAACAGATTTTTTTTTTGTTATGTTGCTACTGTATCTTTTACGGTAAAGTTCTAGCAACCACGGCTGCCGGTTTTTTACCGTAAATTTTACTGGGATTTTTTTTACAGTGTATGTAAATAGAAATAGGTGTAAGAAAGAACACCAATCGGAATTCAGTATGCAGATATGACCGTGGTGTCATCTTCTTGGTTACATTTCAGCATAGTCATTTTTTCTTCTAAAAGTCACATTAAGAAAACAATATAAGACAGTAGACAGCAGACCTAAGAATAAATGATTCTTTAATATTATTAATAAAATAAAGTGGGTCAATTTTGATACTGACACTAAACAATGTGTTCAGTTATTTTACAAAACCCAAGCCATTTCTAGTAGATTCAAAATGTGTCTCTAAAACTTTTACAAGGGCTCCCCCTAAACTGCAAGTCCTTGCCAGGTTTCCCTGGAAGAAATGGAAACGTCTTAAGACCACATCAAAAGGGAGTCCCTGCTGTAGTGCTGGACAACATTGTCAGTGGCCAGGCAAGCCTGAGCTGTGTTCTGTGATGTGAATCAGTGGTAGGCTGCAGTGTGAAGGCCGAGCAGGTTCTGGATGTATGCCTCCACAGCTCCACATGAAGCCATGGAGAGAGAGTGAAACCTACAGACTGGCTGCTGTTTTTATGGTTGTTGTTTCAGGTGGAGATCGTGGCTAAAGCAGCTGTGGGTTTGAATGCTGCCCTCTTGTGCTGGATTCTACACTGTCTGGATTATGGGCTGTAAAATGATGTGAAATTTCAACATTGCATGATTCTCTCCAAAATGCATGATTCAACCGGAATGGCTTGTTTCAAGATTTCTAGATCCGTATGCTAGTATATGTTCTACTCTTTCTTGATGGACTGATTAAACAACATTATAAAAACATAGAGTTAAGTTCAATATATTTACATTTTCAGGGTGGTTGTTGTGTTACTATGTAGTTGCTAGGACATTGCGAAACAGTTTGGGAAACCCTGTTCTAAGGGATATTTTTGTCTGTCAGCGGAAAAAAAAAACTTGGAAGTCTAGTTAAAGGATTAGTTCACCTCAGAATTAAAATTTCCTGACAATTTACTCACCCCCATGTCTTTCAAGATGTTCATGTCTTTCTTTCTTCAGTTGAAAAGAAATTAAGATCTTTATGGAAAACATTCGGTTTTTCGCCATATAGTGAACTTCAGTGGTTACCAATGGGTTGAAGGTCCAAATTGCAGTTTCAGTGCAGCTTCAAAGGGCTCTACACGATCCGAGGAATAAGGGTCTTATCTAGTGAAACGATTGGTCATTTTCTAAATATATATATGGTTTGTGGTGAAAAGTGTATAATTTTTAATTTAGTTTTAGAAAATGACCGATCGTTTCGCTAGATAAGACACTTATTCCTCAGCTGGGATCGTGTAAAGCTCTTTGAAGATGCACTGAAACTGACATTTGGACCCAGTTGAAGTCCACTATATGGAGAAAAATCCTGGAATGTTTTCCTCAAAAACCTTAATTTCTTTTCGACTGAAGAAAGAAAGAAATTAACATCTTGGATGGCATGGGGGTGAGTAAATTATCAGGAAATTTTAATTCTGAAGTGTACTAATCCTCTAAGGAATAGCTGAAGGTTTGTTAAATGGTATGTTGAATGAAAAATATTTCTGCTTTTATTTTTAGAAAATGAGGGTGAATAAATGATAACAGCATTTTATTTTTTGGCTGTTCCTTGTGAACAGTGTCTGTAATTTTCTTCAAATGTGTGATTTCAATTATACACTGTTGTCTTGATCTTATTAAAATGTTTGGCAACAAAACAATCAATATGGCAGCATTAACCACCAAATAATCTTTTGACTTTTAAAGAAAAGCAGAAGTCATATGTGGAGAAAGACACAGAGTGAAAGGAGAGGAAAAAATGACCTGCCGCTTTCATGAGGCCAAGAAGAAAGAAAAAAAAAAAAGGTGGAAGAGAGGAAATAATTGTTTGATCTGTCCTTTGCCTGTCGCTGCCCTAATCACTCAAGACTGATTCAGAAAATGCAGGCTTGAATGTCAGAGGGCCACCTGCGGAGAGCTAGTCCGTTTCCTCTGCTCTGCGCGCCCATAGCCTTGTAATCACCACTCTTTCTCTCTGCACCGACTTGGCACTCTACAGCTGCCTTGATTGAGCACCTCAATCTAACAAGGTATCCACCAGTCCTGCCAGACTATTGCGGACGATTGAAGATGCCCCTGATGATCTCAGAGCAGCCTTTCTGCGGTAAACTCTTCCACCATAAAGTCCAAAAACACAGAAGCTATTTGAATGTAAAAATAAAGGAAAGCCAAGAACCATAAAGACAGAATCTGTGCGTTATTCACAGGAGTTATACAATATTAAATAATATCTTGGACACTTTTTTTTTTTTTTTTCCTCAACATAATGAATGTATAATAATAGCATAATAGCAGGGACCAGTACATTATTCAAGTTATTCACTTTTGTGTTCAATAGAAGAAAGTAATTTAGGTTCATTTATTTATTTATTTCAATTCTGTTTGGTGCTGAAATTAATCATTTCGAATAATATTGTAATCTTCTGGTGTTTAGGAAAATCTGTACTTCATTGTTAGTAACCCATTGTAAAAATCAAACGTGTTGAAATGATCCATTTTTTTTCTGTGTACACTATAATAAATGCTGGGTTAAAAACAACCCAAGTTGGGTTGAAAATGGACAGCAATTGGGTTGTTTTAACCCAGCGGTTGGGTTAAATGTTTGCCAAACCTGGCTGGGTGCTTTTATTTAACTCAATTATTGTTTAAATATTACTGTATTGCTTGCTTAAAATGAACCCAAAGTATGTTGGCAATTAACATCTATTAATAATTGTAACAAATAATAATTAAACAATAAACATTTATTAAATTGCTTATTTATAAATGTTCACCTTTTGATGATTTTTAATTTCCATCCTATTTTGGGTTCATTTTAGGGCAGCCATATAGTCATTTTTAAACAAGAGTTGAGTTAAATAAAACTACCCAGCATTTAACCCAGCCGCTGGGTTTGTCCATTTTCAATGCAACTTGGTTTGTTCTTAACCCAGCATTTTTTAGAGTATAATAAAATAAAGGTCTGTAATGGACAAAGCAATGTCTCACAAGAGTACAACCCCAGCTTCTGTGATTGTATAGACACAATCTTGTATGTTTCAGAAAATACATTTTAAAGATTGTCAATAATTTAAAAGTTTAAACCTTTCAATATGAAACTATGGGGGTCTGAACAACCAAGGTTCTGGGTGTCCAATCATAGCAGTATTGATTATTCATAATCATCAGCCAGTGTCCAGGCTTGCACCATTTTTGGACAAAAATAAGAACCAGAAAATAAAGGTAATCAATGGTGAAATACTGCAGAATGCCTCTATCATCATTTTCTGTGGGTAAGTGGGCACAATATCTTGTACGGGAAAGGAGTTTGGTGAGAAGTTGAAACTCCCCTGTGATTTCTGTGTCTGTTCCCACTGCCCCCATGTCACTGCTCTGAAGGTCCCACGGGGAATGTCCCTTTAGATCTCTTGTAAAGACCTCTCACCCCACAACAGGACTAATTGTTTTCAGGCATGCATGTTTGAGTGACAAGGGTCTCACTTGCAGCTTGTAGACTGCAGAGTCGCTGGTCTGTAGCATGTATCGTTTTAAGGGTCATTGTATGAAACAGGTGTTTTTTCTAGGTTGACAAGATGATTTGGGTTTTGATTTTTCTTATCAAGCCTCTACAAATGATTCAGAACGCTGCAGCACGTCCTGTCTTTAATGAGCCCAAAAGAGCCCATGTCACACCTCTCTTCATCTCTCTGCACTGGCTACCACTTGCTGCTCGCATCAAGTTCATGGCGTTGACGCTTGCTTACAGATCTACCACAGTAACTAATACTGTAACGCATTACTTTTTAAATAAATTAACTCCGTTACCATTACCATATGGTGCGTTGTACGTTACTTTTTTAAATTAATTTATTTTGGCTGAAGTGTAGCCTACAGCCTAACCTGTTTACAGCAGCGACGCATTTTAGGATTGGTGGATGCCAACCACTGTAAACACGAAGACGCGCTGTGGGCGTGTTTCCGTTTATTCAAGTATGTGCGGCAGTCCTGGAGAGTCAAGGCGAGAACAAGACGAGTTTCTCAAAGTGGAAATACGCTCATTATTTCACTTTAGTTGAGCATAAAGACAAAAACCTTTTAGTCAAATGTAAGCTGTGTCTTTCTGGTTCGAAGGTCATATCTACTGCGACAAACATGTGACATGCTGGATCAAAAATATGTGAAATAAGTTTTTCTAGTCGACTAGTAGTTGTTCATTTAAGCCATTAGTTGACTAATCACATTTATATTAATTTAATTTCTTAAATACTGGAGAGAATAAACTACTAATGAGCGTTTATGTAATATAGGCTATGCATTCAAGCGCACGCATAATGCTTGCCATAAAGAACCGGCAAAAGTAATGATTGTGAATATGACAAAAAACAGCAAGGAGACATTTTAATTGTTTATTAATAAAGTAATGTTTTCTGAATCAGTGTCGGCTGCAAAGATGAAGTTGACATTGCTGACTCTCATCATCTCCGCATATACTGAACGCGCCTAGAGAGAAAATGCACATTTCATTCGGATTACATAATCAAAGTAGACTATTTTCGTTTTTAATTATTTCGTTTTAAAGTAGGTATTTCAAACTTTCTCTAGATATATTTCTCATGTCTGTGAGGCAAGCAGCCTATACGCTGAGTTTCGGTTGATTTAGCCTATAAGTCGCGCTCCAGTTCAGTGATCGCGCCGGCGCATCAATGATTATATTGCCTGCTATAATTGCTTCTTATTTATTAAATCCAGGCAATTGGTTGATGAAACATTGATTAAAATTAAGATACAATTTTTACAAAACGAAATTCACTTTAAAGAGAGGCTTTCTACAAAACAAAACTTAATGAAGTGGTCAAAATCATGTCTGACCCACTCCATGACTCCCGATATATTGCACATCTTATGATGCATCTTACTCATGCTGTTCACTTTTCATAATCAAGTAAATGAATTTAAAACATAACATAGGACTATTTAAACATATATATGACACTACATTTTCTTTAATGACAGTACAGAGAAATTTCATAAGCAAATGCGGAATTATTTATTCTTAGACTTATATTTAATATTGGGGGCATTCAAGTTATTTGACATATTTTATTTATTTATTTTTTAAAGTAACGCAATAGTTACTTTCCCTGGTAATTAGTTACTTTTATAATGATGTAACTCAGTTACTAACTCCGTTACTATTTGTGAGAAGTAACTAGTAACTATAACTAATTACTTTTTTAAAGTAACGTGCCCAACACTGCTCAGCACCCTCCTACTTCCACCCCTACCAAAAACATGCAATCACAAAAGGAATGAAGGCTTGTGGTACCATCTCAGAGAGGCACAAAATCACTCTCCAGAACATTTTCGTTCTCATCTCAACTCATCTCTTTCATGAGCACTTAACCTCATCTTAAAAAAAAAATAAAAAATCCTAACCTTTAATTTCCTATCCTTTCATTTTCTTATTTCCCTCTCAATTGTAGCATATGATACTCTGAGCAATGTCTGAAACTTGTATTGTGAGCATTTCTTGTGTCTATTAGCCTCTTCATGATGACTTGCTTGTTCATATCCTCACTTGTAAGTTGCTTTGGATAAAAGCGTCTGCTAAATGAATTAATGCAAATGTAAAACACTTAAGTGCATTTTTTGTAAGATTTCAAAGGCTTATCAGGGAAATAATGTGTTTTCAATGTTAAAAGTCTTGAGTTCAATTTCTGACATCTTAATATCCTCCCTTATGCTGAAAAACAAAACACACTAAAAAAATGCTGGTTTACAAACAACCCAAGAAGGGTTGAAAATGGACAAACCCAGTGGTTGGGTTAAATGTTTGCCAAATGTGCTGGGCAATTTTATTTAACCCAACAATTGTTTAAAAATGACTATATGACTGGCTTAAAATGAACCCAAAATAGGTTGGAAATTAAAAATCAGACACATAATTACTAGAGGAAACAATAATAATCAAAAGGTGAACATTTATTAATAAGCTTTTTAATACATGTTTATTGTTTATTTTTTATTCATTAAACTTTTTAATAAATGTTCATTTTACAGTCACTGGGTTTGTCCATTTTCAATCCAACTTGGGTTGTTTTTAACCCAGCATTTTTTAGAGTGCAAGATATAGACTTAAAAGGATAATTATGTCATTATGATAAAGGTTTTTGATGTGTTAAATATTCATTGATTTAAAATGCCAAAAGACTGATGCACAATAAGCACACAACTTCATATAATATATTCATATATTAGTTTTCGCATGTGTAAATGAGGGACACAACAGGCACCTTGACTTGTACAATGACCCTGAATGTATTTAGGCCTATCACAATCATGCACTTTGTGCTGATGATTAATAATTGCAATTAACAATTTAATCCTGTTTTGTTCATGTCACTCACAGTGTAAGCCTAATACATTATTTTTCCTTGGAATTGTATAAAATAATTAAAACATATATAATAAAATAGGCCCATATAATAAACTTTAATGCTGTAAAAATTATATTATATTATATTATATTATATTATATTAAAATATTATTATATGATATTATATTATATTATCTTTCTATGCTTAAAAATTGTGAGTAGATTGAATAACCATGATCAGACGATTAATCAATAATCACGACAGGCCTAAATAAATTTAAAAAGATTTCAAAGTTATCTTTTCTCTACTAAATTCTTGATGCTTCAGAAAGCCGGGTGTTTGGAAACAGCCATGGTACTCTTGAGGCATGCCACTAAAATTTATGATCAATTATGGCTTTTCTAAAGCTGGATTTAACATGTCATATATGTCACGCTTCTCTGGGAAATAATGACTTTGAATGGATTTCAGAAAGTTGAAATTTATCCTCCTATTGCCCTGGGTTCCTTACATCCGTTCCCTGCTTAATATAATACTGTTGATTTAACAATGATGTATTTGAACCTCTGGGCACTTTTTCATTTAATAGATGGTTTTGCAGGGTGCACAGGGTGCTACATTATTCTGGTGGGCTTGAGTGAGTGATAGACCCGCGATATGGCGGTAAGTCCATCAACAGCAGTTATATTCAATTTCTGAGGAGAACATTTGTCACATGGGATAGGTAGCATTAACACAATGAAAGAGTCTTAAGTCACTGTTAAGTCACCGTACAGCAGCGCAGGCCATGCGACCGCACGTTTTGACGTCTCCTTTTCCCGTAGTGGCCGCTCTACCTTTACCTCAGCACATAATATGACGGAGCATTGATTAATTGTACATTTAAGTGGATGCACAGCCCTCCTCTCTATAATAAATTATAGTCATTAATCAATAAAGCACAGTGTAATACAGGGACTTGGGGGACATGCTGCTTTCTAATGGAACGCTGAAACACATGGCTGGTCCTCTACCGGCAATGACCACTCGACAAGATGCTCTACGCCTGCCTCCATCCAATTAAACCAGATAATTAATGAACATCCTTAACTTCGATAATGGGATTTGCCATTCAAGCTATTCCGCCCATAAATTTTTGATGGTCAACAACTTTGTGAAGACCTTATAGTGTAAATGCTTTTGAGTACAGTATAATAAAAATCCTATATGTTTGTATACGCGGGGTAATATATATGATAGATGAAACAGACAGATGTACCTGAAATGATACAGCATAAATGTTTAGTCTCTCTCTGTGGTTTTCACGTCAGGGCCAGAATGCAAAGCAATTTTTTTTTTTTTTTTTTTTTTTTTTGTGGAAAAATGTCTTTAACCCAAGATAGAGTCCAAAGGTCTAAAAGGGTTAGTTCACTTCAGAATTAAAATTTCCTGACAATTTAGATAATTCATGTCATCCGGGAGTTTATGTCTTTCTTTCTTCAGGAAAAAATTAAAATAAATAAATAAAAAATATATATATATATACTTTTTAACCACAAATGCTATCTTGCACTGCTCTGCGATGTGCCAGATTACGTGATCACGTTGGTAAGGTCACGCGTGGTCAAAAGGCCTTTATATAAAAAAAGGCAAAACAACGATGTTGGACAATTTTGAAGCTGGCAGAAAAAGTGAGTTTTTTGCCCTACCGCGGTATACTTCCACGTAATGCGTGGCGCATCACAGAGCAGTGCAAGACGAAGGTTGATGCTAGAAAATGATATTGTTTTGCTAGATAAGTTTTAATGCTGTTTATATGTCTATGTGGTGTTTTTAATATGCTTTAAGACAAACCATGTGCAAATTCACAAGTCAACACCATTGCTGAGTATTTCTCTTTAAAACTGCAGCGATCTAAAGATAGTTTCAAAAACATGTTTTGAAATCGCTGGTGTTTCTTACATCACAAACTACCTTGTAACCAATCACATCAATGTGTGGGCGGGCTTTAGCATATCATTAACTGACCAGGTAAGGAGTCTCAAAAGAAGCCAGGTTATCTTTCTGTTGATGTGAAAAATTGTGTAGATTTATCAATATAGCTGGTGTATGATGTATATTATGATGTTATGATGAATTATATGCCTTTCTCCACTGACTTTCTGAGCTGTTCAAAGCCTTTCTAAGTATACCATTTTATAAGGCAGCTGTTTGACTCTGAGATGACGAACATGGTTTGTAACATTAGCAACACATTATTAGCAGCTGTTGTTAATGTAGTCAAGCAAAAGGTTAAACTTATTAATTAGCGTCATGTGTCCAATGTTGTAAAAAGCAATACCATTGTGCAGCGCTTAACTCCGTAAGTTAAATGAGTGGATCTTTGCGTATACTAAATGAAGCAAAGGTGTAGAGTTACATTCAAGCTATTTTAAGGCTTGATTGAAGACATTTTTTTTTACAGGAAAAAAAAAAAAAAATTAAATGTGTCATTTTGGTGATCAAAGATGAGTTTTAAAGGATAAAATTATTGACTACAGGGGGACTTAAAATGAAACAAGCTCCATTATACTCAAGCATTATACGGATCGAGCAACCTCTAAGCAACAGAACAGAATTTTCCTCTGAGCTTCCAAGAAATAAAATGGCATTTATACTTATCAAAGCAAACTAAATAGCCAGGCTTTTCATCAACACAAGTTCAGTCATGGGAATATAAATGATCCAGGCGATTTGATTGTGCCTAATGGAACTGGATGAAAGGTAATATTAACTATGCTGAAGCCAGGAAAGAAATAGATAAATAGATAATAATGCTGAGGGAAAACAATTAAGTGCTTCAGTAGTGGATAAATGACTTGTAATGTTTGCCTGGCTACCTGAAAAGCACTTTCTTCATCTAATGCCGTCTGAAGCTGTCACAGTGTCGTAGCTTTAGCCCATTTGATTAATGATGAGCTGTGGGCACAGCTAGCAGCTAAAGTCTCAATTATGAAAAAGCCAGTAACTAGTGCAATGTTGCTGATGCCTTTATTCCACTGACAGCAGTGAAAAATCGCAATATTTCTAATCAGGGTAAAATCGTTCATCATTCATTTATTGGCATTTCTGAACATGCCCTTTGTGTCTACCTTTTCCTTCTTCCTGACTTTCACGCCACCCTGAAACCAAATCCTGCAGAGATTGATGCTTCAATCCCTCTGCTCTGCTCTCACTCTTACCAAAGTCTATTAAAGTTCAGCTTTAATTATTAATCTGAAGGTCATGACCCTGTCCAGCCCCATTTTGGCAGTTTAAGATGAGACAAGAAAATGGATAAAAACCTGTGTCAGTGAATAGTTTAGGATGCATGTTGTCTTAAATCAGCTAAACATGCAATGAAAAAAAAAAAAAAAAAAAAAAAAAAAAAAAAAACATTTTCTGTAGTATTTTTTTTTTTTTTTCAATGTTCTGTTTGTCATGCACTTTTTTGTTATTTACTGTTTTTTTTTTTTTTGTTGTTGTTTTTTTAATGGATGGTTCCAATCCTGGATGGTGATTGGTCAATACAGCATTTCAGTCATGTGACACACTACTCTGTATTAATATCCAACTATTAAAGAGGTCATGACATGATAAATCAAAATTGTCTTGATCTTTTGACATACAACGGGCATTTGAACCATTAAAACATCCTGCAATTTTCAGAGCTTAAAACGTTATAAACAAAGCATGTATTTAATCAAGCTCCAAAAACACTGTATATTGAGGGACTTGTGACATCATACTGGCAAATTCATTTGCATATGCCTGCCTCCAGAGCAAGACATCAACAAATAAAAAATAGTCCCATCAACTAGCGTTCAGTCACTTAACGGCAAGATGTGTCGCGTCAAAAGCAAACAGAACCCATTATAATCACTGATGCTGTCTACACTGAATACAGTATACAGATGAAAGCAAACTTGCAAGGGCGGCATACTCCAGCATACGTCACCAGACCTATATGACATACATGCCGTTTTCACAGGAAGATCCAGTTATGACATTTTGATTTAACATGCACGAATGAATTGTTCACAATAAGATCTATAACATGCATTTAAAAAGTAAACATGATGAATTTTCATTTAATGCTAACTTTAAAGCTGCAGTCCATAACTTTTTTTTTGGTTGAAAATTATCCAAAATCAATTTCTGAGCAAGTACTACATATCCAGCCAGTGTTCAAAACTGTCTCCTTACCTTGGGTCGATTCACAACAGTAAGCTTGAAATAATGTTTCATAATAAATCGGAACTGGTGGATTTCCGCGGGAAATTCGAGCATGCAGCAGTTCGTCTTTGCATCATTACGTCACATCTGTAAACAGAAAGAAAGGAGTCCCTGCTATTAGACTATGCATGCTATGGTACTGCAGCTGCAATAATTAAACTTATCATTTTGATGGTGGATTGTAATCCAGAAAGATCCAAATGACAATCATCAGTGACAAGTGGAGATTCAGTCGTGGTCAAAAAGCAAAAGATTTCAGACTGCGGAGTGGCTGCAGAAATTGAAGTCCACACAATGCTTATGTTGTTAACATTAACAATTTGAGAACGAAGTATAACAACAATAATTTGCATGGTTTGATGTGATATGAACTAAGCGATCGTTAGATTTAATCACCATTGGTAGAGCAATTTATTGTAGGCCTAATGCTTTTAGTTGGTCAGAACACAAGTGGCAGACATGTTACTTACTTGTTCAGATGAAATTTTCTGGTGAAAATTCTTACTTTGGTCATACTTCAAGACTACAATCTGTGATTCCGAAGTACAGTATCCACACCGGTATGGTGACTGACAGCAAACATTAGATTTATCCGCTGTGCCGATGCACAATGCACATAATTTAGCATATAACTGCAATTGAAGGTTTCAAACAGAGATGGCGACTAAGAGGCAAAGCAGCTTTAAGAGAAGGTAATTAAATAAATACATCCATCATCAATAACATGCATACAGTACAGTATAGTGCAGGGATTCTCAAACTCTTTTTGTTGCCAAACCGCTTTCATGAAACATATTGGGCCCTATTTTAACGACCTAAGCACATGATCTAAAGCGCATGACGCAACAAGTGCATTAGGGCGTGTCCTAGTTTAAATGGTTGGTGTGCGCGGCGCATGGTCCAAAAGAGTTGTTCCTATTCTCTTAATGAGTCATGGGTGTGTTTTTAGGCGTAACATGCAAAAAACCAATCAGAGTCTCATCGCTCATTCCCTTTAAAAGCCAGTTGCGATCGCGCCATGGCAGATTCACTATTTACATGGCGGGATTTACATAGCGAGGAAATGGATCTGCTCGTGCGCGAGGTTAAAGTGCGTGAACAGACCATCTATGGGAAAAGCCAGATTCCACCAAAGCATTTTTATCTTTATGCACACAATAATAATCTTTTACATTGTAATCATTTTATTTTTAATATTTAGCATGTTTGTGTGCTCCTGCGCGACCCTATGAGTGTAATAAGCAGAGCTTATGTGCTTTTTATTACCGCGCTCTTTAAATAACAAAAAAAAAAAATAAATAAATAAATAAATATTGCGCCATTGACCAACCAGGTTTCAGTTGGTCAGTGGCACAGTGTATTTCAGTTGCCTCAAAATAGCAACGCGCCAACAATGCATCTGAACACACCTTGTTTTCAGACCAGCACACCCATGGGTGAACAGATATGCATGAGGGCATTTTTTATATTTAAACAACGAGGCACAGGATGTGAAAATGATAACTGTGTCAGACTGAAACTATAAATAAATAAATAAAAAACACTTACATTGCGCTTGGCGCAGCAATGCGCCGGTGTATGATAGGACCCATTTATACAAAAATGTTTTATTTTGAAATTATTTAAGTTTTCATTTTTATTACTCATTTATTAGCTTTTCATCAACTCAGGAACCCCAGTTTTGAAAAAAAAAAAAAAAAAGACTTTAGTCAGGGTTGCACCATTTCATTTGACAGGACATTAAAGGATTAGTCCACTTTCAAAAAAAAATGTTCCTGATAATTTACTCACCCCCATGTCATCCAAGATGTTCATGTCTTTCTTTCTTCAGTCGAAAAGAAATGAAGGTTTTTGATGAAAACATTCCATGATTATTCTCCTCATAGTGGACTTCAATAGCCTCCAAACAGTTGAAGGTCAAAATGACAGTTTCAGTGCAGCTTCAAAGGGCTTTAAATGATCCCAGACAAGGAATAAGGGTCTTATCTAGTGAAACGATCAGTCATTTAAAAAAAAAAAAAAAAAAGTAAATGTATATGCTTTATAAACACAAATGATCGCCCTGCCTTTTACTTTATACATTTTTTTGTTTTGTTTTGTTTTTTTAATAATACAAAACATATACTCCTACAACCAAACATCTCAGGGGTAAATAAATACACGAGAAAGTTTTTACTTACGAAGGAAGTTGAAAGATGATGTTACCCCTCTTAAGAACAATATGCATTTATAATCTTAGCCCATTTTTTTTCTATTTATTTATTTATATTTTTATTGTTTGTTTAATACATCTGCTGAAAGAAAGATAAAATCAGTCTCTGCAATTTGGCAAACTAGCCATATTCATTCATTATAGTCTGAGTGGATTAAAATAAGTTTGTAGAAGAAGATGAGTGAGTTTAATACGCACTGGAGGCTAAAGGAAAGATTCTATTACCGTATGTAGAAATTACCTCATAAAGAAACTAATATGGCAATTTAGGGAGCAATTTTTAATAAGACTTTTATGATGCACGGTTGTAGTTATGCTAATGAAGTTGTCATTTTACTTACGTTCTGCCCTCAATACTGGCCTCATATTTCAATTTCAGTAGATTAGTGCTAGCTAACTGTTACTAATGAATTTCATTAATGCAGTGAATACAAAGACATCATATTCATACCAGGATCGCTCTTCACTCATCTTTTGTGTGCCATATCATGTGCAGATAGAATAATGTTTATGGGATTATAAAGTGCTCTGTGGTATTGTTATTGGAGTTGCTCTCTTGGAGATAGGACCTTTTCAAATCCTAGAAACAGCAGGTTGCACTGCAGTTTCTACTTTATTGCAACACACTGGAAATAGTTAATCTCCTATCTTTGACTGCAGCATTGGATGCATTCACTAAAACCTTGAAGCACTGGCACAAGTGAATAATGACTCTTCTCTATCAATACTATTTCCAGAAACGGAAACATTGGTCCACTTCCAGATGAACAGTCTGACAAGAGCTCATAAGAAAGATCTGTTTGACATTTTGAGTCGTGAGTTCCCTGACAGCCTTCAAACTATCAGTGCAGTTTAGCAGATCACTCTGAAACCTTTAGTACAAATTCATTCATTGGCGTGATCCAAAGCCCAAGCGTATATTTGACATAATTCTGATATATTTTCATCAATGCCTTATTCCTGTTATGCTGTTAACCTTTTGAAATAACTTTTAACAGAAACGTTTGTATTGTAATTTAAAGAAGCATTTTAATAAAAGTGTATCACATACTTTCAGAAATATACTCAAGCTATTTATCAATTATCAGTATTTTCACAATTGCAAAAAAAAAAAAAAAAAAAAAAAAAAAAGTTAGCCATTGCTTAGTGAGGGATTGAGTGATGGCTTACATGAGGGTGTGAAAATAAAGTTAATATTGATGATTTTCAACCATTTATAAAAAAGTTTATTTTATAATACATAATAAATGAAACGCTTGATATGCGACATAATATAATGTCAGAACACTATTATTCAGAGATGAATGCTGATATTCTTAAGAAATGACAATTAAGATGATAAGCATATTTGCTCATCTTTTTTTTTTTAAACTAGCCATTTTCATTATTGTCTGAGTGGATTAAAAAAAAATTGTAGAAGAAGATGAGTGAGTTTAATACACACTGGAGGCTAAATGAACGATTATATTACCATATGTAAAAATTACCTCATAAAGAAAATATGGCAATGTAATAACTTTGCAGCAACAAAATTCAACTAATACCACAAAAGAATTCACAAAAAGCCACTGCTAACACTCACTGACTCCTGTGCTGCTGTTTTCCCTCCAAAATGATGTCACTTCCTGGAACATGATGTCATTAAGGAAGTGGTTTTTGGTATATACAGGGATTTTACATAAGGCAAATCAGATAAAAAGTGGAAAGGACACACTGTAAAAATGGCAATTAATAAAATATTGAATAAGCAAAAACATCTAAGTTGAACTAACATTTTTGCTCAGGCTAAGTTGAGAAAACATATTATATTAAGACTGTAAAATTATATTGGAAAAAAAAGATATAAGATAGATAAATAAATAAATAAATAATAATAATAATAATAATAATAATAATAATAATAATAATAATAATAATAATAATAAAGTAATAATAATAATAATAATAATAATAATAATAAAGGGCTATTTTCAAGTCCAGTCAACATTCAGTATGGCTAATGTTGACTGGACTAATACATCCAGCCAAAGTTTGATAAAAGAAGGGCAGCTATACATGCATAAGTTAGTTTATTATGTAAAACAGAATATCTGTGGTTTGTGGTGTTAAAATGGGTTGCATTTAATACCATATCAAAACATTTAGCAAATCCTAAAATGTATTTTGGATTTTTTGTTTTTGCACTAAATAAATTTTTAGGTAAAATGTATCTACAAAAACATACAACATAAAAATAATTACTAGATATAATTATTTTTAAGAGGAAGAGAGAACTGGAGATATATCTGGAATATTTATAAACAAATTGTCTTTTTTTTTTTCATTTTAGAAAAAGGCCTATCCATTTGGAAGCCCCACTGTAAAAAAAAAAGTTGGGTTAACTTAAAAAAGTAAGTAACCTGGTTGCCTTAAAAATTTGAGTTCATTGAAATAAAAAAAAAAAAAAAAAAAATTGAGTTAATACAAATATTATGTTTTCTGAACCACATTAATTAAGCTGATTTAACAAAAGAAAAAATGTGATATCAAATCATGAACAAAAATTTTTACAGTGTGACTTTACAGTCAAACCAAAATTTATTCAAACACCTTTAACATTTCATTCATTAATACAGTGTATTCACTATAGTTTTTTTTAAACTAAAAGTTTTTTAAAACATGGTCAAGTCAAAGAATAATTTTTGGTTACAAATTTTTATCAATCTTACTGTATAAAATTTTTTTGGGTATAATATTGTCACAGTTTACTTTATTTTGCTCTCCTCACTTACATAAGTAAACTATGGTGTATATATATATATATATATATATATATATATATATATATATATATATATATATATATATATATATATATATATATGATCACTTCTGATGTTTTTGTAAATATTCCAAAGACACTCTCGGAATGTGCAAATGTAGAGGTAATCTTTAATTACAAATTGCGGCCACTTAACAAGGCCAAACCCTGCTTTACTTACCTCTCGCAAGGTTTCGTGATTAGCACTTTGATTGTTTGGTCTGGTTCAAGACTGAGGAAATGCAATGTTACGGCAGTCCGGTCAGCCATAGTGAATCAATGCTCACTGCCGATACCAGGTGAACTAATTTGCTGTTGAATGTGCTCAGTCATTTCAGGGTGAACACTCAATTTGGCCTGATGAGTTGAACCCTTTAATCTCCGGCAGTCCCTCAAGTACAAAGCTCCTAAACGCTCTAATAAGGGCAGACAGATGTTGTGGGATCTGCTTTGATTCTTTTAATTGCTTTTTCTCTTATTTCCCCCCTTTGCACTTAAACCCCTTTGTGGTTTACTGTAAAATGTGTTCCATACACTTAATATTTTGTTTATACTTTCATCTACAGTACTTAGTTGTTGACAGACTCACTGAATTTAATTAGGGAATACAGCACACCTTACTCCAGCTGAGCACTACCCCTGGGGAAGAGAAAATACAACACCAAATGGTAGTTTTCTAGGGATCTCGATGTATCATTTTCTCTTTTAAACTGTGTACCTCATCTGCTATTTACTGTGGCAAAGCTGAAACAAGGAAAATGCTGAGAAGTGAAATATGTGCTTTGGAAAATGAATTTAAAATCACAGGATTATAAAGCATAAGATGTCAAATAACCACCGCAAGAGAACTGACAGTAAGCTATCTCTCAAACTGTCAAAATGAAACCAACCGATTTAATAAGATCTTGAGCTCTGCCCAAAATATAATTAAAAATTATGACATGGAGAGAAAAAATAATGCTGTATCCCTATAGAATCCATGTAATAGACTGAGAATTGCTAGGCCATAACATTTCACAGAATTTTTCCTTGACTTTATCATTTTTTTTTTTTTTCTGAGTTTAAATTGCATATGTATTGTAAATTGTCACGTTCCCAGTCATTCCTGGACTACATTTCCCACAATCCTCCCTGGCAATCACCTGCACTCACTCCACCAATCACCAATTGCCACATACTGCTGCAGCACATTATCTGGACTATTTAAGCCACACACACCCTCACACACTTTGCGAGGTCTTGTTAACCATTGTTTTAATTTTGAGTGTTATTATCTTGTCTGTCTGTCTGTCTGCCTGTTTCTGATCCTGTCTGTTCCCCGTGTACGATTCCTGCTGCCTGCCCTTTGGACTATTTGCTCTGTTTACTGGATTATCCTGTCTTGTCTGCTGCCAGCCCTGACCCACTGCCTGTATCCTGACTTCGATTCTGCCTGCTCTCTGCCATACCCGTTTGCCACTTTTGACCCTTGCCTGTCTTATTACGAACTCCGTTTAATAAAAGCCTGCAGATGGATCCAATCCTGAGTCCCGCCTCGTTACATAAATATGCTAGATAAATGTGACTGAAACGAATATGAAATGTATATATTTATTTTAAAAGACTGCTGTAATACAACAATTCTGGAAATGTTGAGATGTTTTTTTTTGTTTTTTTTAATTTTAATAAAATGAAAACTAAGACTTTCAAATCACATGAGCCAATATTTTATTCACAATAGAACATAACATAACAAATGTTTAAACAGAGAAATTTAACACTTTTAACCACAAAATGAGCTCATTTCAAATTTGATGCCTGCTAGGTCTCAAAAAAAGTTGCATGGGGGCAACAAATGGCTGAAAAAGCAAAAAAAAAAAAAAAAAAAAAAAAAAAAAATTGAAAATATTCAGCTGGGAGAACCACTGTCGGTAAGCACAATCCGCCGTGCCATCTGCAGATGCCACCTAAACCTCTATCATGCAAAAAGAAAGCCATATGTGAACATGGTCCAGAAGCACCGTCATGTCCTGTGGACCAAGGCTCATTTAAAATGGACTGTTTTAAAGTGGAAAAGTGTTCTATGGTCAGACGAGTCCAAATTTGACATTCTTGTTGGAAATCACGGATGCTGTGTCCTCCGGGCTAAAGAGAAGGGAGACCTTCCAGCATGTTATCAGCGTTTAGTTCAAAAGCCAGCATCTCTGATGGTATGGGGGTGCATAAGTGCATACAGTATGGGCAGCTTGCATGTTTTAGAAGGGACTATGAATGCTGAAAGGTATATAAAGGTTTTAGATCAACATATGCTCCCCTCCAGACAATGTCTATTTCAGGGAAGGCCTTGTGTATTTCAGCAGGACAATGCAAAACCACATACTGCAGCTTTTACAACAGCATGGCTTCATCATAGAAGAGTCTGGGTGCTGAATTGGCCTGCCTGCACCCCAGATTATTCACCTATAGAGAACATTTGGCACATCATTAAATGAAAAACGACCATGAACTCTTCAGCAGCTGGAAACCTATATCAGGCAATAATGGGACCAAATTCCAGCACCAAAACTCCAGAAACTCATAACATCAATGCCCAGATGTCTTCAAACTGTTTTGAAAAGAAGAGAAGATGCTACACCATGGTAAACATGAGACCTGTAGCAGGCATCAAATTTGAAATGAGCTCATTTTGTGCATAACATTGTAAAATTTCTCAGTTTAAACATTTGTTATGTTATCTATGTTCTATTATGAATAAAATATTGGCTCATGTAATTTGAAAGTCTTTTATTTTTCATTTTATTCAAATTTAAAAAAACGTTCCAACATTTTCGGAATTTGGGTTGTAGTTTAGTTTGCACAGACATCTATTTGTTGGTTGATACCCCTGAAAACTGTAAACCCTGACTGTGTTTACTTGCACAAGAATATTCTGATATTAATCAGAATTTGTTTATATTCTGATTATGTAAGTGTAATTATGCCCATTTTTTTTTTTTTTTTTTTTTTTTTTGAGAATATTCTGATATTAATCAGAATTTGGTCATATTCCAATTATGTA
The DNA here is from genome assembly GCF_018812025.1 of Megalobrama amblycephala. Lineage (NCBI taxonomy): Eukaryota > Metazoa > Chordata > Actinopteri > Cypriniformes > Xenocyprididae > Megalobrama > Megalobrama amblycephala. Next base: position 32,937,825 of record NC_063065.1, read on the forward strand.
AGCGTAATTAAGCCTTTTTTCTTTCTTTTTTTTTTTTTTTAAATCTGATATTAATCAGAATTTGGTCATATTCCAGTTATGTAAGCGTAATTAAGCCTTTTTTATTTCTTTTTTTTTTTTTTTTTTTTTTTTAAATCTGATATTAATCAGAATTTGGTCATAATCTGATTATGTAAGGGTAATTATGCCCATTTTTGAGAATAATCTGATATTAATCAGAATTTGGTCATATTCCGGTTATGTAAGCATAATTAAGCCTTTTTTATTTCTTTTTTTTTTTAAATCTGATATTAATCAGAATTTGGTCATAATCTGATTATGTAAGCATAATTATGCCCATTTTTTGAGAATAATCTGATTTTAATCACAATTTGGTCATATTCCGATTATGTAAACGTAATTAAGCCTTTTTTTTTTTTTTTAGAATTATCTGATATTAATCTGAATTTGGTTATATTCAAATTATGTAAGCATAATTAAGCCATTTGTTTTTTTTTTTTTTTTTTTTTTTTTTTGGTGTTTTTTTTTTTTTTTTTTGGTTCTAGTAATCTGGTTCTGAAAAACCAGCTAGCAAATGCCTGTATTAATCAGAATTTTGGGTCTTGCAAACAAACCTTATTCAGAATAACAATCATAACTAAAAATGTATGTAATGCTATTTTCAAGATATTGAAAATTCTACATGTTGAAATATACTGATTTCATTTACATATCAATATTCCAATAGTTATGGAGCATGTAAAAGTCTTTTTCAGAGTAAAGCTTAACCAGAATATGGAAATGTTGTGTACGTAAATGTTTTAAAATCCAGCCCAACACAGCATTATTTTTTTAACTAATGTCTTGAGTTTGGGGAGGAGCTATCTGTTTGTCTAGCCAATGGCAGACAGTGTGATATTGTTCAGTCACGATTCCTTTTGGCAATGCTAGTGGAACAGAAATTACACACTTCACCGCCAAGTCCTCAAGTAATAAGTTTCAGTCCTTTTTCCAAAGAACTGTGATGTCGTAGTGGTGTCCATATCATCAAAGCCAACGGCTGATATTCTGATATATTTTACATGTCGAGATTTCACATTTCGGTCTGGTCTCTGTTTGGCAGTGCCTTTCTGTGAACACAGATGTAAAGTGAACAAATGAATCATCTGTGCACAAGCAGCTCCGAGTTGAGCCTGGAATCATAAATCTCTTAACAGAATAGAGCCAAGCCGCCATTCTATTTTTGTTTCACGTTATATATCAGACCTGAGAAGCGGCGTCAAACTGACGCAAGACACTCTGGCCTCTGCTTAAATATGTGCTGTTATAAACATATGTACATACACTGTACTGTACGTATCTATGAGTCTATGAGTTATTATTTTTTAAGTATATCTCATATTTTTAGAACAGCACTGATTGCCCTTGTTAGTGGAGTATGGCAGTTGGTTGCTCTTTTTCTCTAGCGGGTGTGGAGGTTTATGAGGCTCAGCATGCGAGGGTGATGACAGGGCCTGGTGGCCGGCCAAAGCACGGCTGGCGTTCGAAGTGCCATCGCCCTGTCGCCTCCTGCTACCGCCACCGGCCCATATGGGCAGAGAGATTGCTCTCCACTGGCGCTCCCCCAGCCATCCATCACCTCGGTCCACGTGCCCAGCACGCCAGCCCTGGCACCACGCTGACTCCGATCCATCAGGATTTACTGTGAGTGACGGGGAAAGAGGAGACTAGCCCTCGGTTTATCATCTCACGGAAAACAAACACAAAAAAGAAATACCCAAGCTGTCACGGTGAGGTGGTTCGTAGCGACTGAGTCACCCTTGATGTATTCCATTTGCCACTTCTGGATTTTGCGAGTGTTGTGACAGGCTTTTTTGGGGGGCGTTTAATACTAATTGGATTCGATTTCTTCACTAAGCATTTGAATTTACAACCGCCGCGAAGATTTTCCGCATCCTTGATGCTTTCCAGACCATGTCACCTTCAAAGATGATTAATTTAAGTTCTTTCTTCGTGGACATTTATCACTTCAAAAAACCCTTAATGTCTCTTTTCCATGACTTTGCCAGGCAGGGCTGGTGGTGCTTAGGAAACTGTGATGTTCCCAAGCTGTTTCTGGCTTGTTTTCCACTGTCTACATTAATATTTGTTGAGAAGCAGATTGAGAAAACAACATATGGCATAAATATTCGGATTTTCCACTCAAGGTTGTCGGTATGGCGTCCTTCAGTAGGGTCTGTAGCCTCGCTTGCCAAATCGCTTTTCTTTTTCACCACCCCGCCTCCTTCTTCTCGGACCAGGCCAAAACGATAGCGTGGACACAGAGAAGCACCCCCTGGCCCCCACAACCCTTCGCCGGACCTCTTTCTCCGATTTGAGAGAGCTGTCAGTTTAGATCGCTGGTACGCAGTGAGGCTGAAGCTTCCCCACTGACTGGAGAGGAGTCGTTGGCCAGGCTTTCCTTGTCACTGGGAGTTAAAGCAGTCACTGATCCTAATGCTTACACTGTTGTTGCAGCATTCCGATTTATACTCGCTGCGTGACTTGTCAGCTTTAATGAGGGCAGCAGGCACAGAATTATCAGCATACCAATAATGAGGGTGTCACAAGCTGCCAATTATTTCCTGTTTCGGACGTTATTTCCAGATCTCTTCTTTTCACACCATCTGACCTAATGATGAGAAATGTCTCCTACTTTGTTTAGGTTATATAATTTGTATTAGCTGGCAGAAGAAAGGGTCATTTTGGTCAGATTTTCACACGGACGCGAATGGATCCGGCCTTCGTCAGATGCACTTCACACGCTGAATGTTCTCTGAGCGCAGGGAAGAGAATCCTCTTTGAAACCATCTCACGCAATCATAGCCTCATGAGGCAATCGCGTTTGAATGCTTCACCAAATTCGCTGCTCAAACAATAATGGCACCGCCATTTCATCAGGCCATGAAAGAAAACGAGAGGCGAAAAATGGATGGCCAAATGTGCTCAAGCCATTGCCATGTGTTGCATTAAAACAGGGGCGACGGGAAAAGGCCCATTAATGCCCTATTTTTCACTCTTCCAGGGTGTCAGTGGTGTTTATGTGATATAAAAGTGTACAGCAGATCCGGTTGAGTGGCTACATGTACCATAAAGACTCTAAATTCAGTCTATATACCAATAAAATCTGTTAAACGTTAATACTTATTAATATTTAACAGCCATTCAAAAGCTGCGGGCGAGTAAGATTTTTTTTTTTTTGGGCGAGTATGTATATATTGTTAAATATTATTACAATTTAAAATAACTGTTTCCTATATATATATATACACAGTTCATATTTTGAAATGTAATTTAATCCTGTGATGCAAAGCTGAATTACTCCAGTCTTCACATGATCATTCAGAAATCATTATATATGCTGATTTGGTGCTCAAGAAAGATTTTTTTCAAAACAATTGTACAGTTTAATATTTTTGTGGAAACTGTGATACATTTTTTTTTCAGGATTATTTTCAAGTGTTTTTGATCAAGTGATCTTTTGATCAGTTTAATGCATCTTTCTAAATAAAAGTATGAATCTCTTTCACATAAACATCTGATAATTTGTAAAAGTAACAGCACTCTGAATAAAATGCATTTCCTCAACAAATTTTATAAACAGATGTCATAAAATATGTGTGAATAGTTGCTTTAGGGTGCAAAAACAAATAGAGCAACCTATCATGTGTTTCACTGAATCTGTTTTTCTTGATATACTGAAGGGAAAGGGAAAGCAAGCGTGCATTCAAGTGTAAGCTGTTCCATTTACTTTTTACTTCAGAAGCTTTTTACAGCACTGAGTAATGACTAAGTTTACTTAGAGCACAGAAATGAGAAAAATAGCTCCTCTTCTTGAAGAAAAAAGAAGAGACTATTTTAGTAGAAGCATGGGAGTTGAGCAAATGTACTCGTTATCTCATGGCTGTTTTGATGCTTTTCTTTTTCTTGATAAAAATTGATCTTGCCGTGTTCATACTTGTTATTTTGCACAGTGTAGTCATTAGTAATATTAAGACATTAAGATTTTAATCATTTGTAATATCTGGCCTGTGGACTGAAAAGGAACTGCTAAAGATTATTTTTCAAATACATTTATTTCAATAGCTTGTACATTTCTGGCCATTTTTGCACAATGTGGTGATTAGGGTAGGGTGGCATGACCAAACTGAATTATTAATAATATGTATTAGTATTTTATATAACATTAATAGTATTCTCTATTAATGCAGCCATTTATGACTTTGCTCTACTGCTTTGTGCCAGAAAAAAAAAAAAAAAAAAAAAAAATCTGGTGGTTGACACATTTCTACCATTGTACAGTACTAGTGATCAACATGGTATTTTTATTGTAAATTAATTACAATAAAAATACATATAAACACACAACATTGCAGTGAAAAAACCACCAGAATGCACTACAACAATCCAAGATGGTGAACAAAGTGGGAGATATTTCAGTTAAAAAAATATATTATCTGTAAAATAGGGATGGTTATTGACAGAAATTTCACAATTTGATTAAATTTTAATTCACAAGCTTGCAATTCGATTCCGATTCAAGTCAATATTGATTATTCTGGATATTTAGCAGGTACAGTACATGTGCAAATTGTCTAGAGGAAAAAAAAAATAGGCCTAATTAATGCTGTAAACTATACATAGAGTCAGTTGGTACTACTTTACTGTAATATAAGGTTAATATTAACTGATTTGTATACAAACACTTAAATTATACACAAAGAAGATATTTATAATAAAGTTATAATACTAACTTTATAATTACATAATTATATCTCTACTCTCTCTACTTTTTGAAAAAGGCCTATAAACATTTAAATGGTGGCTGACATAAAAACTTGTCAGACTCATTCAAACATACAATAAATACTTAAGAACAGTAAAAATATAATGATTTTGTGATATGGTGCATTTATTTAGTGAAATGCTCATCTTTTTTTTTTTTTTTTTGGTCTTGGCTTTTCTGAGGTAGCCTAAATGAGACGTTACTTGACTCAAGTTGTTTTATTGATGCCTTTCTGCGGTTAAAACACAGATTGAGCGATTACATGAGACATGATATGGATAAATTGTACTGCACATACCTTCTGATGTTCATTCATGTTTATTTCATGCTGTAACATCGTAAAGAGGAAGAAATTATCTGTTCACGTATGTTTTCGCTTCCTTTTCCACTTCGTTTGATCTGAAGCGTCAACAGCGATCTTTCACGGCACATTAAAGATCCGCAAAACAGTATTCATTGTTTGAATTCCGTAATAAAATTCACAGAATTTGAAATCAGAGACTTTGTTTCATATCGAAAGTAATGACGCACAAAGCTTATTGCGATTTATTGGATGGGAGGAACGGTACAATGTTTTGCACATTCATCAACTGAAAATAGCATAGACTAAAGGATTGATTCTTGAGATTAAGGATCATCTGTTCATAAAAAATGAGAATCAATTAAAATAGAGAAATCGTAATTATTATTATTATTATTATTATTATTATTATTATTTTTTTTTTTTTTTTTTTTTTTTTTTTTACCAGCACAACTGTAAAGCTTTTTCGAACCATCAAAACAAGCTTCGTTTTGGTCATTTTTTTTTTTTTTTCAAAATTTTCCAGGAAGAATATCAGAGCCTTAAGCCAGTTCACTGGGTTTTAGAACAGAATCATTTTCATGCAAAATAGCAAGGCTATTTGCAGCATTTATGTCATTGTGAACAACTCTAGCTAGTTATTTTTGTTCAACTCATGAAGTAAGCTGTTTCAGTTTTGTCAGGCTTCAACAAGGGATAGAAAATACATTTTAAAGCAAAGAGTTATCTCGAAATTCCCTCCAGACATCCAAACGACGTGTCAGAGTTTATTAGAGCAGACTGAGACAACACCAGAGTCAGAGAGAGAGAGGGCTTTTTAAGGTTAGAGGTCAGTTGGAGGCGTCAGGCTTTTGTTGTTCGCTGCCTCTGAGTCTAACTCTGGCTTGCTCTTTTTTTTAATAAACAAAATTCATTAAACGAGTCTCCTAGAACCTCCTGACAGGTAATTCCTCTGTCTCTTCCTTCCTTTTTGTGATCAGAAGAACCCCGGTGATTCTTAGCATGGGTCCCAACACTATGGGGGAATTTCTCTCAGAACCTACTCCTTCAGCTCAATTCCTCCCCACATTTCCGAGAGCTTTTCATTCGTATCCCCTGGAAACCGCTCTGCATTCTTTAAACTCCCCTTCAAAAAAAAAAAAAAAAAAGAAGAAAAAAAGGGAAAGGGTAGTGAGAGACAGTAGGGGGAGAGCCCTTACACGTTTGGTTATGCCCTTTGATCATTCGTTTATCTTTAAAACAGATGGTTGACCACTGTGCTGTTTATGTCAACACGCGCTCATTTGAAAGAGCGATTCGCTGTCGGACGATTCCTCTCTTGAAACCGATGAATTGCAAATCATCGGAAATAAAAAAAAGCAACTGCTTGTATAGGTTAACAAAGCACTTGCCTTCCAGAGAGCCCATGGGCGGGAATCCAAAGCCTCTTTTCATAATACCCATGTCTGCAACCTGCTTCTTTACATAATGTTTCTGTAACGTTATTCGCACATCACAAGAATACAGTGCAGATAATCTACTAATCTGATTATTGTTCAATTATGAAGGCTCACTGGTCTATAAATCCCCACAGATTTAGCATTCACATGTACAGTCATCAAAAAATGATCTAATTTTGATAGTGGCAGGCAGTGGGTGAATGGCAGGGGAAAGTGGATTGGGTATTGCATATGAGATGGGGCGTGTAATTCTACCTTAATAAAACTGTGTCTTGGGAGGTAGATGATGGGGGTGGAGGCCGGTTATAGAGAGCTCATATAATCTTTCGATCCATATTTATTTAAGAAGACTGGAATACTTGGCTAGAAATTGCCATCAAAAGGTTGTCAGGGGCCATCAAAGTGAAGGGGAGGGAACTTGTTTGATGTTGTGTGAAGTGGTCATTAAATTTTTACAGCTTTTATGAGCCCGTGTTTTTACAAGACCAGCGGTCTTGTGGAAGGGGTTACAGTGCTAATTGTCCAAAGTATTCCACCAATGAAAAGACGCTTAGAGTAAATAGCATAATAAGGGCGCAAAATTAAAAAGTTAGTTCAATTCTGTCATTCTGTCAAAATTCTGTCATTAATTACTCACCCTCATGTCCTTCCAAACACGTGAGACCCGTAAGAACACAAAAAATAAAATGTGAGAGCTGTCCGTCCCTCTGTAGACAGCAACACATCTGACACTTTGACGCTTCAAAAAGTTCATTAAGAGATTGTGAAATCCATATGAATTGAGTGGTTTAGTCCAAATTTTCTGAAGAGACTTTATATGATGAACAGATTGAATTTAGGCTTTTATTTACATATAAACATTCATCAACTCACAAATCAGTTATGGTAAACAGAAGCTTAAGCATGTTTGTTTGACGTGCAAGATCCAATGAGGTTCATTCTCATGTTACGCAACACGATTGAGCTTCCGCAAGATCCAATGAGGTTCATTCTCATGTTACGCAGCCCATTTGAGCTTCAGCAAGATCCAATGAGATTCATTCTAATGTTACGCAACACAATTGAGCTTCCACAAGATCCAATGAGGTTCATTCTCATGTTACGCAGCACATTTGAGCTTCAGCAAGATCCAATGAGGTTCATTCTCATGTTACGCATCACATTTGAGCTTCCGCAAGATCCAATGAGGTTCATTCTCATGTTACGCAGCACGTTTCAGCTTCAGCAAGATCCAGTGAGGTTCATTCTCATGTTACGCAGCACATTTGAGCTTCCATAAGAACCAATGAGGTTCATTCTCATGTTACGCAACACGATTTGAGCTTCCGCAAGATCCAATGAGGTTCATTCTCATGTTACGCAGCCCATTTGAGCTTCAGCAAGATCCAATGAGGTTCATTCTAATGTTACGCAACACAATTGAGCTTCCGCAAGATCCAATGAGGTTCATTCTCATGTTACGCAGCACATTTGAGCTTCAGCAAGATCCAATGAGGTTCATTCTCATGTTACGCATCACATTTGAGCTTCCGCAAGATCCAATGAGGTTCATTCTCATGTTACGCAGCACGTTTCAGCTTCAGCAAGATCCAGTGAGGTTCATTCTCATGTTACGCAGCACATTTGAGCTTCCATAAGAACCAATGAGGTTCATTCTCATGTTACGCAACACGATTGAGCTTCCGCAAGATCCAATGAGGTTCATTCTCATGTTACGCAGCCCATTTGAGCTTCAGCAAGATCCAATGAGGTTCATTCTAATGTTACGCAACACAATTGAGCTTCCGCAAGATCCAATGAGGTTCATTCTCATGTTACGCAGCACATTTGAGCTTCAGCAAGATCCAATGAGGTTCATTCTCATGTTACGCATCACATTTGAGCTTCCGCAAGATCCAATGAGGTTCATTCTCATGTTACGCAGCACGTTTGAGCTTCAGCAAGATCCAGTGAGGTTCATTCTCATGTTACGCAGCACATTTGAGCTTCCATAAGAACCAATGAGGTTCATTCTCATGTTACGCATCACGTTTGAGCTTCCGCAAGATCCAATGAGGTTGATTCTCATGTTACGCAGCACGTTTGAGCTTCCGCAAGATCCAATGAGGTTGATTCTCATGTTACGCAACACGGTTGAGCTTCCGTAAGAACCAATGAGGTCCATTCTCAAGTTACGCAGCACGTTTGAGCTTCAGCAAGAACCAATGAGGTTCATTCTCATGTTACGCAGCACGTTTGAGCTTCAGCAAGAACCAATGAGGTTCATTCTCATGTTACGCAGCACGTTTGAGCTTCAGCAAGAACCAATGAGGTTGATTCTCATGTTACGCAGCACGTTTGAGCTTCCGCAAGAACCAATGAGGTTCATTCTCGTGTTACGCATCACGTTTGAGCTTCCGCAAGAACCAATGAGGTTCATTCTCGTGTTACGCAGCACGTTTGAGCTTCCTTAAGAACCAATTAGGTCCATTCTCATGTTACGCAGCACGTTTGAGCTTCAGCAAGAACCAATGAGGTTCATTCTCATGTTACGCAGCACGTTTGAGCTTCAGCAAGAACCAATGAGGTTCATTCTCATGTTACGCAGCACGTTTGAGCTTCCGCAAGAACCAATGAGGTCCATTCTCGTGTTACGCAGCATGTTTGAGCTTCAGCAAGAACCAATGAGGTTCATTCTCGTGTTACGCAGCACGTTTGAGCTTCAGCAAGAACCAATGAGGTTCATTCTCATGTTACGCAGCACGTTTGAGCTTCCGCAAGAACCAATGAGGTCCATTCTCGTGTTACGCAGCATGTTTGAGCTTCAGCAAGAACCAATGAGGTTCATTCTCGTGTTACGCAGCACGTTTGAGCTTCAGCAAGAACCAATGAGGTCCATTCTCATGTTACGCAGCACGTTTGAGCTTCAGCAAGAACCAATGAGGTTCATTCTCGTGTTACGCAGCACGTTTGAGCTTCCGCAAGAACCAATGAGGTCCATTCTCGTGTTACGCAGCACGTTTGAGCTTCAGCAAGAACCAATGAGGTCCATTCTCGTGTTACGCAGCACGTTTGAGCTTCAGCAAGAACCAATGAGGTTCATTCTCGTGTTACGCAGCACGTTTGAGCTTCAGCAAGAACCAATGAGGTTCATTCTCGTGTTACGCAGCACGTTTGAGCTTCAGCAAGAACCAATGAGGTTCATTCTCGTGTTACGCAGCACGTTTGAGCTTCCGCAAGATCCAATGAGGTTCATTCTTATGTTACACAGCACGTTTGAGCTTCCGCAAGAGATTTGTTCTCACTCGTCAATCAGATTCAGTTGAGCTTCTGTTTATGTTCACTGATCAGTGTTTATATGTGAATAAATTTAATCTTTTCATCATATAAAGCAATTGTGTCTCTTCAGAAAATTTGGACTAAACCTCTCAATTCATAAGGATTAGTTTTACAATCTCTTTATCTCTTTAAGTTTTTGAAGTGTCAAAATGTCAGTTGCATTGCTTGCTATGGAAGGACAGAAATTTCTCAGATTTCATTAAAAATCTTTATTTGTATTCCGAAGAAGAAAGTCTTACGGGTTTGGAACAACATTAGGGTGAGTAAACGATGACAGAATTTTCATTTTTGGATGAACTAACCCTTTAATACTCGATAAGATCCAAAATATTGGCTTTGGGACTTCATTGCCAGTTGACCAATTGCTTTATTAAAAACTGCTACATAATTCAATTGAAATTTATTAATAGTAGGTCTAACCCTGATGAAGTGACATGGGTGATTTTACTCGTTTACCCATCTCAACTTACTTGAATATGATAATAATATTATAACTTTTACTTAATAATGCAAAATACTGTTTTTGTGGCCAGTAAAAAACATTTTTTTCTCAATTTACCCATCATTAGCAGGTGTGCCAAAACTTTACTTTTGGACTGCTTTAGAGTTTAGTCAATGAAATGATTACACTGAATTTTATAATGCAACCCAAGTTTGATGGTCTGCATCAACCATTTTCCAAATGTATGGCTGTTACTGAGGTTAAAATGGCAATGGACTCCATTGTGTCATTAGTGTGACAGTAGTTCTTAGAGTGTTTTTACCTCATGATTGACAGAGTAGCCCTGCCAAGGACATACTCTATAACTGATGCTCGGTTGCTATGGCAGAGGTGCAGGCAATTTAAGCATCATCACATCCACCGGGGGCGCGCTCCCTTCAGTAAGTGGCTTTGCTAAAGCTGACGCCTGCCAACGCCATCAACGCCGGTGACTCTTAAGCGGTGACAAGAGGTCTTAGAGATGAAAGTTTGGTGAAAAGGAATGACGGATGGAAGAAGAATTACGGAGGGATAGATGAGTTTTTCAAATGTTGCTTACACAGGAACATGTCAGAATATTACCTAATCAGTCAAATCCTCAGAAGCTGACATTTTCACACTGAAGGGCTGACAAGACTTCCATTCCCTCGTTCAGGACCCTAGGGAGAACCCAAGGGAGAACTAGACGGAGATCTGTATTGCCAAACTCAGAGATGTGCTAGGTCTTCCTGACAGACGTTCAGAAATTCGCACGACTTATTTAACACGCTCGCAGGCACGCTTTTACAGGGATGCGCTACCCTCAATTAACAGAGTAAGGCGAAAGCTGCGTGTTTTGCATTTTGTAACAATGTGAGTGTTAAACTGAAGGTGATTTTAATAGGATTTGCTGCAGTTGGGAACCAGAGATTAGCAGCTTTAAAGTGACGAGGGCCCTAGCGAACCACGAGAGCGCTTAATCTGGACCGCATTAATAGAAGACGTGTGCGGAAAGATCTACTGTGGAATATTTGATTGTAGCATGTTTGTACAAAAGTGCACTAATGTTTATATTAGCCTGAGCTTTTGTTAATACTTTAATTTTCTACGTAACTCAGGAAAAATTAAAAGTAATATTTGATCTCCTTACCAGATTTGGATCGTTGGCAGGCTTCTTACCATTTTATGTAGGATTTGAAACAGACAATAGTGTGCTCACAGAGTTGAGAGGAGTCTTAGCTCTTGAACGGTGTGATCTGCATTGAGCTCCACTTCAGGTTGCCCTTTTTGGCTGCTGAGATGTTGAAGTACTCTTTAAGTAAGACTCTTAAGGAGCAGACGTCCGTGGGCGTAAATAGCGACCTTACTTTGAGTAGTGCTCCTGGTACACCTGAAAATCAAAGATCATTTGAAAAAAGGGCGTGCTAATGTTACCGCCACGTACAGATTGGTTGATTGTGGCTTCAACTATATTTGGGGCAGAAATCTTACATAAGCAGAAAGAATTCTGGGTAACACTTTAGTATGGGGAACACATATTCACTATTAACTATGACTTTTGCCTCAATAAACTCCTAATTTACTGCTTTTTAATAATCAGTAAGGTAGATGCTGTAGCATTTAAGTTTAGGTATTGGGTAGGATTAAAGGATTAGTTCACTTCTGAATTAAAATTCCCTGATAATTTACTCACCCCCATGTCATCCAAGATGTTCATGTCTTTCTTTCTTCAGTTGAAAAGAAATTAAGGTTTTTGAGGAAAACATTCCAGGATTATTCTCCATATAGTGGACTTAAATGGGTTGAAGGTCCAAATGCAGTTTCAATGCTACACGATCCCAGCCGAGGAATAAGGGTCTTATGTAGCGAAACGATCGGTCATCAAGTATACTTTTTAACCAAAAAATGCTCATCTTGCACTGCTCTGCGATGCGTCACGCATTACGTAATCACGTTGGAAAGGTCACGCAGAAGTACTACGGTAGGGCAACAAACTTTATCTAAATTTCTCCTCCAACTTCAGAATCGTCCAATATCGTTGTTTTACCTTTCTTTGTAAAGGGCGTATGACTTAGTCTTTGCACGGTGGCTTTGTAAATGCTTGGTACTTGACCTTTCCAACACGATTATGTCATGCATGGCACATTGCAGAGTAGTGCAAGATGAGTATTTGTCTTTAAAAAGTATATACATTTTAATTTTTTTTTAGAAAATTACAAATCGTTTCACTAAATAAGACCCTTATTCCTCGTCTGGGATTGTGTAGAGCCCTTTTAAGCTGCACTGAAACTGCAATTTGGACCTTCAACCCATTGAACCCTAGTGAAGTCCACTATATGGAGAAGAATCCTGGAATGTTTTCCCTTTAAAAACCCTAATTTCATTTCGACTGAAGAAAGAAAGACATGAACATCTCGGATGACATGGGGGTGAGTAAATTATCAGGAAAATTTCATTCAGAATGAACTAATCCTTCAAGGGATGTAGAATGAGGTAATGCAGAATAAGGCATTCATTTTTGCCTTATAAGTACTAATAAACAGCCAATATCCTAGTAATATGCAAGCTAATAAGCAGCTAGTTAAAAGTGAGAATTGTTACTAAAGTGTTACCAAATTCTGTATGTCACTACAGAAAATAATCAACTCGTCAATTGTGATTTATTAGAAGGTTTTCATTCAAAGCGTCACATTCATTGACGGAGCCAGACAAACAAACAATCCAAAGGCTTGATTAAAAGACGAAAATGATATTGCACATTTTTTCCGCAAGCAGAATCCGGATGGGGTCTTCTTACGGCTGTTAAATATATAATTCCTTCTGTAATCAAATTTCCAGTTGTCATATAATGACAGGTAATCAAGTGTATCCTTTTACATTTTAGACATTTAGACAGACTTCTCTAACTACATTAAACCCTGCATAAAAAATGCATGATATTAATGTTTCTATTAAAAAAATCTCTGCCCTCTCACAAATGATCGAGAACACCCACTGTTTATTTGTTTTTGGTGAGCTATAGATTGTTGCCTGGAGCGTTAAATAATTATGATTAGGGAGGGGCGGGACGTGAAAAGAAGGGGGGAAACCAAAAGTAATAGCATCAAGATCAGATAAATTAATTTGTAATGAAATGCACTCATTTTGCATGACAGCTGGCAAGACCCATTCAGAGGCCATTGAGATGGAAGCAGGCCTTGTGACAGCAGACAAAGAAGACTATCATTCGCAGCGTATGTGCCCCACTCTCACGAGACACCGGAGTGTGCAAATGACACGTCAACAAAAAGCTTGGAGAAGCGCATTGCTTGGATCAATTGCTGATGACCACAAAGCAGAGGACATGTGCTCAACTTTGAAACAGCTCTCTTGTAGTCCAATAGGACAAGAGTCCTTATATAATGACAAAGGTAATGGCCTTTTGGAGACATGTCACATGTTGCTGCGTTACTTACAGACGAAAATGTTTTAGTAGCAGTAGCTAGTAGCAATTTAATAGTACGCTTTATAATGCTATTTAGATTGATAGTCCTTGCTATTGAACATTCCTCTTGTTGATTTCAACAAACCCCTATCTCTAAGTATTAAGATTCGGTGCATCACTCGTCCTGCATTATTTGTGCCATATCTCAAATCATGAGGTGAGATGTGGTATTAAGTGATATGGTGGACAATGAAGCAAGTTAAACAATTCTGTAGACTTGGGGTAAGAAATGAACACCACACTCTAAAAAATGCTGTGTTAAATATGGACAAAACCAGGGATTGGGTTGTTTTTACCCAGCCATTTTTTTCAACCAATTTTGGATTTATTTTTTTAGCCAGCAGTATAGTAATATAGTAAAAGGCATGTTTTTGCTCACCCCCAAATAGGGGGAAATTTGAGGGGTATTGTAAGCTGAAACTTGACCAGACCAGAGACTTATATTACATCTTGTGAAAGAGGGCATAATAGGTGCCCTTTAACCCAACCTGCTGGGTTTGTCCATATTTAACCCAACTTGGGTTGTTTTTAACCCAGCATTTTTTAGAGTGGAGTCAAATGCAGGTATTTCTTTGCAGTAGTGTGTAATTTTGGTAACGTTGGTGTATGTGCCCTGTAAAGTACCCCATAATATAAGGTAACCTCATAGGTTAAGGTTACACTCTAAAAAATGCTGGGTTAAAATCTACCCAAGTTGGGTTGAAAATGGACAAAGCCAGCAATTGGGTTGTTTTAAGTCAGTGAATGGGTTGTTTTAGCCCAGTGGTTGGGTGAAATGTTTGCCAAACATGCTGATTAGTTTTATTTAACTCAACTATTGTTTAAAAATTACTGCTGCTTGCATAGAATTAACCCAAAATGGAAATTAACATTTATTAATATGTATAATAAATGAACATAAGTTTAATGAATAATTAAACAAACACTTTTTAAATTGCTTGTTAATAAATGTTCACCTTTTGATTATTATTGTTGCCTCTAGTACTTATGTGTCTGATTTTTAATTTCCAACATATTTTGGGTTAATTTTAAGCCAGCTATGTAGTAATTTTTAAACAATAGTTGGGATAAATAAAAATGCCCAGCACGTTGGGCAAACATTTGACCCAACTGCTTGGTTAAAACCACCCAATTGCTGGGTTTGTCCATTTTCAACCCAACTTGGCAACAAGCATTTTTAGAGTGTAGGTTTAGGGGCAGGTTCAGGGTTAGCACCTAGTTATTACTTAGTTATTATAATTCATTTTCAAGTACATAGTATGTACATGTGGAACTGGACTGTAAAATAAAGGGCTGCAAAAAAACTCTGTAATTGAAAAAAAAAAAAAAAAAGATTTACAGAAATTTACAGAAATGATCAATATTGTAGCCTGGTTTTGCCTTAAAGTAAAACATAATAAGAAGGAATTTTGAGATAAATCATAAAGTAAGATATTAAGTTGCACTGCAAGGTAGAATGTTACAATTATTAGAAATAAAGTCATACTGTGAGCTATCCAAACACAATTGTGAGACATAGAGACATTGAGCACAGATTATAAAGTTACAAGAAACAAAGTCGCAACTGTGAGAATTAGTCACTCCATTACCAGTTAACCCAGAATAAGTCAAATTAAGTAAAATAATGTCACATTAGCATGTTTTACTTGGGCTTATAGGAATTTACTCAACCTCATGTCGTTCCAAGACCGCCAAACAGATTTAATTTGCGCTTTTATTCACATATAAACATTCATCGTGTTGGAGCTTCCAGAAGAGTTTTGTTCTCACGAGTCAATCAGGTTCAGTTGATCTTCTGTTTATGTTTGCTGATCAATGTTTCTATGTGAATAGAAGCCTAAATTCAATCTGTTAATCATATAAAGTGATTGTGTCTCTTCAGAAAATTTGGACTAAACCGCTCAGTTCATATGGATTAGTTTTACGATCTCTTTATTAACTTTTTAAGGTGTCAAAGTGGTAGTTGCACAGTTGTCTGTGGAGTGACAGAAATCACTCATATTTTATTAAAAAGATTTTCATTTGTGTTCCGAAGATGAACAAAAGTCTTACGGGTTTGGAACGACATGAGGGTGAGTAAATGATGACAGAATTTTAATTTTTGGGCGAACTATCCCTTTAAGAAAAACAAAAGGTTGGTTTTCTAATTGAATCACCACTATCTCTGCCCAGTTGGGCCTCATCCTTATTCTGTCAGCGTCGAAGGCCTTCCTGTGTCCTCTCCGCTTACCAAAAAGAGTAGATGCGTCACCATTTAGCTGCTTTGACGAGGTGGCCCTTCCTGGCCCATGCCCAGAAGAAAGGCCTTTCTCCTCAGTTCAGCATCAAACCGTAACCTTTCTCAAGTTTAATTACCTTAAGTAAGTTCAGAGTGGGCCGCTGTGCTGTCTCCCCGACTCATCCTTCCGCTGGCGCTGATGTGAAGTCCACATGTGTGCTGAATCTCCCGCTGTCTGCTGCCACACGCTGCACGCTATGGAGCACTGATGACCCGAGCCCTCACTCTCTCGGACTCTCATACACACGCAAACACACACCCATGATAGCACACGCAATCGCTTTCAAACGTAGACATTTGCAGAACAAATAAATTGTGTTCAAAAATTTCCGGCTGCTTTTTGTGTGCTCTTGCATGCATTCTTTTATGTTTGGAAAGAATTATATATAGAAAAGCCATAGAAATGTGACCATAATGAGTTTGTTTTTTTCTGTAAGAAATGTTTCTTGTAATAATATAAAAAACAAGGTGTCGTATAAGTACTATTTCGCAATCATATATTGAATTTTGTGAGAATTTGCATTATTTTTTGTGACATTTTTTGACACAATCCACCATAAAATAGTAGCAAAGGGAATTTGAAGCAGGAAGTTAGTGATGTTAACAAATAAATTAGACAATTTAGTGATCTTGACCGGTCTTGAGATAAAATCTTGGGTCCTCTTAGTCTGAGACCAAGACAAGACCAAGTACAAATGTGGTTGAACTTGAGACCAAAACCTTCAAAAAATGATCTCAAGACCAAGACCGGTCTCAAGTACTACAACACTAGCAGAGAGAACTACACTTTTATTGGTTGCTGAAAGCATAAAGCATAGATAAAATATTGAATGAACACAGGCTTTGGTTCTATCTGAATGAAATAACACCTTAAACATTGCCATACCAGTACCATTAATCAACTATCATCAGACGTCTCATTGGCGTAATATATAAGTAAAAGTGTAATGTATCTTTACATGAATATATTTTACATAGATTGTATATAAAAACATAACCTGCCCTGAAACTTACAGAATAGTTTTAATCAACATCCACAGGTTGCCAATTACTATGAATATCTCTTTGTAAACACAGTCTATGTTGACATCTGAGACATCCAATTACACTGATTCTTATTTCCATTGGGCCACTTCTTAATCTAAGCCTCCATTTTAATAGATCCTCCTCCAAATGCCTTTTTCTGACAATGAATTACATTTTTCTCAGAGAAAACTAAAATGGAGTGACTGTGGTAACTGCATGTACTGCCAATCACCCGCAATCAGCCTTTTTTTTCTGTTGCCCTCGTTTCCTCATTGCTTGATGTGTGGAGATTAGGACCCTCTCCGCAGGGAGCCGTGCAGCACTCAGGAGAAATGAGGGTCTGCTAGGAAGTTTTACCTCTCCTGTTTGGAAACTTCTCCTTTCGGGTTCCTTCAGCTTTCCCAGCATCCTCTTAAACACAGCTGAGTGGAGTCAACGCTCTCCTGATACACCAATACAGCTGTGGGATGTACTGTATTACATTATAGTCAGACAAATGTAAAATGTAAAGGTAAAGATTCAATGTCGACTTCATCATGAACACCCTTTGATAACAACTTCCTACAATGACATATTTGTGACACTGTATTCATTCTTTGCCGCATATTTGTGTAAATAACAATAAGTAGTCCTAACCAGGTGCTATGCGACTAGATTCCAGCGACAAACAATTTGTCTGTCCCCGCGACGCGATTATGAGACGTGATTAAGTCAATCAATAATCACAACCAATCATAAGAGCGTGTGGGCGGGCTCTCTCGGCAACCTCCCAGCACTCGCAACGAAATGGATAAGTAGCCTACATAATCAAATTCATGAATATCACACCATTTTAACATTATTAAAAACACTAAAAGAATCTTTGTCATAGAATACACTTATCTGTTCACAATGAGTTGACAGTTTGAACGTTCTTGTTTCCTTTAATTTATTTTGAAGATCTGAGGTGAGTTGTCTATTGTTGCTTTCAGTGCGGTTATAAAAGACACAAAATGATATTCAAACTCACATTAGATGCTTTTAACATTAAATAAAGCACATAAACAGTACCTGAAATTATGCTGTGTCCTAACAAGACACCTTGACACGCGATAAAAGATATCTTTTCCATGTTAATCAGAGTTTTCTGCGACGGCGACACGTGATGATTCTATTTTAGAAATTCTAAGAAAATCTAGAAATTTTAGAAATTTCTATTTTGCTGCGACGTCACGGCTGGAACAACAACAGAATATGATAATGATAATCTTAGGTACTGTTTATGTTCTTTATTTAAAGGTGCCCTAGATTCAAAATTTGAACTTACCTTGGCATAGTTGAATAACAAGAGTTCAGTACATGGAAAAGACACACATTGAGTTTCAAACTCCATTGCTTTCTCTTTCTTATGTAAATCTCATTTGTTTAAAAGACTTCCGGAAAACACGCAGATCTCAACATAACACCGACTGTTACGCAACAGTCGGGGTGTACGCCCCAATATTTGCATATGCCAGCCCATGTTCCCAACATTATGAAAGGCATTAGACAAGGGCAGCCAGTAACGTCTGGATCTGCACAGGTGAATCAACAGACTAGGTAAGCAAGAACAACAGCGAAAATGGCAGATGGAGCAATAATAACTGACATGATCCATGATAGCATGATATTTTTAGTGATATTTGTAAATTGTCTATCTAAATGTTTCGTTAGCATGTTGCTAATGTACTGTTAAATGAGGTTAAAGTTACCATCGTTTCTTACTGTATTCACGGAGACAAGAGCCGTCGCTATTTTCATTTTTAAACACTTGCAGTCTGTATAATTCATAAACACAACTTCATTCTTTATAAATCTCTCCAACAGTGTAGCATTAGCCGTTAGCCACGGAGCACAGCCTCAAACTCATAGAGAATCAAATATAAACATCAAAATAAATACTTTACTCACATAATTCGAAGCATGCATACAGCATGCATGACGAACATCTTGTAAAGATCCATTTGAGGGTTATATTAGCTGTGTGAACTTTGTAAATGTGCTGTAATATAATCAAGAGCTCGTGTGGCAGGGAGCATGCGAATTAAAGGGGCGGCGCGCTGAAAAAAATCAGTGCATAGTTAATGATGCCCCAAAATAGGCAGTTAAAAAAATTTATTTAAAAAAATCTATGGGGTATTTTGAGCTGAAACTTCACAGACACATTCAGGGGACACCTTAGACTTATATTACATCTTGTGAAAAAGCATTCTTGGGCACCTTTAATGTTAAAAGCATCTAATGTGAGTTTGAATAACACGTTGTGAGTCTTTTATAGCCATACTGAAAGAAACAATGGAAACAAGAACAATGGAAACAAGAAAACAACGAAAATGAGAAAAGGAAACAAGAACATTCAAACTGTCAACTCATTGTGAACAGACTAGTGTATTCTATGACAAGGATTGTTTCAGTAACTCAGTATGGATTAATAATGTTAAAATCTTGTAATATTCATGAATTTGATTATATACTTATCAATTTGCAACTGCCAGGAGCTTGACGAGAGAGCCCACCCACATGCTGTTCTGATTGGCTGTGATTTTTGATCGATTTTGTCACATCTCGTGGTTGCGTCACGTCTGGTATGGACAGACAAATTGTTTGTCGCTGGAATCTTATCGCATCACATCCGGTTAGGACACGGTGTTAGGTTGCTATTCAACACAGAACACGTTTTTACAATCCACTGCACTGCTTTTCCATTTTTTTTCTATGTAAACATGGACTAGACGGACGTGTTTGATTGTGTTTGCTGCATTCACATCTTGCAGCGTATCGCACATGCACTGCATTCTAAAAATGTGGTGCTCAAGTAAAAAGAAGCTCAACTTTAAAAAAAAAGTTTCAAATCATTTTACTGCCCTGCGGCTGGTGTTTTTAAACTCTGTGTGAATGGCCCTTTTAGCTGTATGTGCATATAAGTAAATATTACAAAAGTTAGATCTGCGGTCAGGAAGCCATAGATGTTATTTCAGTCAATCATGTTTCATGTTGTTTATTTTTGGCTGCACCCAAATTTATGGACGTTTATTGAAGATTTAAACAATGCTGTAATCAAACCCCAAAACCATTAACATTTTTTTTTTCAAGAGAAAATGAGCTAATCTCCAATTCAGATAAAGAAATTGTGACAGTACGCAGGCTACTTTACCAGCTGCCATTATACCGACATATAGTTTAATGGATCTAATTCACCATTAGCACGATATTTTCTTCAACGACTGTGACAAAAAAGGACCTTTCAGCATCATTTCCTTTTGCATACCAAAAGTCATTCAAACGAGGGACCTTTAACCAGGAGCAACGTGCTATTCATGCTATTTTAATTACAATGTTAAACCATTATTTGTTTCAACACCTGGTTAAACCATTCAGGCTTGTTTAAATCCCCCTTTTTATCCCAGGTGTGTTGGAAAGGCTCAAAGGGGTGAATAGGTCTGCCACAACAGGGACATAATCAAGTCGGCTGAGCTGGCTGTTGAATGAGCTTCTGGGACGAGTTCAGATGCTACACACTCTAGTTCTCAGAGAAAGAGTGCAAGGTGGATTATGCTTGAAAAGAGGATTTAGTCAAGGATGTACCCTCAACGTTTTTTTTCCCGTCTTTCTCTTTTTCGTAGTAGTAAGCATCATGAATAGCACCTTTTCTCCTTTGGAGCAGTATTAGGAAACTCAATTGCTAGCTTAAAAGCTATTGCCTTTGTTGTGCATTTCTCTGCATATATTTGTGTTGCAGTTTGGCTGATTGAAACCAAGAGGCCATGCTGTTTCGACACTGTGGATGGCCCTGCTTTTAGAAAACCTCTTCAAATAGGGGTTTCGCATCTTCTAAGCTTCTTTTCTTTTCCGTACTATCAGCTTCTTTGAAGTTGGGTTTGTACTTTCGCGGCACAGCTTTGTCTCGTATGATGTTATTAGCGGGACTATAGCGGAGAACTTGACCCCTGTGGAGTTGTAGTCGGAACAAGCCTACCTGGCTTAGGTGCTTGTTTCAGGATGTTCTCGTCTTAATTAGAGACGAGAATAGGACAAAGTCATGTTATTCAAAACAGAAACACGCCGAGAAAACACATTAGTGGCCTTGACGTATCTATTCACGCTAAGCTTTCATTGCTAAGTCAGGAGCCCTTTGTACGTCTCTTTTTACAACATAGACAAGGCCTACGCACAGTTCCTCTTAACGAATTAATGTCTGCTAATAACCCTTCAACAGCCTCTCGTAAATGGATTAAGCTCTTCTTTACACTTTTTTGAGCAAAATTTAATTAAGATTTAGATTGGGTTTTAGCATGTCTGGGCAGATCCATGCTGCATTCACGATGGTCTTCAATTTAAGACCAAAATAAGTTAAGCTGCTTCTGCAATAATTACCCCATCTACTTTTAAATGATGCCTAATTATGCTTCATCCCCATGTAATTTAATAAGCATCTTCAGGCAGCGCATGCCAGAAAAGTCTATTTACATTTTAAAGGTCAGACGTTGTTTATTTTTGCTTTGAATAAGAGTTGCAATGTTGCACTAATACCCATAACGCGCCAAAGCTAGCGCAGCAATTAAGTCATTACGAAGAGAAACAGACCTAGCTACGTCCTTTCAACAGAGATATTATATTAGTATGTGCATGTATGTGCATATTGGTTGTTGGTTGCCAAAGGAAAGGTGACCATGCTAACTTTGTTTACTGACCGAGGAAGCCAACCGGGACACTGACCACTTCCAGAAGGAGCGAGACGTCCGACTGATCGTCCTCTAAAGACGGCAGCAGAATAAATAAATTAAATGTTTTCTCGCATTCTAGAACACATAATGTTTCTGGAAGATTTATGAGGCGGTGGAATTGTTGCAGCTTTCTTCTCCTGTGCTTCATTTAATTACTGCCTCTGAGAGCTAGTCTCCGAGAAGCTGACGAGACAATTGGAGGTGTCATCGTAATTATTTTAGAGGGCACATCGCAGAGCGTTTCATGCACTTGGATTTCCTACGCAGCTCTTGAACCAGTGGTACATAGTAAATGGGTTAAATCAGCAGGATTGATACAATATTTCCCTCACCCGGTGATGTAATTCAACCTCTGCCATCTTTAAAGTGAATCACAGATCTGCAGGGTTGCATTCGGATTAGATCTAGTACCACGCTATGAAATATAAATCAAATAAAGTGAGAAGAATTGAATGTGTTGGTGCAAGAACGCTGGTGAACCAGTCCCTGTAAAGGTCACATAGCACTCTGTCATCTGCAGCTAGTGTGGTTTCCCACTTTTCAAAACCTACCGACCACTGTTGTTGAAAGCCAGCCAAGATACACAGCGCAGTGGGCAACGGAGAAAGCGATCCCTCTATCTACTCCAGAGATCAAGGGGGGAGAGTTCCTGATGATCCGTTCCACACCGAACGGGCCAAAGAAAGCGGAGATTTAAAGACTATCAAACCAAAAGCTGGAAGAAAGGAGGAAATGAAGTGGTTTCGATGTGGAGGCCTGCCCACAGCATGCCCGGTCCTCCCTGCTCTGGAAATAAGCTTTGCAAAATGCATTCTGGGAAAATTGCCCGCCGCTGCCGCCATGCTCTCTATTTACCGTGCCCTAGCCGCATTGAGGAACCCCTGCTGATAGCACTTTCCCAAATCTGTCCTGATGCTTCTGGTCTGTCGCTGCGTGCCCCAGGGCCTACGCTCCCTGGACATGCAGTGATCCCTCATTTGGGCTCAAAGCCAACTGAACCATGGAGACCTCTCGCCCCGACACTATCACACTGGCTAAAGCAGAACGCAGATTGACAGATCGCAGACCGTGGATGTTCTGGCCACCAGTCAGCCAGTATCAGTCTCTACTGGTTGTAACTCATTGCTGGCATGAATAGGGCAAGCCCCAAATTGCCATGTTTTGGCAGCGTGAGCCAAAACAAGATGACAATATCTGATCAGTCTTTATTTCGCTCTTTTAATCCCGGTTAAACTTAAGTGTTAAAGATTAGCCTTGACCATGGGGACGGTTATTTATTTCCCGGAGGGCATATTTATTGAGTATTTCAGAACAAAATCGACAACAGCCAATAACATGTATTGCCATGCAAGTGTTTTGGTGCTTACCACAGTTTGTACTGCTTTAGGTAGCCAAATGGTTAGTTGGGGATATTTAATTGACCTATTTTGCAATAAATAATGTTTTACACATCATATAAATGGAAATGCATGGCATTTCCCAAACTTATTGCATATGCAACTTGCTTCTTATAAGGAGGGAAATGATTTTTATCCTCTATTGGAGCTCTATGTTCAAAGGGAGAGAGTGACAGAGAAGGGGGTCCCATAGCTCCCATTAATGTACACTGGGGAGACCTAAGTGTCACCCATGAAATCAAGATGTTAGGGTGTGAAAAACAGGGGAGGGACCGAAAGTAATTGTCATTATTGTTACGTTCTCATCATCCGCCCTACAACTTAAGGCCGCTTTTTGACTTTTAGCGTCAAACGGGTGACCACCATACATATGGGCCTCCCTCCAAATGTTCTGAAACTGCTGGGCGTTACTGAGTTTGACATTGATTTGGGGTTTAGTTCAAGGTATTGTCATTGCTCTAAGACCACAGTAACCACATGTAAAACAATATAATGGTGTTTATTTGTATAATAGAAACTAAAAATGGTAGCTTAAACACATTTAGAAACTACCCATTGGAATAGCAAAAGTATACTCTAAAAAATGTTGGGTTAAAGACAACTCAAGTTGGGCTGAAAATGGACAAACCCAGAGATGTGTTGATTTGACCCAGTGGTTGGGTTAAATGTTTGCCCAATGTGCTGGGTAGTTTTATTTAACCCAATTATTGTTTAAAAATACTATATGACTGGCTTAAAATGAACCCAAAATCAGACATATAATTACTAGAGGCAACAATAATAATCAAAAGGTGAACATTTATTAGTAAGCAATTTGATAAATGTTTATTGTTTAATTATTATTCATTAAACATTAATAAATGTTCATTTGTTAAACATATTAATAAATGTTAATTTCCAACATAATTTGGGTTCATTTTAAGCAAGCAATTCAGTAATTTTAAACAATAGTTGAGTTAAATAAAACTACCCAGCAGGTTGGGCAAACATTTATCAATTTTCCACCCAACTTGGGTTGTTTTTAACCCAGCATTTTTTAGTGTAGTCTCTTAATATCTTAATTGTTACTCCTAGACAGCAATGAGCGTAAATGGAGATTAAATAGAGAGTTTTCTTGTAAGTTTTCTAGTTTTCTCTGCTTTTTGGATTTTTCTCATATCGTTAGCCTCATAGCATAATTGCCCAGATCATATTTCAAAGGCAGATATCACAATTTGGCCAAAAAATGACTTAGGCAATTATGCTATGAGGCTAACGATATGACAGTAGTCTTGCATGTTTTCTCTTTGTGTTTCACAGGAGATCTCAACGACTCAAAGTGTGCTCAGATTTACCAAGATACCTAAGTCTGCAATTGAACATTTCTCATCAAATTCTTAAAATATTTTCTTTATATATATATATATATATATATATATATATATATATATATATATATATATATATAACCAAAAAATAATAAAAGAAAAAAGTTCTATCTTTGGCAAATGTAAAGGCCCTTTCACACCAAAAGTGAAATGAATAAGCTTCAGGCTGAAGAAGTGCAAATTCATGGCTGAATGGTTAATAAAGTGAGATTAAATACATAAAGTGTACCATATGTGTTATTTCATTTTTTACAGGTTTGGGTAATATTCTGAGTGTGCAATTCACTGTTTTTATTCATTCTGAAGATTACTGAATCTGTTTTTGTGCAAGTGAGATGAGTAAATGTATGCTCACATTTAGTCTAGAACTACAATAACCATCATGATACACAGCGGACACAAAACCTCAACACATTTCTTCCGATTTTTATCCACATGGGGACAGGTGTCAGTCAATAAATGGGAAAACAAAGCAACTTACGTTACCTATTTTAAAAAGTATCTCAGATATTTTGTTGCAAATGTAAAAATAATCCATTACTTTACTAGTTACTTGAAAAAAAGTAATCTGATTATGACTTGCATTACTTGTAATGCGTTACCCCCAACACCAAACTTTAGGAGAAACATCATAAACAAGGTTGATATTTACATGAATCATAACTGCGATCTGTTGAGCTATGAAAAAGCAACCTGAGCAATAGCATTTCCAGAGGGCCAAACAAATGCATTTTTGCTATTGCAGATCAAGCTTGTGCTCCGTTTATCCTGTACTCAGTCAGTCCCAGTGAAGTCCCATCAGCTCTAGCAGACGGGAAGTCCTGGTGTGATGGAGACAGAAGCTTCGCCGTCTACAGTGGCTGGTCCTGTCTAGGATTCCTCATCAGCCTGTGTCACTGCATCCCAGTGGGAGAGGGGACTTACACCCAGGGCAAATCTGTAAACACCAATTTAATCTGCATGGAGAAAGTTACTGTCATCAGCAGTGACAGCAAAAGCCTCTGGGCCACACAGCCGCACAAAGAGTCACTCCCCCCCAATATTGCTGTCAAATCCCGACATTAAGCTATTATGGCCGTCAAGGAAGCTGCCATTGAGAGGCTTGTCTCTATCCAGCGTTGTCAGTGCGGCTTCCCGAGCGGCCAGTGCACGCATGCATGTGATTAAGACGGGCCTGGTAATTTAATGCTCTCCATTAATTGCCGTCACATTGTTTTATGACCTCCAGCATGAGCTGATTGGCGAATCCTAGGATATTCGAACCCGCATACAGTGTGTTTTATATGCTGTGTAATTATTTAAATGAGAAATGGTGATAGCCCTTACAGTGGTGAAGAGGAGAACGAGTGTAATATGGTGGAACTGGCTTAACTGCATGCATATATATGATAATCCTCTCTCTATAGCTGGCAACATTTCAATTAATGAATTAATGACCTCCTTTGGATTATTTATCATGGTTTTAAAGCAATACAAACTGTAGTAACATATGATGGAAATGTTGTAGCTCCTGAATATACTGTAGGTGTCTGCTCCTTTTTTACCCTGTGTCAATTTTCATCGGTTAGATAAACTGCTCTTTCATACCTTAAAAGATTCAATTGTTTCTTTACAGTATCAACGGTCTATAGTGCTCATCCTATAATTCTTTGCTGAAATATCAATAGACACAAGTGAGACAGTTGTTATACACTCAGTAATTAAGAGTACAGAGCTATAAAATTAATTTGATTAATTTGAAATTATAATCTCTGACTTTTAATGACTTGGCAAATCTGATCCTTTTTTTTTTTTTAAAGAAGGATAAATTAAAAGTGTTATATATGTATGGTTGTGATATATGGGTCATTGACGAATAAGGCTTTTAAAAGTGTAAAAAAAACAACAACAAAAAAACAATGGAGATTTAATTAATTTTGAAGTATTATGTATTATTAAGTGTTAACAATGAGATTATATGGTTTTAATAATCAATTAACACTGCTTTTGTCATTTTTTACAAGATTGACAATTTGTCACCATAAAAATCATTCGGTTTCACCAAAATTTCGGTTTTACCAAATGACACTTTTGGTTACACCGAATGACGATATTTTCAAACAATGCTAACAGGCTGATATCTAGCTAACTAACAAAAGGACAATCAAAAATGTTATATTTATTACAAGTTTTTAAAATATTACAACATTTTCCATGTGTTATAGCGGTTGTACCGAATGACCTGATGTTTCGGGACATGCGTATGAGCAAGTGAAAACATGAATTTTTCAAATAGATAAAAGAGAGTTTGTTACTTTGCTTCGCGACCATGTGGTCCTTTGCAAGTGTCTGAATGATGTCACATCCTGTCACATGATATTGATCGCATGACTTGATCCAAAATGGTCCCTTTATATTGGTTACTCCGAATGACATCAATGAAATTCATTTTTCCGGACATTCTTTCTCATAACAAAGCGACGACTTCTACACATAATTTTAATACCATTTTGCACTATGTTGTGTATGCAGGAGAGATTAAGTGAATACAGAGATCCACAAACAATAGGGTTTAATGATAATCCAGGAGTATAATACAAACGTGGTACATAAACACAACCTAAACACAACAGAGAACGGACAGGGAGTGAAGGGAGTGAGTCCATTATAAAGGCAGTGCTGATGAGGAAGTCCAGGTGCAGGTGATCCGTGATGATGAGGAGAAGACGAGGGAAGTGAGTGCAGGTGTGGAGACACAAGGATTATGGGAAATGGAGTCCGGGAGACAAGGGAACTGTGACAGATATATGATGTTACAAAATCATGCCAGAATAAAAAAAATCTATATATATATACATTCATTACATTTTAAGATATTTTAATCACAAATGAAATGGCTGTATTGGCCTTTGGACGGTTGAACAGAATGAGCTTTTGACACTTCAAAATCTTTAAAATACCTTTGGTAACACTTTAGTATAGGGAACACATATAAACTATTCACTACGACTTTTCCCTCAATAAACTCCTAATTTATTGCTTATTAATAGTTAGTAAGTTAGTTGTTAAGTTTAGGTATTGGGTAGGATTAAGAATGTAGAAAAGGGCTAGAATGTATATATATATATATATATATATATATATATATATATATATATATATATATATAGTGTAAAACACAGAGCAATCTCTTTGCTGTCTGCTCTGCATTTGTCCAGACAAGGTTGTTACAGCTGGGCTGTTTGAAAAAGAGTATGTGTGTAAAAGCTACTGAAAATTGTTTTTGCAGATGCTTTTTTTTTTTCTTGGGATTGACTTCAAAAAGGAATGGAATTTTGACTCGAGTTTGGCAGTATGAGCGAATCAATGAGAATCAGCTGAACATAATATTTTACTTCCAAAAAAAGAGCATAAATAGACGGCAAAGTGGGACATTTTCCGTCTTGTCTCATTCCATAGAACAAAGGGAGGTCACGCAGAAGGGGCAGTTAACCTTTGACCTCCAGAGTGTGATTAGGCTTATAATAGAAGGTCTAGATTTTCAGTTCATCCGCTCTGATCCCACGCACGCCACCTGTTTAAAGCTGAATGTCTCATCGGCAGTCACTCGGGACAGTTGAGCAACTTCAGGGACAAAAACAAGTCCCATAGGAGCCACTGTTTGAAATCTGACTCCTCTTGTAACACTTTATGTTAGTGAGAGTAATATGTGTCTGTGATGCTGTAACTCTCTCATAATCTGCGTTGTCCATATCTTATACTTGTCTGATAAACCATTTTGTATCCATCTACATACAGTTCGACATCAGAAAACACAACAATATTGTATTCATTCATTCATTCATTGTAAACACATATGAATGAAGGCCAAAACATTGACATGATTATGTTTATAATGTTACAAAGGATGCTGTTCTTTTTAACTTCTAGTAATCAAATAGTATTGAAAATAAAAATAATTGTTTCTTAAGCACCAGATTAGCTTATTGGAATGATTTTTGAAGGATCTTGTGACACTGACGTTCACAATTCTGACTTTATATCACACAATTCTGACTTTATAACTCGCAATTCTGACTTTATAACTCGCAATTCGGACTTTATATCTCACAATTCTGACTTTATAACTCGCAATTCTGACTTTATAACTCGCAATTCTGACTTTATATCAGACAATTCTGACTTTATAACTCGCAATTCTGACTTTATATCAGACAATTCTGACTTTATAACTCGCAATTCTGACTTTATATCACACAATTCTGACTTTATATCTCACAATTCTGACTTTATATCACACAATTCTGACTTTATAACTCACAATTCTGACTTTATAACTCGCAATTCTGACTTTATATCTCGCAATTCTGACTTTATATCTCACAATTCTGACTTTATAACTCGCAATTCTGACTTTATAACTCGCAATTCTGACTTTATATCTCGCAATTCTGACTTTATAACTCGCAATTCTGACTTTATATCAGACAATTCTGACTTTATATCTCACAATTCTGACTTTATATCACACAATTCTGACTTTATAACTCACAATTCTGACTTTATAACTCGCAATTCTGACTTTATATCTCGCAATTCTGACTTTATATCTCGCAATTCTGACTTTATAACTCGCAATTCTGACTTTATATCTCGCAATTCTGACTTTATATCTCGCAATTCTGACTTTATAACTCGCAATTCTGACTTTATATCACGCAATTCTGACTTTATATCAGACAATTCTGACTTTATATCTCACAATTCTGACTTTATATCACACAATTCTGACTTTATAACTCACAATTCTGACTTTATAACTCGCAATTCTGACTTTATATCTCGCAATTCTGACTTTATATCTCACAATTCTGACTTTATAACTCGCAATTCTGACTTTATAACTCGCAATTCTGACTTATATCACGCAATTCTGACTTTATATCAGACAATTCTGACTTTATAACTCGCAATTCTGACTTTATAACTCGCAATTCTGACTTTATATCACACAATTCTGACTTTATATCTCACAATTCTGACTTTATATCTCACAATTCTGACTTTATAACTCTCAATTCTGACTTTATAACTCACAATTCTGACTTTATATCACACAATTCTGACTTTATATCTCGCAATTCTGACTTTATATCTCGCAATTCTGACTTTATATCACACAATTCTGACTTTATATCACGCAATTCTGACTTTATAACTCACAATTCTGACTTTATATCACACAATTCTGACTTTATATCACACAATTCTGACTTTATATCACACAATTCTGACTTTATATCACGCAATTCTGACTTTATATCTCGCAATTCTGACTTTATATCACACAATTCTGACTTTATATCACGCAATTCTGACTTTATAACTCACAATTCTGACTTTATATCACACAATTCTGACTTTATATCTCGCAATTCTGACTTTATATCACACAATTCTGACTTTATATCACGCAATTCTGACTTTATAACTCGCAATTCTGACTTTATATCACGCAATTCTGACTTTATATCAGACAATTCTGACTTTATAACTCGCAATTCTGACTTTATAACTCGCAATTCTGACTTTATATCACACAATTCTGACTTTATATCTCACAATTCTGACTTTATATCTCACAATTCTGACTTTATAACTATCAATTCTGACTTTATAACTCACAATTCTGACTTTATATCACACAATTCTGACTTTATATCTCGCAATTCTGACTTTATATCTCGCAATTCTGACTTTATATCACACAATTCTGACTTTATATCACGCAATTCTGACTTTATAACTCACAATTCTGACTTTATATCACACAATTCTGACTTTATATCTCGCAATTCTGACTTTATAACTCACAATTCTGACTTTATATCACGCAATTCTGACTTTATATCTCACAATTCTGACTTTATATCACACAATTCTGACTTTATATCACGCAATTCTGACTTTATATCACGCAATTCTGACTTTATATCTCGCAATTCTGACTTTATATCTCACAATTCTGACTTTATAACACAATTCCGACTTTGTCACACAATTGCACGTTTTTATCACACAATTCTCACTTTATAACTCGCAATTCTGATTTTATATCACACAATTCTGACTTTATATCAAATAATTCTGACTTTATATCAAGCAATTCTGACTTTATATCTCACAATTCTGACTTTATATCACGCAATTCTGACTTTATATCAGACAATTCTGACTTTATAACTCGCAATTCTGACTTTATATCACGCAATTCTGACTTTATATCACACAATTCTGACTTTATATCAAATAATTCTGACTTTATATCAAGCAATTCTGATTTTATATCTCACAATTCTGACTTTATATCACGCAATTCTGACTTTATAACTCGCAATTCTGACTTTATATCACGCAATTCTGACTTTATATCACGCAATTCTGACTTTATAACTCGCAATTCTGACTTTATATCACGCAATTCTGACTTTATAACTCGCAATTCTGACTTTATATCACACAATTCTGACTTTATAACTCGCAATTCTGACTTTATATCACGCAATTCTGACTTTATAACTCACAATTCTGACTTTATATCACACAATTCTGACTTTATATCACGCAATTCTGACTTTATATCAAGCAATTCTGACTTTATATCTCACAATTCTGACTTTATATCACGCAATTCTGACTTTATAACTCGCAATTCTAACTTTATATGATGCAATTCTGACTTTATATCACGCAATTCTGATTTTATATCACACAATTCTGACTTTATATCACACAATTCTGACTTTATATCTAATAATTCTGACTTTATATCACACAATTCTGACTTTATATCTCACAATTCTGACTTTATATCAAATAATTCTGACTTTATATCACACAATTCTGACTTTATATCTCACAATTCTGACTTTATATCTCACAATTCTGACTTTATATCTCACAATTCTGACTTTATATCTCACAAATCTGACTTTATATCAAATAATTCTGACTTTATATCACACAATTCTGACTTTATATCTCACAATTCTGACTTTATATCTCACAATTCTGACTTTATATCTCACAATTCTGACTTTATATCTCACAATTCTGACTTTATATCTCACAAATCTGACTTTATATCACGCAATTCTGACTTTATATCACACAATTCTGACTTAATATCTCACAATTCTGACTTTATATCACACAATTCTGACTTTATATCACACAATTCTGACTTTATATCTCACAATTCTGACTTTATAACACAATTCTGACTTTGTCACACAATTGCACGTTTTTATCACGCAATTCTCACTTTATAACTCGCAATTCTGATTTTATATCACGCAATTCTGACTTTATAAGTCGTAAGAGTTTATATCTCACAATTCTGAGAAAAAAGTCAGAATTGTGAGGTAAAAAGTCGCAGTTAGCTTTTTTATTTATTTATTTTTTATTTCATGGCAGAAACAAGCTTCCATAAATAACTGTATGAAATGCTTTATTCAGTTGAGCACAAAATAAGATATTCTGAAAAACATCAAGCTACTCTTTTCCCATAATTAAAGCATACTGTGGACAAAAAATAAGCACAGTCCATTTTGCTCCGTCTTCTGAATCCACATGATAACTTTCAGTGAGAAACAGACCAAAATTAAACACAGTGTATATACTGAAAATCTTGCTGTATGCCTTGGCTCTCAGCTCATGTCTGTATGATACTTTATACATTCTTATGTCAATAAAATCATAGAGTATGTTATTTGTTCGCACATACCTCACAAATGAACGCGGCAAGTGTATCTCTCTTATTGAACATTGACTGGCCTGCTTCAGAAATAGGATTATTGAGTGAAAATAATGTCTAATGTGTCTCCATAGTCCATCACAGCATTCATCAAATATGAGGCTCACACAATCAGAGTATAACAAATATGAAAAATCAGCTATGTAAATGATGTCGATTAATCAAGAAGAACGTAGCCCACAAAAGAGAGACCACGTGTACGAAATTTAAATGGCAATTGCTAAGCCGTGCTTTTTGCATGTATTAAACTTTAACTTTCCAGTTGGCTGTGCATGGATTATACTGATTACTGGTGTTTCTTTATCAAGAACGGCTACTTCATCCAAAGAATGTTTTATTAATCTTAATGTGCTATTTGTAAAACTCATAATCTGGAGAGGTATTTGCTCATAGCAACTGCAAATTAAATGTAAATGCGATATCCAGAGTAGTAGTCGTTTTTATGTTGTTGCCAGAGCAAATCAGTTAAGCAAAAACATTCATTTATCAAAAGGCAATCAAAGAATTAAAAAACAATACATATATTGTACTGTATTATCCCATTATTGATTTGATACTTGTAATGATGGTAATGCCTGTTTTATGATATTAAGGGGCCGTGAAATTATGTGCTTTCTTGAAATACCAATATCATAACACCCACTGGTCCTCTTTGCATAAACTCAATTCAGCCCTTTTTCAGGAGAAAGGTATGGAGGGATGTCAGAAAAAGCGAGGTTTGTGCAAATGGAGCAATGCACTTTCAAAGCCATATCTGGATATTAATTTCATGCCACAAACAGTGGTCTCCATGCGCATCGTTGTTAGAGCTGTGGCCCCCGGCGACGGATTGATCCACTTCACCGGCTCAGTGGGGGTGCTGGAGATCTGGAGGGTATCAGCAGGGCTCCAAATCAATAAGGTTAATAGATGTGGGGGCCACGCAGTCAGAGGTGAGCAGCCTGGCATTTTCCGTGCCAATGAAGAAAATTCCTGATGACGAGATGTCACATTCAGGGCCTGCATTAATGTCAGTTTGATTACCTGCACCTCCAGTGTCAGTTAGTGTGTTAGCTGAGGTCCGTGCTCTGACCATTAACTGAAATTATTTTTACCACACGCACCCCCCCCCCACCCTCGTTGACTTTGCCATCACTTCTTATGGCCGGTCGCTTCAGATTGCCCAGCCATTTTCCCCTCTTCTTTATGGGACTGATTTCTATATACTACCAACGGTTTCATAATCACTTGATGCGTAATTTGCTCTAATTTTGAATTTGCAGTTGAGTATTTGCTCCTTTAAAACACGTACACTTAAAGTGTCTTTATAGAAGCTCTCACATCCGATTTCTGAGAGGACGTAATTGCCTCTCACTAAACGGAGGAAGAAGAAGAAGAAGAAAAGGATAAAAGGGAGAAAAAAAGAACAATTGTGGCAGAACTGCAAAAAGACCATAAGAAAGGGTCAGTCGCAATTCACCGAGACAAATGAATCAACGGTTTGTTTCCTTCAGGGGTCATTTTGTTTTTAATTCTACCCTTTATTTTGAATGCATTTATTGGTAAAATAAGGATATTTGAGATGATGAAAGGAAACAAAAATAAAAAAATAAAAAAAAATTATATATATATATTTACAGAAAAAGTAAGTGAACCATTTGCACAATCTGTGAAAATGTGAATAATTCATACAAAATGCATGTTATTTTTTTTTATTTAGTACTGTCCTGAGTAAGATATTTTACATAAAATATGTTTGCATTTAGTTCACAAGACAAAACAATAGCTGAATTTATTAAAATAACCCCATTCATAAGTATGTGAACCATTGATTCTCAATACTGTGTGGTTACCTGATGATCCACGACTGTTTTTGTGTTTTGTGATGGTTGTTCATGAGTCTCTTGTTTGTCCTGAGCAGTTAAACTGAGCTCTGTTCTTCAGAAAAATCCTCCAGATCCTGCAGATTCTTCAGTTTTCCAGCATCTTTTGCATATTTGAACCCTTTCCAGCAGTGACTGAATGATTTTGAGATCCATCTTTTCATGCCGAGGACGACTGAGGGACTCAAACACAACTATTAAAAAAGGTTCAAACATTCACTGATGCTCCAGAAGGAAACACGGTGCATTAAGAGCCGGGGGGTGAAAACTTTTGAACAGGATGAAGATGTCCCAAATTTTCTTATTTTGTTGAAATATCTTTTCTTTTTTTTTTTAAATTTAGTACTGCACTTCGGAAGCAACAGAAGATATTTGCATGTTTCCTGGAAGAAAAAAAATAAGTACAATTTACCTTGATATTCGAATTCAAAAGTTTTCACCTCCCGGCTCTTAATGCATCGTGTTTTAATTTTGTTGTGTTTTTAATTTTTATTGTCATTTTTGAAATACGTCCGTATAGTGTTTAATAAGTCTTATTTTATTTATTTTTAGTCATTTTAATACTTTAACTTAAACAAAAATGAGAAATGTTGCCTTGGCAAAGAGCTGACATAAAATGGTTTTAGTTTTAGTTAACGATAATAACCCTGATAGAGTTTTTTTTTTCTTTGATGTAATTTACGTTTTTTTTTTTTTTTTTTTTAGTTTTGTTGTCACATATTTTTTTTTCAATATTTATAATAATATTTCTCATAATAATAATATTTCAGAATAAAATTTCAGATTCAGATCTATTTTTCACAGCAATACAAAATGACAAAATGATTTCAGACTTAAATTTCAGGCTTGCGAAATCTTTCAAACCACATAATGTAGACGCAGACGTTCCCCATCCATGTTCTAGTCAAAGCTAACGAGCTCACAGTGTGGATAACAAGCACTAGCCTGCAATTAAAGGCTTGCCACCACAGACTTCACAACTCAGGAAGTTTGCAGTCATCCCTCTTGCTTTGTGGCATACACAATCCCATTAGCATGTTTGAATGGGGCCTTTTCATATGTTTCGATGCACATAGTCTTGGCTCTTGAATGGTGAAATGCAAATGGGGTGCTTGCTGGTCTATTATGTGAGTATCTCAGCCTCTCTACCTGCCCAATGTCTATATAGGAGCCCATTGTGCTGGTCCAGAGGAGGTAACCTGCCTCCACCACACCTTTTATTATGAAAGCACCTGCACGTGGCGATTACTGCTAGGTGAGATGGAAGAAACTGGTTTAGGTCATGCTGACTCTGTCAAACCCTCTGATCCACGCCCCTCACTCTAATTCAGATGCACCAAATAAAAGGAAAGTGCTGGAAAAATATTACAGCAAATGACAAGCTTCGTTTGCATTTGCAGCTTAGCGGAAGCTTTGTGGGGGAGAGTTTGGTCATTGTTATTCACAGCCCTCCCTTTGCCTAAACTGGATGAGATTAAGATGAATCGTAATAAAGAGCATTCACAAGGATGTGACAGACATTTCATAGGTCCTACAGATTTATAGGATAATTGTCTCTTGGGTTTATTTTGATAACATGTATTACAATCCACTTCTTTAACCTTTGCTGCCACTTCACTGGCTTCTCAGCTCTGTACAAAGCTATTCTTGAGGAATATTTAGTGCTTCATATATGACATTACGTTTGACGTCTTCTCATGACATTAAAGTGAATGTCACATATTATTCATTAATCAAAGGCTGTTTGAAGTGGGGGAATGGCTGTTGTGATTCTATAATTCACTTTACAAAGAACGAAAAAGCACCAAACAGAGGAGGTTTTTAAACTGGACTTTCTTCGTTTTGTATAGTCAGCATATGATGCGAAAAAATAGATAGGCAGGTATAATTCATATTGCATCCATGGATTAAGATGATTGCATTAATCAATTTGAAGCTCTCAGATCAAAACCTTTGCTTTTTTTTTTTTTTTTTTTTCTAAATGCAGTTTTATTTATATTGTTTATCAGCTTGAGGATTTTTATATTACAAAAATATTACCATGGTAACCATAGTTTCTGCCGAAACATCATAACAAAATAACTAACATGAATATTCATATTAACTAAATATTTTTAAAAATTAAAGCTCGTTTCTGCCACTAAATAAATAAAAAAAAAAATAATAATTGCGTAATTGTAAAATAGTTTATATACCGCAATTACAACTTTTTTCTTGCAATTCTGACTTTTTTCTCATAATTTTGAGTTTTCAATTGCAGGATATGAACTCGCAATTGACAGGAAAAAAGTAAGAATTGCGAGAAAAATAGTCAGAATTGCAAGAAAAATAGTCAGAATTGCGAGATGTAAACTCACAATTGTGAGGAAAAAGTCAGAATTGTGAAAAAAAGTTAGAATTGTGAGAAAAAAGTTGGAATTGCAGGACATAAACGCGCAATTGCGAGAAAAAATTGTCAGAATTGCAGGATATAAGGAATTGTGAGAAAAAAAAGTCATAATTGCTAGAAAAAGTCAGAATTGCAGGATATAAACTTGCA
The DNA here is from genome assembly GCF_018812025.1 of Megalobrama amblycephala. Classification (NCBI taxonomy): domain Eukaryota; kingdom Metazoa; phylum Chordata; class Actinopteri; order Cypriniformes; family Xenocyprididae; genus Megalobrama; species Megalobrama amblycephala. Next base: position 32,974,637 of record NC_063065.1, read on the forward strand.
ATTACGAGATAAATAGTCAGAATTGCGGGAAGAAAGTCGAATTGGTGGATACAAACTTGCAATTGTGAGGAAAAAAGACAGAATTGTGAGAAAAAAGTTGGAATTGCGGGATATAAATGCACAATTGTGAGAAAAAATAGTCAGAATTATATCCCGCATATCCCACAATTACGATAAAAATAGTCTCGCAATTTTCTTGCAATTCTGACTATTTTTCTTGGAATTGCACTTTTATATCCTGCAATTCTGAGAAAAATAACCAGAACTGTGAGAAAAAAAGTCGGAATTGCAGGATATAAACACGTATTCGTGAGACAATAAGTCAGAAATACAAGAAAAAAGTTGGAATTGCAGGATATAAACACGCAATTATGAGACAAATAGTCAGAATTGCGAGAAAAAAGTCTGAATTGATCGATATAAACTAAGAATTGTGAGAAAAAGTCAGAATTGCAGATTAAAAACTCGCAATTGTGAGAAAAAAGTCGTAATTGCGAGAAAAAAGTCTGAATTGCGGGATATAACCGCAGTTTGCACGGAAAATGGTCAGAATTGTGAGAAAAAAGTCTGAATTGTGGAATATAAACTCGCAATTGTGAGAAAAAAGTCAGAATTGAAAAATAGTGTTTAAAAAAATAAAATATAATTTCTTTTTTTTCTTTTTAGAAATTTTAGAGATTTCAGATTATTTATTTATTTATTTACTGATTGATTGATTGATTGATTGATTGATTGATTGAAATGGTGGCTGATTAATATCAAGTCACCACAGATTCATAGCATCTAGTAATAATCGCAGTAATTACAGTAGCAGGACCTACGAGTCCATAGTAAATGTTTGTCACAGACAGTCTTGGCAATTAACCATTTATTCCTTTTTTGAAGGTCCACTTTACAAGCTTGCATTTTCTGTGTTGTTTTAAGTTTATTAGCTCGTCTGCATCTGCTTTTTCTGTTGGTTTGTTTAGTCTCTGTGTGGGACTGGAAACTCTTCAGCCCCGGTGACCAGCAGCAGGTGAGGGCCGCAAACCTCTTTGAAGTCCTGGCTCCTTATTGATCGTGTGCATATTCTAAAAATCAAAGAGGGCTTCAAAGGCATATCTAAACTCTAAAAGACCCCTGCGCGCCCAAAACAGGCCGAGCAGTGACAGCGTGAACAAGCAAAGCAGGTGGTACTTGAGAAGGTCCGACCCCCCAACAGTACCTCGGCACCACAGACTGTCCCGCTGCAGCAGCCATTACACTGCTAATGTCAGTAATGGCCATTTGTGACAAGAACAAATCCTCTCTGAGGAAGGTTTAATATTATCGTGGCTAGACTCGCCGCTAGCTATGGGCATGTATTGATGTGTTTCTGCTGGGCGGTGCATTAGTTAGCAAGTCAACTGTATGTGATTGGAATGAAAGTCTGGGTGCTATAGCTAACAAGCCTTGCATTACTAAAAGGTCTTTGATTCATTATTCGAAGGCTATTGGCAGGGAGGTGCATGTGACTGTATATGTCATGATGGCAGTCAGTGGAGAGGTAGTTTGCTATACATTTTATTCCACTGTATAGGGACAAAACTATGTTTTGTTGAATGTGAGAGCAACGAAAATAAATGAAGTAATGCAAAAAAATGCAGATCGAAAGTATTTGTTAAAGAAATGTTGTTAAAGGGTTAGTTCACCAAAAAATGAAAATTCTGTCATTTATTACTCACCCTCATGCCGTTCCACATCCGTAAAACCTTTGTTAATCTTCTGAACACAAATTAAGATATTTTTGTTGAAATCTGATCTCTCAGTAAGGCCTGCATAGCCAGCAATGACACTTCCGCTCTCAAGATCCATTAATGTACTAAAAACATATTTAAATCAGTTCATGTGAGTACAGTGGTTCAATAAATAATATTATAAAGCAACGAGAATATTTTTGGTGCTGCAAAAAATAAATAAATAAATAACGACTTATATAGTGATGGCCGATTTCAAAACACAACAAAAATTTCTTAATTTGTGTTCCAAAGATTAACAAAGGTTTTACGGGTGTGGAACGACATTATGGGTGAGTAATAAATGACAGAATTTTCATTTTTGGGTGAACTAACCCTTTAATAGTTATTATTAAGTGGTGTTTATTGGGCACAGTGTTATTTTAGTCTCATTGTTATATTTTTCTGTTTTCATAGTCATTTTAGTTACATTTTTTATTTTTTGTAATTTTTTGTAAATTTTTAAATATAGCTTTTAAATATTATATATATATATATATATATATATATATATATATATATATATATATATATATATATATATAATATATAGAATAATATGTATATATATTTCACTTGAAAAATGCAATGAAAAGGCAATGAAAAGGACCAATTAATTGCCATTAAAGTGAGATTACTGAACCTAAACATACCAGCTTGATAAAAATACTCATTTTAGAAGAAAATTTCAGACAGGACTTTGAGGTTTTTGCATCTGAAGTCTTCATATGTATATAATGTAAAGCAGCTGTGTAAGACCCTTATGTCATTTCAAATTTGTATGGATTTCTTTCTTCTGTGGAACACAAAGAAGATGTTTAGACGAATGTTTCATCAGCTTTCTAAAGCAACATTGGACCCCACTGACTTTCATTGTATGGATAAATATATTCCACAGAAGAATGAAAGTCAGGTTTGGAAGAACATTAGTGTCGGTAAATGGAAATTTTGATGCATTATAGTACCTTTCATTTGTTAATTATTTGATTCATTATCCATAAACACAGTAAGCATTACCACATGGTTATTTAATATATAAACATTTTTCAGTTGCACTTTATTTTACAGTATGTGCACTTACAGTTACAGAAACTACGTTAAGGTTAGGTTTAGGGGTAGGTTCAGGGTTATTACCTAGTTATTACCCAGTTATTCACTAAAATAAGTACAAATTATAGAACAGGACTGTAAAATAAAATGCTACCATTTTTCAATCATGATGCATGTGGGATATTTAATATTTCATCTATCCTGACATATTATGTTATTCCGCTCAGCCCTACTCGAGGTGGCAGGTGAGAGTGGATACATCAGCAGGACACATCGGTCTGTCGCTCTGTCTCACGGCTAGATTAACCGCCTCGCGTGAGTCTCTGGCCTCGTTCTGACGTGAATTCCATTGGTTCCTGATTTAACTCATTCTCGGCAGTGTCCGTGCTTCTGTCAGCTTTCTTACTTCTTCACACACCGGCTAAACATTAGTGAAGTGACTCTTCTAAGCACTCCTTTCATTGTGTTAAAAGATTAGGATCTTAGGATTTGGCTTTGTTTTATTTATTTATTATTACTATTTTACTTTGGTCAGTCTTTAGCCCCTTTAAAAATGAGCATTTCACTTGAGTTCTAGCAGAGATGTGTTGTAGAAGTTAAGTGTAATTGTACATCATATTTAACGTCTCCTAAAACAGCAGGGGTGTGTTCGGTTTTGGACTGTGAAAAGCCTTTTTCCCCCCATTTCCATGTCTTACACTCACATTGTTGTGGTTTGCTTCAAAGCCATTGAAAGACTGTCTTATGGGCCTCTGTCAATTCAGGTTTTGTTCACTGTAAGGTTGCAGCTCCATAGCAAGTGTCATCTGCCCTTAAAACGCATGTAAGCAAACAAACAGACACTGAATGAAGTATGTTCCGCAGGACACTGCACTGGATAAACGAGCGAGAACGTTAAAATCGCTAACTTCTTTAAGACTCCTAAGTCCTAAATAACCTCCTTTAGGGAGAGAGGGAACACACAAGAATGGCCCAGCCGGCCTTTTCTTTAGATGCCACACAATGCAAACAATGAACTTACTGACCCCCAAAATCCTCTTTCGTAACATTTAGGGGTATTGCTGGCCATGTTTTATTGACTGTTTTAGTTGTATGTGGATTTTTTGAGCTATTCAAATGGACACTTCTCAAAGAAAATGCTAAATACTGTGTGCTCTCATCTTGAAAAGTGAAGAACTGTGGAAAAGAGACACGAGTTTTGTTTTGTAAAAAGAAACAGCCCATTTGTATAATACATAGATTTTTTTTTTTTTTTTTTTTTTTTTTTTGCATTAAGAAATTATTTAATTTTGTTTTACATTTTTCCCAACAATTGTCCTTAATGTAAAGCTAAATAAATAAATAGTGCTATATTATTTACATTTAAATATATTATTTATTTGTCAAAGTTGTATTTGCTGTACTGAGAGAAAAAAAGTCACAATTGTGAGAAAAAAGTCGGAATTGCGTGACATAAACTCGTAATTGTGAGGGGGAAAAAAGTCAATTGTGGGATATAAACTCGGAATTGCGACAAAAAAGAATTGCTAGAAAAAGTCAGAAGTGTGTAATATATTCTCAGAACTCAAAATTGCGGGATATGAACTTGGAACTGCAAGAAAAAAATGAATTGCGAGAAAAAAAGTGATAATTGTTGGATATAAACTTAGAATTGCAAGAAAAATTTAGAATTGCGGGATATAAACTCGGAATTGCGAGAAAAAAAATCTGAATTGTGAGAGAAAAGTCAGAATTGTGGGATATAAACTTGGATTTGTGTGAAAAAAGTCAGAATTGCGAGAAAAAAGTCGGAATTGCGGGATATAAACTCGCAATTGTGAGGAAAATAGTCATAATTGTGAGAAAAAAGTAATAATTGTTGGACATTAACTCGGAATTGCAAGAAAATTCTGAATTGCGGGATATATAATTGCGAGAAAAAAAGTCAGAATTGCGGGATGTAAACTCAGAATTGCGAGAAAAATGGTCAAAATTGTTAGAAAAAAGTCTAAATTGTATGATATAAACTCACAATTGTAAAGAAAAAGTCAGAAGTGCAATTTTCTTTTATTTAATTTAACTGTCATGAAAATAATGTCAGGCAGAAAATCTTAATGGTCCTAAAATAAGCTTCATTTTCTTTATGAAAACAAAAAAACAAACAACAAAAAAAAAAACTTTTGATTTTGTTGATGTATAGTATAGTAGCATCTTTTTTATATTATAACTAACTTTTTATGTGTTATGTCTGTACAAATTATCTGGAATATGTTTCCCAACATGCGTGTTTTACATGCTTAACCAAAATGTATATTTCTGTGGTGAGCAACTGACCTCAAGTAGAACTGTTTTAAGATTCATTATTTGAAGTCAGACAGTCAGAGGTTTCATGTTTACATTTCATGCTGTGAAACTTGTCGAAGAAGAGAGAACAAACCATGGGCGAAGAGAGAGCGCTTAGCAGGGGATGGCCAATCACAGCACATCATCTGCTTTGGTGTTTGTGGTCCATGACACGTAATTATAACCTAAACATTAGACGTGCTTCAAAAGGCCAAAGAACATATATGTCTGTTGTGGCCTCTTGACAGAAACCTTCACAAGTGTGGTATCTAAATTGGTCTATTCAAGAAAAATGGCCTAAATGAGCTGTGAATGTTAAATCTGCGTCCCGTAAAAACGTAGGTGTTTTTTTTTTTTACAGACTCCAGTCACAATGCCTCGCAAAAGGACAATTGGCACATTTAGGAACTGTGTGAAAAAGTCCTGTGTCTGCAGAACTATGGCAGACTGGAGAATATGAATAGGCTTTTTACAGGTCACAGCTTCCATTCAACCCACTGACATTGTTATTATCTGACGGTCATGGATGTGGCTAATTAATATTCCCATCATACCCCATAGGGCAAATTAGTCAAAAATATGCTCCAGACAGTGTTTTCACAGTCTTGCTCACGGATTTTTCACCTTATATTTTGACTTGTTGACTTACACATTCTGTTCCAAAACTTAGAAAGCTACATAGGCAGCCAGCTGCCTTCTAAGGCAACATTGTAGCAGAACCTGAATTTAACATTGTAACCCACAAAGAACCTCATAAGTGACTAATTTTGAATTCTACATAGGCAATGACATGCTACAAAACACACTTTAAAAAAAGGCTGGGTTAAAAACAACCCAATTTGGGTCATTTGGCAACCCAGCGCAAAATTGGAGTAATCAAGCATTGTGTTGCTTTTACCAAGCTGGTTGGGTTAAATGTTTGACCCAAAATGCTGGGTTGTAACTCAACTATTGATTAAAAATTACTATATTGCTGGCTTAAAATGAACCCAAAATACATTGAAAATTAAAATCATGCACAGAATTACTAGAGCAACAACACAGGCAACAGTAATAATCAAAAAGTGAACATTTATCACTCTAAAAATGCTAGGTTAAAAACAACACAAGTTGGGTTGAAAATGGACAAACCCAGCAGTTGGGTTACATGTTTGCCCAACCATCTGGGTAGTTTTATTAAACCCAACTTCTGATTAAAAATTGCTATATGGCTGGCCTAAAATGAACCAAAAATATTTTGGAAATTAAAATGCAGACACATAATTACTAGAGGCAACAATAATAAACATTTTTTAATAAGCAATTTAATAAATGTTTATTGCTTAATTATTATTAATTAAACATATTAATAAATGTTCATTTCCAACATATTTTGTGTTCATTTTAAGCAAGCAATACAGTCATTTTTAAACAATAGTTGAGTTCAATAAAACTACTCAGCAGGTTTGGCAAACATTTAACCCAACCGCTGGGTTTGTCCATTTTCAACCCAACTTGGGTTGTTTTTAACCAAACATTTTTTAGAGTGATTAATAAGCAAGAGCACCCACACTTTAAAAAAAAAAAAAAAAAAATACAAAAATAAAAACAATAGAAGAAGAAGAAGAAAAAAACAGTATTACTCATGCTCGGTCACTATGTTACTATGTTGGGTTATTTTCCCCCCCAAAAATGGTCATTTTTAACATTGTTGGGTTATGTTTAACCCAACTGGCTTTTAACCCATTTCACTGGGTTAAAATAACCCACAGTTGGGAAGTTGCTATATTAACCCATAGTTGGGTTACATGTTGGGTTATTTTTAACCCAACATTTTTAAGTGAGCAGGAAAGCATAAAAATATAGGAAAGAGTTAAAACAACATGTATATGTGTATGTGAGCGAGAAAGTGCAGAAAAGAATGACAACTCAACAATAATACAGTTTATACTGTTAAACAAAATAGCTTTTTAAAAGTTAAATATTTATTAACTTACGTTTGAAAACAAATTTGACCGTATTTCACTTATTTTTACTCACACCAACGAACAGACTAAAAGCACAATGTACAAAACTCGCTACATCCAGTTTTCAAAGTTCTCTCTCCTCTCCGCTTCGATTAGCTTTTCTTTGATTTTCCATATTCTTGTCGTAGGAGCAGCAGTGTGTTGTCGAAATCTGTTCGGCGAACCTCAGACCGCTGCTCCGCGTCTCTCATAGCCAAAAGGTATCGTGACAGGCTCCTTATAACCTGCACATAAACAAGTGTACAGCATTCTGAGAACATATTTTAACATCCGAATTAATAATATTCAGCATTACAATGATTAAAAAATCTGTTTATTCAAGGAAAAATACATTTTCATCATGCGAGATGGCCGCTGACTGACATCTCATCTCTGTATTTTGCATTGCATTCTCCTTGGCATTTCTAAGGTCTCTTTTTGAATGATATTTGTACCACGGGTGGTGCAGTGGAATGATTTACAGCACTGTAAACTTGACTTTATAGACAAAATTATATGTATACAAACTTTTATTTTACTGAAGAAATGCACCAATTTGGCGGCGTTGAGATCTGCTCTCTCCTAACAAGGATACTCTGTGTAACCCAACAGATGGGTTGCTGTAGTAAAGCCACCATTGGCTGGGTTGTTGACAGGGTTGCCAGGTTTTCACAACAAAACTCAACTCAAAACTAGCCCAATCGCATTTCGGGGGGTCCCCAGGTAAAAATCGTTCGCGTTCAGCGGGGTAAAATCAAAATAGCAATATCACTGAGGCATCATGATTAAAGGCTCCTTTTGGAAAAGCCTCTGTGTCAAACTGCTAGATAAGTCACTAGGTTTTGGAACAGAGCAATACAATTAAAAACCGGAGATATATCGCCAGTTGCAGTTTCTTTGCTGCCATTTCTAAGTCAATGAAATAAACTTTTATCATCATTTGTAAAGCTTTTATTTCCCTCAAGTCAGGTAATTTTGCACCATATTATTGTTTTATGACCAATATCTCATTATCATCATTACTTAAAATATACTGCATACTTCTCAGTATTTTTAGTGTTATACGCACAAAATCAATTTACGCACCCACAAGGAGCACCCCACCTGAAACCTATTTCATTATTGTGCCTTTCTGACAAAAAAAAAAAAAAAAAAACTCACCTCAGACTGAGTCCAAGTTATTGCTGACTACAATGCTAATGTCGCCATAACAATAAAAGTCTATCATATGAATTTGTCAGTATAAAGTCTCAGCCCTGAGGCGGTGGGTTATTGTTTTATTCTATTAGCCTCTTATTACCAGCACTCTTAGAGACCTCCCCTCTCACGCAGCCCGCCTGAACATTTATCAGGTCGTGTACAAACGTCTGGAACATATGACGGCTGCTCTCTCCATGTCTGCTCCAGGGCAAACGGAAACCGTAGGCTGTGTTAACAAACTAATGGCTCTCAGTGCATCTGTTATCAGACTGCACCTGGTCTAGCTGATGCAACACGGGGCTGTCAATATATTTCCATAATGCTTTTCTTGACAAAATATGATTATGTTTTTTTTATGTATGTTTTGCCTTTTTTTGTAAGAGATGGTTAGCCTAACTGAAGGTAAGCTTCAGTATTGCTATTGATTATATTTAGGCTTTTACATGAATCATATTTCAAAATCTCGCTTAATGGAGGTGTGCTATTATTTTATTACACGATCAGACTTTCATTTTCGCCTGGTAAATGATAAATAGCCTAGGCGATTAAATTGTACTTGCATCAAAGAAGAACTGGATCCATTTTTCTTTTAAATGGGTGGTTGATTATGATTTCACTTTTTTAACTTTAGTTAGTGTGTAATGTTGCTGTTTGAGCATAAACAACATCTGCAAAGTTACGACGCTCAAAGTTCAATGCAAAGGGAGATATTTTCTTTTACAGATAATTCACTGTTTGAAGGACTACAAGCAAAAGGCTGGTAGAGACTACAATGAGCTTCTTCTCGGGTTATGACATCACTAACCCTAAAATTTACATAAACCCCGCCCCTGAGAACAGGCAACAAGAGATTTCAACGCTGGATTTGCACAAAAGATTGAACATGACGGACACAATGCTAGTCGATGAGTTGAATCAACTCCACAGCAACTACATAAATGTATCCACTAACCATTCAGAAATGTCCAGTTTCATTCTAAAAGTTGTAACTTCCTCCTGAGTCTCTCCATCAGTGTCGACTCCGGTTTGAACAATGTAAGGCTGAACACCGTTACTGACAATCCTCATTTTGGCTGCGTGAGATTCTCCAGCTTTGTTGTTGTTGAGCTGTTAAAGCTCCGCCCTCTTCTGGAAAGCGGGCCATTTCAGAAAATTCTACATGTTGTTTTGAAACAACACCAATGTCTGTGGTAACATCCTAAACTGTAAAATTACTGTAAAAACTACAATTTAAACAATTTTACTGACCAAATACAAATTTGGACTATTGTAATTAGTTTAAAGCAATTGCTTTAATAAGATCATTGTTTCTGTCTAAACAAATACATGATGTTAGCTAACTGCATGGTTTGCATTATCTTAGAACTGTACTTTTCTGACATATGAAAATTACTTGAACACAGTCACCTCTAATAACAAATTACTCTAATTTGCAATGTAGATAGGCATTTTCTGTAAATGATATGCATTGTGAAAAGTGCTATACAAATAAATGTGAATTGAATGTGTGAATTGAAATGTGAAAAACATTTTTTAGTCTAATAAATATGTCTGCACTGTAAAAAGGTATTTTCATGACGTGTTATCACAATATTTCTTCTTTTCTTCAATCAACTTATATAATTAATGTGGTTCAGATAACAACATTTTGAGCTTCTGTTGATTAAACCAATTGTCTTCATTGTATTAACTCAAATTTTTTAAAGGTGCCCTAGATTATGTTTTTAAAAGATGTAATATAAGTCTAAGGTGTCCCCTGAATGTGTCTGTGAAGTTTCAGCTCAAAATACCCCATAGATTTTTTTAAATTAATTTTTTTAACTGCCTATTTTGGGGCATCATTATAAACGCGCCGATTTATGCTGCGGCCCCTTTAAATCCCGTGCTCTCCGCCCACAGAGCTCTCGCTTGCCTTAAAGGTGCCCTTGACTCAAAAATTGAATTTACCCTGGCATAGTTAAATAACAAGAGTTCAGTACATGGAAATGACATACAGTGAGTCTCAAACTCCATTGTTTCCTCCTTCTTATATAAATCTCATTTGTTTAAAAGACCTCCGAAGAACAGGCGAATCTCAACATAACACTGACTGTTACGTAACAGTCGGGGCGTACGCCCCCAATATTTGCATATGCCAGCCCACGTTCCCAACATTATCATTATGAAAGGGATTAGACAAGGGCAGAACATCTGGATCTGTGCACAGGTGAATCATCAGATTAGGTAAGCAAGCAAGAACAACAGCGAAAAATGGCAAATGGAGCAATAATAACTGACATGATCCATGATATCATGATATTTTTAGTGATATATATTTGTAAATTGTCTTTCTAAATGTTTCGTTAGCATGTTGCTAATGTACTGTTAAATGTGGTTAAAGTTACCATCGTTTCTTACTGTATTCACAGAGACAAGAGCCGTCACTATTTTCATTTTTAAACACTTGCAGTCTGTATAATGCATAAACACAACTTCATTCTTTATAAATCTCTCCAACAGTGTAGCATTAGCCGTTAGCCACGCAGCATAGCCTCAAACTCATTCACAATCAATGTAAACAATATAACAGTATACAATACTCACATAATCCGACGCATGCATGACGAACACTTTGTAAAGATCCATTTTGAGGGTTATATTAGCTGTGTAAACTTTGTTAAGGCACTGTTTAAAGGTGTTATGTTGAGATTCGCCTGTTCTTCGGAGGTCGTTTAAACAAATGAGATTTATATAAGAAGGAGGAAACAATGGAGTTTGAGACTCACTGTATGTCATTTCCATGTACTGAACTCTTGTTATTTAACTATGCCAAGATAAATTCAATTTTTCATTTGAGGGCACCTTTAATTTCAATGAACTCAAAATTTAAAGGCAACCAGGTAACTTACTTTTAAGTTAAACTAACAATTCTTTTTTTACAGTGTGGACATAAATTATTATGTATGTCTAATTGGTGTGAACAAAAATGGCAGAAGGGCTGAATGAAAATGCAAATTCATTCTCTGACAGTTGGTGGCGCTTTTGGAAAAGCTCAAATACAGCAAATAAATGGTCAAACATGTCTAGAAAAACAATGGAAAGGCAGCGCAGTGAAATTCAAAAACGTGTTTTGAACGGCCCCTTAAAGTGCAACTACAAGGTTACTAATTGCCGTTGTAACTTTGTGACATATTTGACACTTCTGTCGAGGCACTAAATTTGTGGCTAACCAAATGATTAGACCTCTGGCCTGGCATTCGGTTCCTTTACGTTCAGAGTGCAAGCAGCAGCCTTTGGCTATATACACCACCATCCACAGAGTAATTACCAGACTATAACACCACAGCAATCAGACGGCGATAACATGCAATTAAGATGTGTTGCCAGATTACAGAACTAGCCAACGTACATAACCAATCTTGCACCGACGTCCCCCAAGATAAAGTGGCTATCTCGTGAAACGTCAAACTGTAGTGATTTAATCAGATTATTTTCAATTAATATGCATGTCCCCCTGTCCTGTGTTCACTTGTGTTATTGACAGTGATATACTGAGCTCATCTTAGCGGAATTTATCCCAGAGACACTCATTTTTCTGATGGTTGCTTTTCCTGTCTCATTCTTCCTCTGCCTGCGAGCTGTGCGTGATCTTACTCAACGCCCCATCTATCCCCCACTCGCCCCACACTCAACCATCTCTCACCCCCCACCCCAAATCATTCCTAGGATTAGGGCTTCATGTCAGAGCGGAGAGGGGACAATCTCATGAAAGGGCACCGATATAAATAGAGTGTTGAAATATAATTGTTTGTAACGTCATTTCACCCCCATGTTAAGTCCCTGGGCGTCCTGTTGGAGGAAGGCAGACAGCCGTGGATGACAGCAGCCCTGGGACTTGCCGTCCTGGGCCCGTAGAGACATTTCATCCCGCTTGTCTGGAAGCTTTCCGCAGCTTACCGCCACACGATTCCAATCAAATCCCGCTCCGGAGGAACGTGGATCTGCGAACTCCGAAATAGTGTACAGCCAAACATTATGCGCCACTTCACGGCGTTGCAAAACACTCGAGTGGATGTTGAGCCCTTACATGCACCCATTTGGAGTTGTGTGTGAATTAATTTCGATGATGAATTGCAGTTTTCACTGCTGGGAAAGTGTGTATTTGTGTGCGAATGTGTGTGTGTGTGCTGTCACAGACAGCAGGCTGCTCGGTCACATCTGAGTGGGCTGTACCATCCAGCCTCGGGGGCTACAGTACTCACCGTTCCTAGATTGAAACATCCCGTGTCATTTCCTGCTTCGCTGGCTCCACCAGTCAGGGAAAAAGAGAAGGCTGAAATATGAATTGTGCTTGCCCTCCTTCAGAGCTGATTATCGGGCCTGGGCCTTTCAAATGCCTCCCTGTTTCACGGTGGTCCCAGGAACAAGCCTACAAAGAAGCCAAATGAGATGGCAATGGGATCAGCCACATGTTGTACTTGTGTAGTCAAGCCATTGTTCCAGTCAAGCTCAAAAAGAGATGCTCGACTGAGTCCTTTTTCATATGCTTCTCCATGGATGTGTGTGGTTTTGTTGAGGTGACCGGGTGTGTGTTTGTATGTGTGTGTTCCTCATGTCGTCAGCAGTCAGACCAGGAGATATCCTAAGATGAGGTTTCTACGAGGGACCCTTCTCTAATGGAGCTATCCGTCAGCTATCCGAGTTGCGTTCTGGCCCCTGCACCGTAGGGTCTTTTCTTTAATGCTAAAGCGCAGGGTCTAAGCACTGCTAGTGGGGGCCATTTGTCAAACGCGTCTGGGGGAAACTTGTTAGGCATTCTCGCTGAGCTTGAAATGCATCCAGGTCTTTTGTGCTATGGGTTGTGGGATATCTAAATACAATGCTGTCGGTACTAAATTAAGACTTGTTTATGTTCTCAAGCTTGTAATGCATATTTTATTAAAGGGACAGTTCACCCTAAAATGAAAATTAAGTCATCATTTACTCACCCTGGTGATGTTCTAATGTTGTATGGCCTTCTTTCTTTTATGGACCAAAACAGGTAAATTTTTTATTTATTTATTTCTGTTCGCGCTATTCCATATAATGGCAGTGAATAGCAACCAGCTTTAAAAAGACGCAAAAGTATCACATAATTATCCCATGCGACACATGCAGTATATTCCAAGTGTTCTGGGGGTATAATGTATTGTTTAACGAAATTCTAGACCTTGGCCATTGGTCTTCTGTGCACGGTTACACGAGGTGTGCGTTCATGAGACTCTATTAGCGCCACAGTTCTCTCCGTCTCTCCCAGAAAAAGCACACAAATCAAGATTAACAAAAATGAAATACAATGCATAGAATTCCCCCAAAAATACTCATGTACTCCTTCACTTCCCTGCCATTATCGCACAGCCATACAGAGAAGACCAACGGCCAAGGTCAAGAATTTCATTAAATAACACATACAATTTTGTTTTTTTTTTTTTCGCTAAACTAGGGCTGCAACTAACGATTATTTTGATAATCGATTATTTGGCCGATTAATCAGATTTAAAAATTGACAAAACACACTATTCCACATCCTGCCCAATGTTATCCTTCAAACAAACGTGCCAACTGAATGCCATGAAAACATATAGTGAATATATCTATATCTATGCTAATGCAAAAGAGCTATAAAGCAAAAGGATAGTTTAAATCCCTACAAGAAAAATAAAAACACAAACTCAGTGTTAACACATTTACTAGTCTGGACACAGTAAGCTGCTATTGTCATTTCTTTATCCTGTAATAAATGTAAAAAACATTTATATACACGCTGATATCCCTTTACAGTTACCACTTTCATAAAATACCTGAAATACATGTTGACTTTTAAACCTAAATTTAACGTCCAACAGCAGATATTTCAGCAAAATTGATATTTTTGCGCTAAATATTAATCGTCAGTTTGACGCGCCGGCGCTCATTCAGTAAAGTCTGAAGTTTAAAACGTAGACTGTCAGGATGAACCTTCATGCAAAATAGAAATACTCTCATGAATTTGTATCACTTACAGATAAGGATATAACCGTAAAATAAAAGTTTTGCCCTGAGGAGTCACATATTAAACAGCACACACATCTGTCAAAGCACACAGGGCAAGCCATGTAAAACATTACGCTAATGCATTAGCTTGAAGCATTTGGGGCAGCTTGGATCACGTACAGCTCAGTCTGTTTCCTCCACTATTTTTAGATGCATTTTGTGTCCATAGAAATGCGTTATTCAGTGCTGTAATTTGACGCGACTGGTGTAAGTTTTCCGTGCACAGTAGGCGCGACTAATCGATAATGGACGTTGCCGATTATTATTCATTATCGATTATTATGGATTTGACTGATTAGTTGTTGCAGCCCTACTCTAAACCCTATCGTATACCCCTTGAACACTTTGAATATACTGTATGCCGTTAGTCATTTTTTGGCCAAATTGTGATATCTGCTTTTGAAATATGATCTGGGCAATTATGCTATGAGGCTAACGATATGTTGCATGGGATCATTCTGTGATACTTTTGCCTCTTTTTTTAGCTGGTTGCTATTCACTGCCATTATATGGACAAGCGTGATTGGGACATTCTTTAAAAATCATCCTTTCGTGATCCTTAAAAGAAAGAAGGGAATTCAGCGTTAGAACAACTTTGCAGCTGCCTCAACTAAATCTCATTAATTTGCAACTAAAAAAAAGAAAAAAGAAAAAAAAAAAGTGCTATATAGCACTAAAAGTGGTTATTGCCTTGTAAACATAGGGGGAACCACTTTTGGTGCTATGTAGCACTATATCTTTAAAGGTGCTGTACAACACCTTTGTCAAATGGTGCTATGTAGAACCCATAAGAGGAGCCATATCACATTTTATTTCTTCAACAAAAATGGTGCTAAACAGCACCAACAGTGGTTCTTTGGCTCGTAAAGAACCTTTAAAGAGGCTTAACAGGTTTTTTGTATGGCAGTGGTGCTATATAGCACCTTAACCACCCCAAAGAACCACTGAAGAACCACTGAAGAACCACTGAAGAACCGCTGAAGAACGATACAGGGGCTTAACAGGTTCTTTGTATGGCAGTGGTGCTATATAGCACCTTAACCACCCCAAAGAACCACTGAAGAACCACTGAAGAACCACTGAAGAACCACTGAAGAACCGCTGAAGAACGATACAGGGGCTTAACAGGTTCTTTGTATGGCAGTGGTGCTATATAGCACCTTAACCACCCCAAAGAACCACTGAAGAACCACTGAAGAACCGCTGAAGAACGATACAGGGGCTTAACAGGTTCTTTGTATGGCAGTGGTGCTATATAGCACCTTAACCACCCCAAAGAACCACTGAAGAACCACTGAAGAACCGCTGAAGAACGATACAGGGGCTTAACAAGTTCTTTGCATGGCAGTGGTGCTATATAGCACCTTAACCACACCAAAGAACCACTGAAGAACCACTGAAGAACGATACAGGGGCTTAACAGGTTCTTTGCATGGCAGTGGTGCTATATAGCACCTTAACCACCCCAAAGAACCACTGAAGAACCACTGAAGAACCGCTGAAGAACGATACAGGGGCTTAACAGGTTCTGTATGCAGTAGCGGTGCTATATAGCACCTCAGTTATCCCAAAGAACCAGTGAAGAACCGCTGAAGCACCAATATTTGGTGCTATACAGCACTTAAAGTGGTTCCCCTATGATTATGAGCCAAAGAACCACTTTTAGCACTATATAGCACCATTTTTTTTAGAGTGTAGAGTATTAGTAGACTGTTAGGTTAGGGTTAGTACAATAAGTTGACATGCAGTTGCAAATTTACTTATAGTAGTTAGTAGAATGTATAAGTGGACTATCAAAATAATATGTTACCTAAAAATGTCCTTGTAATCTCAGAATGTAATGATTTGCCTCCAAAACGACTCTTCTGGTTGACATCGCCAATCCATCTTATTTTCATATCTCTTCACCATTTTTTTATGAAACAATCCCTTTTCATGATCCAATCAATTCCCAATAGATAAAGCCTCAGCCCATTTTGTCCACATTGAATACCCTCTTGTGTGGTTCATGTTGACTTTAAATCTAAGGCTCTTGAAGTATTTTTGGCCCATGTGCAGGACAACATGTCAACAAAATGTGCAAAGTGTTTGAACTATGACTACCACATAACACACTTTTATGGATGTAATCATTTCAAATCAACCCCTGGTTCTTATAACTTTCCTTCTTTCCATTTATGTATTCTCCTATTTGTGCACGTCTTTGTTCATGGCATGATGGGGTGAAGGTGACTCACGCTATAGTCACTGACTGCTGTTGTAATAATACAGCATGATTGTCATCTCTGAAGAGCGAATCAACAGTGGACCTGATCCTGTGAACCATATACTGCATATTACTGACCACAGCTAAGCAGCCACCAGTCAGGGCATAACAATCTATTATTACACCACATCATAGAGTCCACCTGCTGATCCTACTACTCTAACGCCGTTGGGTTTGAAAGCCTGTTGAAAATTGGTTTCCAGCTCAATGTAAAGATTCTATATTATCATCTGCTGCAATATGCATTGGATGCTGTGCTCAAGATAATCTTTCCCACCGGTCACAATAATGTAGACTCTATCTTTCATCTAAAATATATGGAAGAAACATTTATCGAAGTAGATTTCAATAATGTATGCTTGTCCTATAGACTTCCACTGTAAGTGCATAACATATTTTTGGTTTGTTTTTACAAACAGAAGCAGGAGTTGATATTATTGTCAGTAGTAATTGACAGGGAGCTACAGATGCTGTAGATAGAGCGTAACCCGGAATATGAGCTGTGATATCATTGCTCAGAAAGCGTTTAGAAAGTGCTCTGAGCTTGCATGACATATGGTGTAATATATTTAAAGTCAAAAGCTGTACAGACACTTGGAAATTTTAAGCTTTCTAGAAACATCTGGGGTGTGAAGTTACAGATCTACACTGTTAGATTTGTTAACCACAATAAAACAGCATTGATGGTTATCAGTTCTCAACACTGCCTATAAATGACTCTCACTTCTTTTTGGTAACTGATTGAATTTGATTCATATGGTTCTGCATCTGGGGAAATTTGAGCGGAGATAAAAGATGTTATATGCTTGAAAACAGACATAATTATAAACTACACACTTACACACACACACACACAAAAAGGATAATTTCTACTATGCCATATATATCACAATTTTCAAAGTGTGGGCGGGTAAGTGAAAATAGCACACATACATTTGCACACAATGTAAATAGACACAATTCAGCAAACATAGGTGTGGAATTGTATGGAAGTTGATATGTTTTGTCATGTCATAATATGCATTTACTTGAAATATAATAAGTCAGTTCCTTAAGAAGCGTTTTCGTTAATCCGATCACAAGTGGACAACGCTAAATACAGGTGTAAACGATATCTAAAACATTTTAAGCTTTTCCACTTTCGGAAATGCATGCGACCGGATTGCTTTCGTAGTGGAAACGCTCATGTGGTCAAACAGCCAACTACTCTCTGCCTACTGACATAACACGTAAACATTATGGGAAGAGATTTAAACTTCGTCAGCTGAAGACAACAGTGAAGAACAATGTTGGACGATATTGAAGTTGGAGGAGAAAATTAGATGGAGTTTTTCTTCCCTACCGCGGTGTCACGAGTTACCTTTCCAATGTGATTATGTAATGCATGGCGCATCGCAGAGCAGTGCAAGACAAGCATTTGTGGTTAATTGTTTCTCTAGATAAGACTCTTATTCCTCATCTTGGATCACGTAGAGCTCTTTGAAGCTGCACTGAAACTGACATTTGGACCTCATTGATCCCCGTTGAAGTCCACTATATGGAGAAAAATTCTGGAATGTTTTCCTCATAAACCTTAATTTCATTTCGACTGAATAAAGAAAGACATGAACATTTTGGATGACGTGGGGGTGAGTAAATTATCAGGAAATTTGAATTCTGAAGTGAACTAATCCTTTAATACCAGGTGTAAACAGGCCTTACAGTATTCACATTATATTTTAGAAGTTATCTTCAAGTTGACCCCCGCATGTAAACAATTTATCAATCCCTTACTAAGCAATGGCTAACATTAGCATACTGTTCACATTCAAAAGGCACTGCATGACAGAAATGACCTAGATACCTTCTTGAGAAATCAAATGTTACTTTGAATATTTGTAATTTTCACTGCAGCTGTTTCTAATGCACAATATTCGTGGTGTGCGATACAAAGATAAGCATAGATAAGATTGATCTATTTTATGTTTTAAAACCAGAACCTGTTCGCATTAGTATTATAGTCTTCAAAGATTTCCTCATTCTGTCCCATGTGATCTTTCTTGTTTGAGGAGTCCCTGATCAAAGTGCCTTCACTCAGATCTTCTTTATTAGATTTTACACTCGCTCCATAGGGGAGCAGGAAACAATACTAAACACGGCGCTTTGAGTGAACAGATATTTATTTTCCCACAGATCGATCAAACCCAGCACAAGTGCAGCAAGCAAACCCGTCGCTAATTTAAATCAATAAGGCATGTTATAGACAGATATTTTGGTTGATTTGTTCGTGTAAATGCGTGATGTAAATTTAAGGATGTGAATCCTCCGAGGTTTGGCAGATTTGTGATGCGAATCAGTACATCATATCAACATGTTAATCCAAATATTGGATGTCATAAAAACAAATATAGTTTGAAATATCCTCTCGCACTGAGGGAAGCGGAGGGCGGATCTGTCCTTTAATTGGCAGGGCAGAAGTTTGCTGTGGGAAGAGTTCTGCTTGAATGAGATCTGGGCATGGTGCCAAACGAAGGGAAAAATCTTCTTCGTCTTCTGTCTACGACAGCCGAGCTGTTCGCTCATCATTAGACAAGGCATGCTGAAGATCCCGAATTTGATTTTAATAACGTAGATGTCTTCATTACGACAGCCTCGGTGCCTTGCAGTCGGGTGATAATGTACTTCCTCAGCATTGTGAGATTGTCATGAAAATCCCTCTCTTCTGCTCTATTCACCGCTCAAGAGCAATCAGGTGTTTGTGGCACATTTTGCACAAAACCGACTGCTCCCTTACAGTAACATTGGATCTGGATCGAAGGGCCTTTCTTTGCCTCTAAATTAGGCAAGAAACAACCTCTTTGTCATGTGATTGCCTCTTTGAGGGTTTATTGTGCCAGTTGTTTCTGGGAGCATATGCAAGACCCCGCGTTCAGTGTTTTATCCGGCCGTTTCTGAAAAGCAGTTAATGCAAAGATGTGGGACATTAATCTCACTAAAACTGTAGCGGAGGGTATTAGAATGTTCTCGTTTTTCTCTGAGGTCAAAAGAATTTGATTGAGGGCTGGGAGACCCAGCAGGGTCCTGAGGCTCATGGCTGCAATCACCCCTTGGCCCTCAGGCCTGGCCTGGTCTGCATGAATGCCAGAGGTTAGGCTGCCATTTTCCTCCCTGTTGCTGTGTCGCCATGACGACGGATATAGAAATCACAGAAGAGACTTGGGCAGGAAGGGAAACAGACCTAGTGACACGCTGGCACAGATGCATGCGATTCTTGTGTGGGCTTTGGGAAAGATGGAGTGGATGGGTAAATAAGAACTGTTTTAGTGACGTTGGCGAGTAAACAATGTGCTCTGCGTCAGTGTGTTTTGTGCTCTGCACTCTTTGAACAAAGAATGCATTTGATGATCTTAGTCTACCCAGTAGTTTAGCTCGTTTCCACTTGTGATGCCAAGGTTGCGTGTTAGATTCCCAGGGAAAACACCTACTGATAAAATTTATACTTTGAATGCAAACGCAAGTGCTCTGGATGAAAGCGTCTGCTAATGGTTGCAACCAAAACACCAGGCGCCAACCTTATCAAGACCTTCTTAGCATTCCAAAGACGTTGTGCTGTTCAAATAGCATGGCTACAGGCGTCCGTTTGTTAGTCTCAAACATGTCAAGAGAGTGTGGAAAAGTTGCACAAAGCATGGGAGGCCTCTACTGGCCAACAAAGTCCTCACACGTATGACATAGCCAGGGGAATAGGACTAACTTAGGAAGCTTTAGTCAGTGGATTTTATGCGAGTAGGATAATGGTAGACACCATGTGCAAATCAAGCCTAAGTCTAAAACACCAGTGCTGTTTAGTGCCATTAAAAAATTCCTCCCGCGAGCTTGACTTTGAGAGCTAAGAATGCTTTTTTTTCCCTTTTGTTAAACTGTAATTCTTTCATGACACTAAAAGGGATGTTCCCCAAACAGTCAACTCCAACAACACTATTTCGGAACAGTTCAATAAGCCTGTCAAAAACTTCACACACTCCATTGAACACTAAAAATCGATACCATTAAACACTTCTCAGAAACACATCTCATGAGACCCCGTGAACTCCTATGTTTTTTTTTGTTTTTTTTTATATATAAATATATTCTCTACAGTTCTGTCAATAGCACATTCTGGAGATCTTAAATACTTCATTACGTCTCAAAGCACAACATTCTCTTATGTTTTCCTCCACACATCCTTTTGTTCCCCTCCGTCCCACATCGTACACTTTAAAACCTGGAGATCTTAAACGGGACACGCCATTGTGAGGTGTATCATACATCATATTGAGTATTATCTCCATAACATTAACATAATCTGCTCTTCATGGAACAGGGCAAAGGGTGAGCAGCCAATCAGACGCTTTCACAGTCGCTAACCATTTGCCTTAGCCTTTGTTTCCTGTGAGCATTCCAATTCATTCACAGATGTATAAGCAATTTTTAACCTTTGTTAGGCAGAGGTGGAAGTGCTTGACATAATCTTGCAGAAACAGACTCCACCGTCGGCCAGATGACAGGTCATATTAAGTCCTCCAGCTGAACTCAGGCACAAGAGAGCTAACCTCAAGTACGACCATAAACAAGCGAGACTCCACAGTTTTGTCAGGCAGTCTTATTTAGTCACCATTCTCGGCCTGAAGGCAATGAAAGTAGGCAGAAGAGAATGTGATTAACTTGGAATAAAACTGCATTTAGTTCCACATTTCTCTAGCATACTGACTACGGTACATTTACTGAGATAATTACTATGTACTGTAGTATCAACCTTTGAAAGACTCCATAGTAAGACTACTCCTAATATAGAAATCATACCATCATATTTTTAGGTCCGATATACCACATAAAAGAATCTTCATTATAGTTGTAGTAGTAATCACCATTTGCAGCAGAAGTGTGACTTTCATTTTCAGACTAATGTCTATTAAATTTCTAGCTATGCTAATGCACTGTGGAAATTCATTGTGGTCCAAATTGAATTGGGATTTGGTTCAGATGTGATTGATATTAGTTTAAAATTTCTTGAGATATTTCTGCTTGTCATATTTGCTAAACCGAAGCCTTACTTTTGTGTCTAAAAGGTGCCTGGCACATAACCCTAAAATCGAATTTATAAAGCACAGTCAGTATGTTCCCTTTTGGGATTAGGGCTCAAAGAATCTTTTTGGCGGCGGATATAAACGGTCCAAAATGTATGGAAAAACCTTAAGACCTCTGAAATGGTGCTATGAAGATTAGGCTAAGCATAAAGTACTAGTACATGTGGGTGACCTTGATGCTATCTGTAAGAAAGATGGGATCCTTGCTGGGTAGCTTTTCCTCTTTCCTAAGATTCTACCAGACTTTTCGGCTTGGCATTTGGGGCCAAAAATCCAATCCCCGTAGCATCTCCTACAAACATAATGCATACACTCAGAAACGGGTACAATGCATCACTAAGCAAAGTTACCTTATAGAAAGTAAGATTACGGAAGCCTCGTCAACCTAAAGATTCAGAAGTCTTTGGAGCTGAGGTAATTTGCCCTTTCCTACCCACCTTCTCGCCCTTTCCTGCTCTTTCTTTGCCTTTCTCTCTCTCCGTCTACTTCCAAATGCTATTCTCTATTAATCAGAGCTCACAGTTCAAACTGGTCTTCAACTTCCTCCCCAATCCGCACTAAGCCTGTCATTTCTGGCTATTATTTACTTTAATGGGCTTTGGCTGATCCCTGGCGCAGTGGCGGAGGGAGAGAATAATACAGCTGAGGGTAGCAGGGCCTTAGACGGTGTGGCCACGACTTTGCCTGCAGATTAGCCATGGCAGATGGGCTTTCCAGGGGCTTCCTGTGAGCAGGAGTGTTGATTGAGAGGGTATAATGAGAGAGGTGGTGTCCTCACAATGGAACCAGCCACCTCACTACACCTCTCGCGTCTAAACAACCCCCCATTCCCGTTCACTCTCAAGAATCCGGCCCCCCTCCCTCAGGTTCTTTTCTTTTTTCTCTCATCCTCTCCCTTTTCCTCTCCCTCTATTCCTCCGATCTTTCTTCCATGGAGGAAGTCAGAGCGCAGGAACGAGCACAAAAGCGACTGTAAATAAGCATGAGTCTTAATCCAGCATTAATTGGTCCTTTCTCAGACTGGGTGTGCACTTTTTGGGAAGATTTTTGTGGACTGCTGCAGGTTTCTGGAAGAATACACTCTGCTTCTATTGTTTAATTAAAAAGCAGATTTTTTTTTTTTTTACTCGAAAGTTGATCATTGTGGGGTTTACTCTTCAGAAATGTTTTTCATTATCAGTGGTGTTGGCTAAGGCATAGGTTTACATTTTGGATTTATTTTTATTTTGTATATGTTGACTTTTTTAAGGCATGCCAGAACGTGACAGCAAAAAAAAAATGTAAAAAATATGGAGTGTAAATTCTAAAAAACACTGGGTTAAAAACAACTGCTAACTTCAGACCGCCACCCTGCGTTTCACTCGTAGCCAAAAAATGCTGTGACTGACTCCATAACTTGTCCATAATTAATCAGTGTACAATTCTGAGAACATATTTTAACATCCAAGTATTCATATTGGGGATAAAATCATACAATTTTATGCAAGGCATCAGGTGTTTCATTCACGCGAAAAGACCGACACGTGACACTCGTTTAGGTGACTCACATCGAATCCCTGTATGTTGCTTTGCATAAAATTAAATGATATACAGAACAATACTGAATTTTTAGATAAAATAAAACATACACAAACCTGTGTTTTACTGAAGACATTCACCAATTTGATGGAGCTGCACTGCTCTCTCCTGAAGAGGGCACAAAAAGCCTGTGATAAATAACTCAAACACTGGGTTGTTACGTCTGACCCAGGATCTGGGTAACATAAAAACTAACCAAGCACTGGGTTATTGCGTCTGACCCAGGAGCTGGGTAACACAAAAACTACCCAAACACTGGGTTATTGCATCTGACCCAGGAGCTGGGTAACACAAAAACTACCCAAACACTGGGTTGTAACGTCTGACCCAGAATCTGGGTAACACAAAAACTACCCAAACACTGGGTTGTTACGTCTGACCCAGGATCTGGGTAACACAAAAACTACCCAAACACTGGGTTATGTCTGACCAGGATCTGGGTAATACAAAAACTACCCAAACACTGGGTTATGTCTGACCAGGATCTGGGTAATACAAAAACTACCCAAACACTGGGTTGTTACATCTGACTCAGAAGCTGAGTAACACAAAAACTACCCAAACACTGGGTTGTTACGTCTGACTCAGGAGCTGAGTAACACAAAAACTACCCAAACACTGGGTTGTTACGTCTGACCCAGGATCTGGGTAACACAAAAACTACCCAAACACTGGGTTGTTACATCTGACCCAGGAGCTGGGTAACGCAAAAACTACCCAAACACTGGGTTGTTACGTCTGACCCAGGATCTGGGTAACGCAAAAACTACCCAAACACTGGGTTGTTACGTCTGACCTAGGATCTGAGTAACGCAAAAACTACCCAAACACTGGGTTGTTACGTCTGACCCAGGATCTGGGTAACGCAAAAACTACCCAAACACTGGGTTGTTACGTCTGTCCCAGGATCTGGGTAACGCAAAAACTACCCAAACACTGGGTTGTTACGTCTGACCCAGGATCTGGGTAACGCAAAAACTACCCAAACACTGGGTTGTTACGTCTGACCCAGGATCTGGGTAACACAAAAACTACCCAAACACTGGGTTGTTACATCTGACTCTGGGGCTGAGTAACGCAAAATCTACCCAAACACTGGGTTGTTACATCTGACTCTGGGGCTGAGTAATGCAAAATCTACCCAAACACTGGGTTGTTACATCTGACTCTGGGGCTGAGTAATGCAAAATCTACCCAAACACTGGGTTGTTACATCTGACCCAGGAGCTGGGTAACACAAAAACTACCCAAACACTGGGTTGTTACGTCTGACCCAGGAGCTGGGTAACACAAAAACTACCCAAACACTGGGTTGTTACGTCTGACCCAGGAGCTGGATAACACAAAAAATACCCAAACACTGGGTTATTACGTCTGACCCAGGAGCTGGGTAACACAAAAACTACCCAAACACTGGGTTGTTACGTCTGACCCAGGAGCTGGATAACACAAAAAAATACCCAAACACTGGAAAAATAACCCCCAAAAATGACTCAAAAGGCTCAACCCAGGACTTGGGTAACCCAAGATTTTTTAGAAATTTTGCCTGCTCAAATTTTAGTGTGACGACCAATTTAGGTTTAGAGATTTCAACTCGAGACCTAATCTTTAGTGCATAACTTGTCTTGCACCATTTGTGCTGACATTATTGGTACCCTAAACTGTGAGGCTTGTTGAGGAAAGGTACAACATGCCGTTGCTTTTCTAAATGATCGATTTAACAAATTTTACAGTGAACAATAAAATGGAAAATCCCTAGTAGTCGTAGAAGGAAGCAAATCTGGGGACAAGACTGTAATAGAGGGTTGACTTGTTTGAATTGGGCACCTACCCAGAGCACCCTGGCAACCACATAGCAATATGCTAAAAACACTACCCAAGCTTCATAAATGCATCTCTTATGTTTTGGCACAAATTGCTCTTTTGCAGCATATTAGAATGACTTTTTTTAAATGTGAACTCAAATCCAAGGTCAACAGTTAACAAGTACTGCCAGAACATAAGGCGAGAAGTGTCTTGTTTTGGGTCATCCCAATATCTCACCTGTCATTTGAAGGACTTTCACTGTGTCTGTGGTACCTAGACAGGCCCCTGAATTATTGAAGGCCATGAAAGTCTCCAGGTCAAGTTTGTGTAAAGAGTTGATTTTTTTATTATCGTGCGATGGTTCCTTCTCTCTCTCTTCTCCACAGTCTGTTTCCACACAAGAGATGCCTTACAATCCAGCGGCACCAATTATCCCCCTCCTCTCAGCGCTTTTAGCAACTTTTTCAAAACTCTTTTCACTTGGCTCTTGTCAAGCAATGAAAGAAAAACTAACCACCATGTCAAGAGAACTCAGCTGCCTAGCAACTGGGCCACAGTTTAATTCTGATTTGCTTCAGGTCTTGAGTAATGGAATTGACAATGTTAAGCCAGTCACTAATGTTGTTTGTCACCTCTGAAATGCAAACAAAACTCCATTGTTTTCCAGGGTATTGGGCATGATTGATGTTTAGAGTCACAATGGCATCATTCATTTCGCCCCTGTGTTTTTGCGAGGATTGATGTCATATCTTTTCATGGCATATTAAATGTTTTGGAGGAGCATGAAACTGCGTGGCTTTTCATCTTGTGGAGGCTCCGACGCATTCTTATAACTAGCGAAGTTTAATGATTCCATTCAAGTTGTGTCCATTTCACCCAGAAATAATTTAATAAGAACTGGGGCCCTCTGAGAGCCTCTGAGACACGGCGTAATCCGAAAAGAAAGGATAAAAGGAACTTCAGAGAATAAAGCCTTTAAGATGAAAGTTTTTCGCTTCTTTCTTTTCATGACACCCCTTCTTTGTTTGTCGGGCAACTTTTTGTAGGTTTTTGTTTTCGACACGCTTTGCGTATAAATATTTTGATCAGATAAGAGATGTGGTCAATGAGAAATATTTAACTTTTCATATGACAATACTAAATCTGTTGATATTAAAAGTTCATAAGCATGCACGCATGAGTCTATATACATTCTAAAAAATGCTGGGTTAAAAACAACCCAAGTTGGATTGAAAATGGCCAAACCAAGAGAATGGTTTGTTTTAACCCAGTGGTTGGGTTAAATGTTTGCCCAACATGCTTTACAGTTTTATTTAACTCAACTATTGTTTAAAGATTACTGTATTGCTTGCTTAAATGAACATTTATTAAATTGCTTAGCAATAAATGTTCACCTTTTGATTATTATTTTTGCCTCTAGTAATTATGTGTTTGATTTTTAATTTCCAACCTGTTTTGGGGTTCATTTTAAGCCAGTAATTTTTAAACAATAGTTGAGTTAAATAAAACTGCCCAGCACGTTGGGCAAAGATTTAACCCAACCACTGGGTTAAAACAACCCAATCACTGGGTTTGTCCATTTTCAACCCAACTTGGGTTGTTTTTAACCCAGCATTTTGTAGAGTGTATATATATATATATATATATATATATATATATATATATATATATATATATATATATATATATATGCTGAGTGTCACTATCAACTAATTGCTTATCATGCATATTACCAGAATATTGGCTGTTTATTAGTACTTATAAAGCATATATTAATGCCTTATTCTGCATGACCTTATTCTACATCCCATATTCAACTACTTTACTAAGATTAGGAGTTTATTAAGGCAAACGTTGTAGTTAATAGTGAGAACTGGACCATAAAGTGTGACCATGACGAACAAAATGCACAGAAATGCAACACAAATATAAAAATACAACACAAGCAACATGAAATATTGTTATTGCCATTCTGAAAATTAATTTACACTTTATTATTTTTACATTTTATTATTTTTGTTCTGAAAACATGATTGTAAATTAATGATTTTTGCATAAAATATTACTGGCAAACACAGTGCCCAGTAGGGTTGGGATGGCATATGATAAACAATGACATGTATACAATCATTTACAATTATGGTTCCTCCCACCATCACTACTGTATACAAACTTAAAGCCATGGGAACAAAAGTCATCACAGCGCTGGATCTCATGTGAACACTCTTTAATATGTACATCATAATTTATTTGGTTGTAAATATGTTTATATCTCTTGTTTTACAGACATAAGCATGTGAAACTTCTAAAGCCACGTTCCACTTTCTGGTTTAGATTTTAAGTGCTTCAAAAGGGAACGTTTTACCATCTCGTCTTGCAAAATGGGCTGCACACTTTCAGTTTATAGCTGAAACCTGGCATTAGTGAGACAAAGTTGGGCATTTGCCAGAGATGTTAAATTCTATTTTATTTCTGATTCTTGTAATTTTGCATTTGTGTTTTTTTTTCCCTTTGGTTTGAGTGTATTATTTTATTTATTTTTTATTTTTTTTATTTTGTGTGTGTGTGTGTGTGTTTAAGGAATGAATAAAGATTCAGGGATAGAGAGCGGAGTATCCAGACAGTTGACTGCTGGATATTTGAATGGCAGATTTGTATGAAATGGAAACTGGCAATTTCTTCTGCTTCATAGAACATTTTTCAAAGGCCCAAATGGCACAATAAGAAAGCCATCCATCACAAAGAAGGGAAAATTAGCAGAAATAAATGGGACTCTCTTTCTCATCCCCTCACTGTCTCGCTGTACCCGGGAGAGGGACGTCGGAACGACAGGGTGGACAACCAAGAATAGACAACAATAAACACGGTCACATCAAAGTCCCAGACGGTGGTACTGGAGCAGGCCTCGGCGGGCGATGGGGGGAAAATAGCTACATAACACCCCCTCCACCCAAATCTTCCTGACATCCTTCCTCTGGTTGGATGTTCTGCTGTTACCAGGTGAGTCCAAAGGCGGAAGCTCAGATTTATGTATGTGGGTTTTACTTCCCAACACTCAAGCTGGTGGGCCGCCACATACAAGACTTTAACACGTAATCCGCTGGGCAAATAATTTTCCGCCACCCTTGGTTAATACAGGCCAGGGTGATAAACTAGCATTTCCTCTTATCTGAGCTGGACACAACAGACGCCTCTGCTGCTACACAGCTTTATTATTGTTAATTGTCAGCATCCACGTATTCCTTTGTTCGTTTTTGCACGCTGGAATCTTTAAGAGAGTTTAGATTTGCCATAGCAGCCCTTTGAAGGCTCGCGTGTGATGTGCTATAGTCACATTTCCTGGGTGAAACAGAGCTTTTAAAATGTATCAAACATCTCAAAGAGTATTTTAATTGCTTGTTTTGTGGATTGTATTTCTTTTTGTTTGCCCTCAGTAGTTTGTATTCAGATTTAATATTTACATTTCTGAATTTATGCCAAAAAAAAAAAAAAAATCATGTTAAGGGCATGGATGTATTCATAAATTACAACAATGACACACAAAAAAAGCATCAACTGTAAAAAAGAATTGTTGGTTTAACTTAAAAAAAGTAAGTTACGTGGTTGCCTTAACTCATTTTTTTTAATTTCAATGAACTCAAAATTTTAATACAAAGAAGGTGATTGGTTTAATCAACAGAAACTCAAAATATGTTATCTGAACATTAATTATTAAAGTTGATTTGACAAAAAGAAAAATGTGATGAATCATGAAAATATTTTTTTTTACCCTGTAGTTTGTTGTCTGTTGAAAGAAAACAATAGGAATTTTCACCAAAAAATATTCAAAATTGAAAATTATTCTTTCATCTTGGCAAAGTTGGTTATGTTTTTTGTAAGCTACATTTTGTAAAAGGGCATCTAATCACAGACACCATCACAACAAATAAAGGCATAATGTAGTAAACACAAAATCTGGACATTTTCTGAAGTGATGCCCTCTCAGTACGTGTAAACTTACAGCACTCTTACCATCTGTCCTTAATGAGAGCATTATTTCCTGTTTTCCATTTCCATACAGTATTGTGTGCACGTTAGCCATTTACATAATTGCTGAAAGATTTTTGTCTAAAACTGATATCCAAGTGAATGTCACTGGATTGAATTAAAGCGTAAAACAACAGAAGAAAAGGGAAAAAATAAAATGAAGATGTTTGTGAAATTAGTAGCGAAGCATATCTAATTTTTTTTTTTCTCTCTTTCTCTCTCCGTCTTGCATGGCCCTTAGTAACCTAATCAGGGCTGGCTTTATCTGGTAATCCACATTTAAACTTTAACCTGTAGGGGGGCTCTTTGTGCTAGTTAATGTAAGCATAAAGGCAGACCGGCCTGAATGACTAATCAGATTAATCATATTTCACAAGACTAAAGAGCTTCTCTAAAAGGCGCCAGAATTAGGCCTACATCCATCTGAGGGTGATGGGGGAAAGAAGGGGAAAAAAAAAAAAAAAAAAATCTCAAACGAAACAATTGTATCCCTGACAAAATGATGGCTTGGAATAAATTAATGTTCAAAAGGCAAGTTTTTAATCAGCTCAGCTGTCTAAAGCTTTACATACTCAGGGCTTTTAGGTCATATTAGACAATAACGCTAGCAAATGACAAAACAGAGTCTGGGATCAGTGTGCATGTCAGAGGAAATGCAGATTGTATAATAAACTACAGTTTAACTGACTTTATCGATGTTTTAGAGACTAAGCTATCGATGCAATATTAGCAGTATCTTGAAAGGAGGAAGATAAAAACCTAGAGACTTCATGTTACAAGAAGAAAAACGGCCCGTGTACATGCTAAAGTGGCGGGTGTTGTTTCACTCAACGCTGTTTACTAATGAATATTCATGCTGGTGTAAATGTGAGCTTCTTAAACTATGCATTATTTATGACAACGCACACGTTTCACTTTGTCAGAGGGAAAAGTCAATTACCTGTCAAAACGGCAAAATGCTAAATGGTGCAATTCACGTGAGAGCGCTATATCAAGAGCTGTGTGTAATTTTTAGCTGTTTTCTCTGCGTCAAACATCTGTTGACAGAGCGATGCGCATTCTGGAAGAAGAAGAAGAAGGACGTTTTGCCTTTAAGTATGAAACAACGTGACATTCTCTGAGCAATATTATTAAGACAAAATGGGGGAACATGAATATGCTGTTTTTTTTTTTTTTTTTTACAATGCTGCAAATGATCTATAATTTAGGCTGTATTTAAGTGATCTAATTGCAATCGTAGCACTTTTCCTGGATCTGTGCGTATATGAAAAACACAGGCTTTGAGTCCAGGCCAGGAGGAACAGAAAAGCATGTCACTTTTCTACCGTCACCATATCAGCTATAATTTTCCTTCCATTAGGATATGGCACATGCTACAAGGGTTATCATATCGAGCAGTCGAGCATGTAGTCCTCGTCTTTTCACATACAGCAGACTCTCTGACAATTGACTACAGATCGTACAAGCCATGTTAGACCCAAGACATGTTCTTCTTATTTATATTTTTAACATCTGGGATTTATATGTAGAGTTTCATGAATGAAGAGCTTCTTTCAGGTCTTGGTGCAATTAAAGAAATACAAATGTGAAAAAAGGATTAATTTTATTATTATTATTCAAACTAGTTAATATATTTGGTTTATTTTACAGTTCATTATATTATTTTATTGCAACAGTATTTAACAATATAAGGGAATTTATACATTTCATTGCATCTGTGTTGTTTACATATACTTTCTACAAGATAAAGAGCTTCCATATGCTTGCAGCATGAATTAATTCTCTCAAACATGACACGGGAAGCAGGTTAGCAGAGGGCAAGTGTGGTCTAAACAGTCGGGGTTGCACAGTCAGGTTGTTAGCTATACAAACCCACCGGTTCACTCCTTCACAACAAGGGTGATGTCCACCTCCCTGCGGCTCTTAACTAGTGTTTGACTCCATCTAGTGGTTCACTGAGCTTCCTTCAGTCCTGAGTAACTGCATGACCACCAGGCCTTCACACACCATCATTAGCACACACTCACAAGAACATAATGCCTTTATATTCAGTAATCCTGTGTTTAACATCTCCAATTAAAAACCAATTAGGGGTAAATGAAGTACTTAGAGATTTACAGAAGACCTTTGCTTTTGGAAAAAAAGCAAGGATCAAAACAATTTTAGGAGGTTAGCCTTGTGATGAAAGTGATCTATCTACACGCACATATGCGCTTAGCCCATCCTCCAAATCTTGCTATTATCCTAATTCACAAAAATAAAGTTGTCGCTGTCATTCCGATTTTCTCTACTTTTCAAAATTGGAATGAAGTTGCCTCCGTCGCCGTTAATCGAGCAGATTACTTTATGTAAAGAAACAATCCGGAAGATTTTCCCTCATAATCGTGTAATTGACCCCCTCTCTTTGGTCGTATCTGACAGGGCAATTTCCACACTTATTAAGGTTCTGACACACTTGAAGTAATCGTATTAGTGCTTTCTATAAATTGGCCTAATATTGTGTATTAGCATGTGCGCACTTCAGGGTAATGGAAGGCTGTCGTACCCAAAATGTGATGTCTCTATCATCTGTATTCAAAAGAAGAAAAAGCGGGGAACAAAAATAAACACAGGCCAATCATAACCTTCCTCTCGTCTTAAAAAGACGCCCGTGTCGCATCGCAAACGTTGTGATGACGTGAGCACGCTAGGCTAGTAAAGAAATCTCTGATTTCATGACATCAAGGTAAAACGCGTCACAGTCGGACCTTTGGATCCCAGGGCCTCCTGAGTGAAACCCTCGAACTTTTCCAGATTGTAGTGATGCTTAACAGACTTGACATTTTGCCCAGCCAGCGTCTGTAAACACTGCAAAGGTAGTGAGGACGAAGTTGCAGCGTAATAACTCACTAGTACAAAATGAGACCGCTTGCTGGGCATGCCGGAGGGAAGAAACAGCGCGGACCCTCCACAAGACGCGAGGAATGCTCACTCTAGAAACTAGCTTCTAGTTAGGGTCCTGCCACATCCTGGTACTTTTATCTAGGACCTTTGACCCCGGGCACATCTGGAAACTTAGTTGGAGTCCAAAAGATGAGGATGTTTTCTTTAGTTTTCTTCAAACCTTTTATGGAAGACGGCGATGTTTTCTTCTTTTCCTCAATAGATTGGTCTCTCTCACGGCGCGAGCGTGTAAAATGGCTGCACTCGTTATGAACTCCACTTTGGGCATTGAGTGCATGTGCAACTGGGACGGTCTAAGACAGAGTAGACCACATCCTTGGCCCCGGGCTATATGGTTTCAAGATCTCAGAAGGGCAGATAAACATCTCAGGGAGGTTCAAGGTCCAGGAATACAAGGCCTACGAGGCTTTGAAGTGCCGTGATGGTCTTGCTTAATAGAGACAGCGCACATGGCCAAGGCAAACACTCCGTTGTAGGATATTTTGAGGTTACACATAGAATTACATCTGTGATCAAACACATCGGCTGTTTATTTAGTTAGCTCATGGAGATGAACTGAACCCTCTTGATGTTAACTGGTGCAAGATGGCTCCATCACCACCTAGAGGCCTTCATTTGTTCAGGCCTTTCTATCCCAGAAAACTGGAATCGGTTTGTTTGTGCTGAACAGTTTGGACACAAGTTTTTGGATTTGCGGTAACTTGTAAACACACCAAAGGACACGACGGGGTGCGTTTGAGAGTAGGTGAATGCGTGCCCTCTTGAACCGACTCCGTTTTGGCATGTCTTGAGAGACCTGTTGGAGCCATTCTTAATGACATGATCTGAAAATGGAATCGTGGAGACAGATGAAATGATCGTAGCGGTGCAGTGATCAATCATATCTCATTTTGTGGTGTTGGTTTGGGCTGAGGTTTGGACGGAAAGGAGACGCCATGGCTGTAAGATCACCAGAGGATGTGGAATCCTTTTTAGCCAGCACAACTGATTCTTTATACGGGCTTCATGCAGAAGCTGTAACTGCAGCCTCGTTTGACAAAGGTGACATTTACTAGTCGTTTCTCTCATGCTGGTCTTCCATGATTCTCACGTTTCTGTTTCTCTGCACCATTTTACGTTGCTTTTACAGTGCTCAGAAGTCAAGCTGGGTGTAGCGACACAGTTCACTCTCAGAGTTTCAACAGACATCAGATGTAGGTCTCTGAGGTTGTTTGATTCACTTGAAGGTCCTCGAGGGAGGATTTACACCTGTCTATCAGAGTCTGAGAGAGATTATCTCATAGGTCTGGTTATGCCTTGGAGGGCCAGTATGCTCATATTGAGTCTCAGGCGTATTTAGTTGCGGAAGAAGATGCCATAATTCCCTTGGATACTCAAACCACTCCAGGCCTAGTGTGCCCACAAAAGTTTTAAAAGGGGAAGCGAATGGAACCCCTAAACCTATTTAGTTTATATCATGAGCTTGACACCTTTATGCACACTCTAAACAATGCTGGGTTAAAAACAACCCAAGCTGGTTAAAAAACCCAGCAGTAGGGTTAAATGTTTGCCCAACATGCTGGGTAGTTTTATTTAACTCAACTATAGTTTAAAAAATACTGTATTTCTCACTTAAAATGAACCCAAAATATGTTGGGAATTAACATTTATTAATAAGTTTAATGAATCACAATTAAACAATAAACATGTTTATTGTTCACCTTTTGATTATTATTGTTGCCTCTAGTAATTATTTGTCAGATTTTTAATTTCCAACCTATTTTGGGTTCATTTTAAGCCAGACATATAGTCATTTTTAAACAATAGTTTTAAACCACTGGGTTAAAACAACCCTAACAATGGGTTTGTCTATTTTCAACCCAACTAGAGTTGTTTTTAACCCAGCATTTTTTGGAGTTTATGATTAGGTATATACATTTTATTTTTTAAAGATTAAAATTCAAAGTAAAGTACGGAAGAGGATTAGGGCCAAGCAGTAATAAAAAAAAAAAAAACATCTAGAGATTAAAGTTGTTAAATTTCGAGAAAAAACGTGTTAAATTTTGAGCAAAAAGTCGAGATAAAATGTTAAGAATAAACTCATTAAATTTCGAGAAAAAATGTGTTAAATTTTGAGAAAAAGTCGAAATAAAATGCTGAGAATAAACTCATTAAATTACGAGAAAAATGTGTTAAATTTCAAGAAAAAAGTCGAGATAAAATGTTGAAAATAAACTCTTTAAATTACGAGAAAAAACTCGTTAAATTTCGAGAACAAATTCGTTAAATTATGAGAAAAAAGTCGTTAAATTATGAGAAAAAAGTCGTTAAATTTCAAGAAAAAAAGTCGAGATAAAATGTTGAGAATAAAGTCATTAAATTACGAGAAAAAAAGTCATTAGATTACGAGAACAAATTCGTTAAATTATGAGAAAAAAGTCGTTAAATTTCAAGAAAAAAAGTCGAGATAAAATGTTGAGAATAAAGTCATTATATTACGAGAAAAAAGTCATTAGATTACAAGAACAAATTCATTAAATTATGAGAAAAAAGTCGTTAAATTTCAAGAAAAAAAGTTGAGATAAAATGTTGAGAATAAAGTCATTAAATTACGAGAAAAAAAGTCATTAGATTACGAGAACAAATTCGTTAAATTATGAGAAAAAAGTCGTTAAATTTCAAGAAAAAAAGTCGAGATAAAATGTTGAGAATAAAGTCATTAAATTACGAGAAAAAAGTCATTAGATTACAAGAACAAATTCATTAAATTATGAGAAAAAAGTCGTTAAATTTCAAGAAAAAAAGTTGAGATAAAATGTTGAGAATAAAGTCATTAAATTACGAGAAAAAAGTCTTTAGATTATGAGAAAAAATTCGTTAAATTATGAGAAAAAAGTCGTTAAATTTCGAGAAAAAAAGTTGAGATAAAATTTTGAGAATAAAGTCATTAAATTACGAGAAAAAAGTCATTAGATTATGAGAACAAATTTGTTAAATTATGAGAAAAAAGTCGTTAAATTTCAAGAAAAAAAGTCGAGATAAAATGTTGAGAATAAAGTCATTAAATTACGAGAAAAAAGTCATTAGATTACGAGAACAAATTCGTTAAATTATGAGAAAAAAAGTCGTTAAATTTCGAGAAAAAAAGTCGAGATAAAATGTTGAGAATAAAGTCATTAAATTACGAGAAAAAGTTGTTAGATTATGAGAACAAATTCGTTAAATTATGAGAAAAATGTGTTAAATTTCGAGAAAAAAGTCGAGATAAAATGTTGAGAATAAACTCATTAAATTACGAGAAAAAAGTCGTTAGATTATGAGAACAAATACATTAAATTATGAGAAAAAAGTCGTTAAATTTCGAGAAAAAAAGTCGAGATAAAATGTTGAGAATAAAGTAATTAAATTACGAGAAAACATTGTTAAATTATGAAAACAAATTCGTAATTTAATGAGTTTATTCTCCAAATTTTATTTTGAGTTTTTTCTCGAAATTTAACAACTTTAATCTCGAGATGGTTTTATTTTTTTATTATTGCTTGGCCCTAATCCTCTTCCGTAGTAAAGCACTGAATTGTTTGATGGTTATGAAAAAGACAGTCTTTTATCATTGAACTGGAATGAGTAAACATGTCCTTGACAATCAATCAATTAACTGCCCAAAAGCTGTCTGATATAATCAGTAAATAATAATAATCAGCTTATTTTAATACATTGACTGGTATTTTCTGTGCAGACCAACGCTGTTGTGAAGTTATTTAAATCATATTTTGTCCACATGGATCTATTATTGTGAAATCTTTCAGGTTTACCTGCCATTAAACAGCATTTAAAAACACAATTAACTGTGGTTTATCACTTTACATGTGGATAAGATATCTGTTCTTGGGTATAATACCCTGCAAATTGGACTTTATGCCAATATTCAAAAGTCTTGAATGAAATGAAATATAATAACAATAAACATAAATTCAAAGTGTTACTCTTTAAATTAACACCATACCCGAAATCAATTTAATTTAAGTAATGTACATCACACTAATTCAATGTATAAAAAGTAGCAAAATAATATAATTAGTTACTTTTAATTAGTTTATTTTAAGATGTCCTTGTTACTGTAATTATTTAGTAATTATATAATGAATACTGAATAATATTAATTAACAGCATGTATCTACTTTAGGGTTAGTTGCTTGTAATTACGTATCTGGTGCATTGACGAATAAGGTTTTTAAAAGTGTAAAAAAATAAATAAAAATAAAACATTTTGATTTTGATTTTTTTTAAGTGTTAACAATGAGATTGTGTTTTTTCAATAAACACTGCTTTTGTCATTTTTTACAAGATGGACAAAATTTGTCACCAGAAACGTCACTTGGTTTAAGATTTACCAAATGACACTTTTGATTATACCGAATGATGATATTTTCAAACAATGCTAACAGGCTGATATCTAGCTAACTAGCAAAAGGACAACCAAACATTTTATATTTAGTACAAGTTTTTAAAATATTAC
Organism: Megalobrama amblycephala; assembly: GCF_018812025.1. NCBI lineage: Eukaryota > Metazoa > Chordata > Actinopteri > Cypriniformes > Xenocyprididae > Megalobrama > Megalobrama amblycephala. Next base: position 33,011,218 of record NC_063065.1, read on the forward strand.
AACATTTTCCATGTTTTATAGCGGTGGTACCGAATGACCTGATGTTTTGGGATGTGTATGAGCAAGTGAAAACATAAATTTTTCAAATAGTTAAGAGAGAGTTAGTTACTTTACAGGTGTCTGAATGATGTCACATCCTGTCACAGGATATTGATCGCATGACTTGATCCAAAATGGTCCCTTTATATTGGTTACTCCGAATGACATCAATGAAATTCATTTTTACGTACATTTTTTTTTTTCTCATAACAAAGCAATGACTTCTACACTTAATTTCAATACCATTTTGCACTATGTTGATATATGATGTTATAAAATCATGCCAGAATAAAAAAAAAAAATATATATATACATTACATTTTAAGATATTTTATTCACAAATTAAATGGCTGTATTGGCCTTTGGACTGTTAAACTGAATGACCTTTTCACACTTCAAAATCTTTAAAATACCGTTATATGTAGCAAAATATAATTAAAACATTTTGAATTCAATAAAAGAGATCTAGTTGTACTACCTTACATACTTTGAATGTCATATCTTCGTTTTTTTATTATTTTTAAGGCCTTTTGGACAAAAAATAAACAAACAAAAAAGAACCTTCATGCCATTTACTGTTAAGAAGGACACTGTAAAATAAAGTGCAACTTAATGTTACTTCTACATGCCTACTAACTCTCATTAGAGTGTTAGTAGAGTATTAGTAGACTTACGGTTAGAATAAGTTGACATGTACTTGAAAAGTTACTTATTACAAAATTACTTATTTATCAGTCAGTAGAATGTCTCTTTGGGAACCATCACAATAAAGAGTTAGCAGATATTAAGCAGACAGTCTACTTATACTTTGATGAGAGTTAGATACGTGTAGTTGCAATGTTACTTTTAGTCAACAGAATGTTAAAAAGGGACCATCAAAATACAGTGCTAGCAGAGTTACATTATCAGATGGACTGCTACCATATCCTGCTTGTGTTGCATTATTTGCAGTGGGTTGTGCATTACCTCAAGGCCAATTGGGCTCTGATTAACGTGTATTCATGCTGGACAAGGACTGTATGATTTTGGTTGGGCTGAAGTATGTACATGATATTTTAAAAAGACAAATTGTGACTCCACTCCGAGAAGCGCACGTTCTCGTTCTGTCTGCCCGTTTTCTTTCAGACTTGCGGTCACAAATCTCTTTTATGGCAAGGATTAATCTGATACGTTGATGCAACGTGATTTGTTTAATATCCAAAAGTAACGTGTTGCATGACATAAAGCCTAGTGTGATGTTTCTGGTTTCCCAGATGTATGATTCATTACCTGGTACTAAGTCCTGGTACATTTCACATATCGTTAAGCTTTAGGTTTTTACTCCAGTTTAAATAGCTTCGGTTTCCTCTGCGAAAACCCTTCCCTGTAAAATAAATAACTATATTTAATGAGATATGAAATGCATACAAATGTCTACTGTCTTCACGGTTAATTGCAACTTGTCACCCAAAGCATTTGTTGATGTATTGCTTATGCTGGTAGGTTTTTCCAACTTCAGAGTTTCACTCCTTATATCTACAATGTATTCAGTGTTTCACTTGCAGATATAACTAAAGCTGTGGTAAATTTCAGAATGCATTATTAAGATACAATAAAAATGCATATGTGTTAATATTAAATATTTTGAAATCTGCTGTTCTGCAAGATGATTGCTGTTTTTTCTTCATTGAAGACCCTGTAAAATGCATCTGTTCTTTAAACAACAAGATGAAGATGAAACGGGGACATTTCTTTTTATTCAGGTGTGCATCAGTGATTCAGGTTAAGAAAAGACAAAGTTAATGGTAACATTATGCTCACTTTTCCAGCTGTTGTTCCTAAAGCTTCCTGTTGACTGTTTCCTGTCTGTGTGTGTGTGCACTGCCTCATTAACTCTAGTCTGTACTATGTCTTTTCCATTGGTAAATTTCTCCTAAATTATACTTTTTTTTTTTTTTTAACAAAGAATGACTGTCAGCAGCTCTCATTACCAGATGAGACGTGCATTCGTATTCAAGGATAACAATGATACTTACATCTTCACAGACAGGCTGTATGATCATGTAAGATGGCTTTTGCCACGCTGGGCAAATGAGCTGCTAAGAATGCCTAGTGAAGCCAATACATAAAAAAAAAAAAAAAAAACAGGAGAAAAAACTGAGGCGGACCAACAGATCCGGCTCTTTCCGCAGATAAGAGCAATTGAGAGAGAGAGGGGGAAAAAGCTAAAACAAACCATAATCAAGGACTTCTTGGTGTCGTGTTTATTAGAGACCCCCTGCTCAACCTCTAGCGTATGGCGCTCTCAATGAAGGAAAAGCAAAGCGTCAGATTGGGCCAAGTAGCATATCTGCGTCCGCATAGATTAGAGGAGGTCATGCCATGCTAATGAGAATCATCGCTATCAGCTGATAGCAAAAACAACTAGCTAATTGCTACGCTTGTTTACAAGACAGCGCGTCCTGAATCAAAAGGTTAATTATATCTGAAACTGACTTCTTAATTTGCGATTGGACCCCGAGTCTTTGGTTCTCCGAGCGTTTATCTCGCTCATTCTCCTGTCTCTGTCTTTTTTGTGTTTTGTTTCAGATTTTTTTTTTTTCTTCCTCTCCCTCAAAGGAACATGGTGACAAAAAGGCAACATCCAGCCTGCATGTTTCTTGATAAGCTTCAGGCACTGACACCAGCCTATTACTTTCATTCTCAGGAAGTGCCATAATTAGCAAGCACCATCAGGCAAAAGAGTTAATGCCACAGAGGACGTATTCTTCTCAAAGTTTTTCTCACCCCGAAGGTTTCCCATAGCTCAAGCAGTCTGTTAGCTCACCCTGAAATTAAATTTGTTTAGTTGCTGTGGAACATCAACAACGACGCACAAAAAAATTAACAATATGTTAGCTAATTATGCTAATGTTCAATTGTTCTCGTGTGGTGATATGTCGGCGTGAGGAACGGAGGCGTTTCACTTCCATGTTGTTGTGTGCTGGCTGTAGGCCAGGACTCTCTGCTCTCTCCGTCGTTCTTCACCTGAAGGCAAGAAGACAACTGTCTCATTCATCCTGCCAAAGTCATTACTGTGCGTGAGGAAGAAGATAAATATTGTTGTAGATGCCCAAGTTTCCACAAATGAGATTCTTCCAGCCAGATCGCTCTAGCAATGCTTGGCGGTCTAAGCTGAGACATGGATCTTGATAATACGATGTGTTCGTGCATTATTGGTTTGTTCAGTGGAAAACATAGGCTACCATTTGTAACCTTTTTTTTTTCTTCTTTTTTTTCATTTACTCACCCTCATGTTGTTACAACCAATGTTATTTTAAGATTTTTGTATATACATATTTTTTTTAAAGAAGTCTCTTTTGTATGGCAGCCAATTGTTCCCGCCATGAAATAAAAATAAAAAAGGGTATTTGCAACTTTTTTCACAATTCTGACTTTTTTTTCTCGCTATTGTGAGATATAAAGTCCGAATTGCGTGTTATAAAGTCCGAATTGTGTTATAAAGTCAGAATTCTGTGATATAAAGTCAGAATTGCGTGAAATAAAGTCAGAATTGTGAGATATAAAGTCAGAATTTCGAGTTATAAAGTCAGAATTGCGTGTTATAAAGTTAGAATTGTGAGATATAAAGTCAAAATTGTGAGTTATAAAGTCAGAATTGTGTGATATAAAGTCAGAATTGTGAGATATAAAGTCAGAATTGCAAGTTATAAAGTCAGAATTTCGAGTTATAAAGTCAGAATTGCGTGTTATAAAGTTAGAATTGTGAGATATAAAGTCAAAATTGTGAGTTATAAAGTCAGAATTGCAAAATAAAGTCAGAATTGTGAGATATAAAGTCAGAATTGTGAAATATAAAGTCAGAATTGTGAAATATAAAGCCAGAATTGCGTGATATAAAGTCAGAATTGTGAGATATAAAGTCAGAATTGTGAGATATAAAGCCAGAATTGCGTGTTATAAAGTTAGAATTGTGAGATATAAAGTCAAAATTGTGAGTTATAAAGTCAGAATTGCATGATATAAAGTCAGAATTGCGTGATATAAATATTTAGGATAATAGCAGCTTAAACATTTTTCCTAACAGCTCCTCTTGTACAGAAACAGGTATTTGCGTGATATAAAGTCAGAATTGCGAAATAAAGTCAGAATTGTGAGATATAAAGTCAGAATTGTGAAATATAAAGTCAGAACTGTGAGTTATAAAGTCAGAATTGTGTGATATAGTCAGAATTGCAATTGTGAGTTTATATCAATGCAATTCTGACTTTAAAACTCGCAATTATGAATTTATATCTCAAAATTCTGACTTTATAACTCGCAGCTACATGTGATAAAGTCAGAATTGCAAGATATAAACTCACGATTGTAAGAAAAAAAGTCAGAATTGCAACTCTGACTTTATAACATGCAATTCTGACTTTATAACTCACAGTTGCGAGTTTAAATCTCGCATTTGTGAGAAAAAAAGTCAGAATTATGAGATAAAAAGTCTCAATTACCTTTTTAATTAATTTATTTATTGTTTTATTTAGTGGTGGAAACAAGCCTCCATACTTTTGCTCACCAAGGCTGCATTTATTTTATCAAAAATAAAGTAATCCTTTTGAAATCCTTTATAAAGACTGGCAGCATTATACACCCTTCGGTTTCCTTATTAAGGATAATAGCAGCTTAAACATTTTTCCTAACAGCTCCTCTTGTACAAAAAATATGGTGTTGAAAGAATGTGAAGGTGAGTAAGGTATGACAATATTTTCTTTTTTGGGGGGTAATTAATTAGAGGTGAAACCATAGATGACTCCTCATGGCTCGCTCAAGATAACTATGGTGTCTTTGAGGGCTCTTGAGAATTTCTCATCCAACCTATTCAAGTCCATGATGACAAAACATCAGTTAATATGAGCTGAAAAGCAGTAGCTTATGCATTTATTGGACACATTATGTATATAGAACTTTATATTCAATTTGACATGGACGTTTAAGGTAGCACAAAGAGCAACTCTTCATGTTGATGTTTCTGTATGCATAATCAAGTATTTGCTAATTGAATATTGCAAGAACAGACCCAGCAGTGTATTAGTGTATGGTTTAAAGCCCAGATTTGAAAGGAGTAGACTTATTGTCCAGACTGGTGTCTTAGTGAAGACATCTGTTCACTGGTGTAAATTACATGTCTTGCACAATGAAAACTTTAAATAGAGACCGCAGGACGTTCGACGGAGAAAAGATCTTGTGGTATCCAGCAGCTTAAGTGTTGGAAAAGCCCAGCTGAAACATCACTGTTTCAGAAGCCCCAAATCACTCGCTCATTCTTGAGCTAGATGCAGCGACAGCGCTGTTGTGTGTTTCTAACCCCGGTCATTGATGCTACAGCCCCTCTTTCCTCTACAAACGGTGCAGAATGGTTGAGAGAAATTTGAACGAACCGCAGTAAAACCTGAGCATCTGAGCTTGCTCTAGCTATGGCTGTCCTTAACGATTCTCTGTAGGGCCTCCTATGGTGCGAGCCCATATTTATGTTGGCAATATATGCAAAAGAATTAAGCCAGTAAAACCTCTCGGCCACACAAAGCTCTCATTAACTTAGAGGGGCCTCTATTCACTGTGACCCCGTTTATTTATGCTATGTGGATAGAGATGGAAATCCTCATCACTTTTAGCCATTCTCTTCTGCTTTCACACAATATTTTTCTTCCACGCGTCACTTTGTACTCGCAATCAATAGACTGGATTTATAGCTGGAAAAAAATGCCCTTTTGTTTTGATTGCAGTTGAGTGATGCTGTGTCAATATCAGGGATTGTTTTTCTGCTGTGCAATAGTCTCGTTTCTGGAGCACAAGAAAGCATTGGGAGCTTGGTTGTGTTTTCTGTTGCATGTAACGCAACGGCGACCCACTGTGTAACAATACAGACATAAAAGCTTTGCTTTTTATTTTCCATTAAATCATATTATTCATCAATCCAACAATGATGCAATATTTTGTTGCTAAAAAATGGTTCAGTTTATTACAACACACACACACACACCAATTGACACTGTTGTTCTTGTTTTAAAATGGCGTGTACATGAAGTATTTTCCAGACTGCACCTGCTTTAAAATTTACCATGTTGACATTAATGATCATTATGAAATGAAAAGTGAGGCCAAGCTCCTTAAGTGTTGGAATCATTCATACACAAGGGGAAATAGAGTGCCGTACTAGCAATGAACTTTGACCCCAGCATATAAGCTGCCTGCAGTTACAGAAGATGGAGAGTTTAAAGGGCAAAGGTCAAGTTTGACAGTGCCATGTGTCATTTTTATTTTTCTGTGTTCCCGAAGTAGCAATATGTAGCCTATAATGTAAATAAACCTCACCACACAGTTATGTGTGTGGCGCTAATGGAATAGCATGTACAATAGGGGTCTCAAGATACATCAAAGTTGAAATACTTTTAATTTGACATGCTGTCTTAAAAACTCAGCGCATGTGGCATGAGATGCTAAAAAAAACAGTGAGATGCAACACAACAGCCAGAGACATCCATTTGCTGAAAGAGGTTAAAAATAACACAACAGAATACAAGAACACGCACTGTTCAGATGCACACAGCTGTGTGTAAATATTTAATAATTCTTATTATCAGTGTTCTTATTGAATTAATATGGTGTTTGCTGGCTGTGAAGAGGTTTCTCGTTAGAGTATTTAAAGTAATAGTTCTCCAAAAAATGAAAATTATCCCATAATTTACTCACCCTCAAGCCATCCTAGATGTATATGACATTCTTCTTTCAGCCGAACACAATCTGCGTTATATTAAATAATATCCTGGCTCTTCCCAGCTTTGTAATGGCATTGAATAGTGTCTGAGTTTTTGAAGCTTCAAATAGTGCATGCGTCCATAATAAAAGTAATCCATTTGACTCCAGTGGGTTCAATGTCAATTGCCTTCTGAAGCAAACTGATGGGTTTTTGAAAGAAAAATATCCATATTTAAAACTTTATAACCTATATCTGGCTTCTGGCAAAAGCCCAGCATACATACATACATATGCATACATGAGAGAATTGAGTTCCGGTGGAAGGCTGACCTTTGACTCAACGTATGACATAGGCATACCGCAAGTTTAGGTGAGAAATGACGAACGCAAAAGCACAGAGGATAGAGCAAAACAAAATGTCAGTCACAAAGATGGGACAGAGCAATGCAAGAGCTGGGTCTTCCACCTCCAGGGGCAGTGCTTGCAGGTTCACCCCCATTCACCCCCTGAGTGGTGGGAACCTTGGACACGTATCCGGGCCAAGGTCTCAGTAGGACTGCGAGCATTCCTGTCCAGCACGGAGGTGAATAGAATGCCCCTGAACTTGGGGGGGGGTGGACTGAATCACAATGCGAACTGAATTGCATAGCCAAGTCTGGTGGTCCTAATGAGCCAGCAAGACGGGCTGGAGAGCGCTAGCCAAGCCCTCAGGGACCGTACAAGTGGGGTCAGAGGGACCACAGAGGTACCTGCAGTGGGGCAGCGAGGTGGAGCACAGCAACATGTCCCGGAAGACACAGCATCCTGGAGTGGGGTCTGAGTGCAAAACCTGCCTGTCTCCACAGTTCAGCAGGTGGTGCATGAGAAGGCATTGCATCCTCGAACCGCACCGAGCTGCCTGCTTGCGATGGAAGAGAGGGAATGAGAGTGGCAAGGCATAGTGTTGCACGCTGCCATCTGTGCCCTCTTGGGGCAACATCTAGACGAAACTGCTATTTTATTGACAATTTGGGAACTTTGTTGAGTTCTAACTGCTGGGCGAAGTTCTCAACTGCATCGCTGAAGAGGCCAGCCTGGGAAATCGGCGAGTCAAGAAAACGGTATTTGTCGGTTTCCCTCATATCTGCCAGGTTAAGCCAGAGATGGCATTCCTGGACCACCAGAGTGGACATCGTCTGACCCAGGGAGCGCACAGTGACTTTCGTCACTCGTAAGGCAAGGTCTGTCGCTGTGTGCAGCTCCTGCATCAGCCCTGGGTCAGAACTACCCCTGTGCAGTTCTTTGAGTGCCTTGGCCTGGTATACTTGCAGGAGAGCCATGGCATACAGGGCAGAGATGGCCCGGAGTATGAACGAGAACTTACAGGCCTTGGTTGGGAGATTACCCCGCCAGGTGACAGCGTTTTGTGGACACAACTGCGTCGCTACTGCACACTCAAACAGGGGGATCTCCATGTAACCCTTGGCCACCCTGCCATTGAGGGTAGTGTGGGGGCAGGAGGTATCAGCTCAGTTTCGGGAAGAAAAAGGTGCCTTCCACAATTTGGTAAGCTCTTTGTGCACTTCTGGGAAGAAAGGCACCAGGGCAGGCCGGTGGTAGTCAACGTGGGCCGTCCCAAGATACCAGTCATCCAGCCTTGAGTGTTTGGGACATGGTGAAGGCCTCCACTCAAGCCCTACATAGCATGGCTGTCATCTCTGGGTCAGACTTGACCAACGCTACTGTGCCCAAAGGGAGCAAAGCGGCCGGGTCTTCATCCCCAGGGAACTCTAGCCCACCCTCCAATACAGTGATCGAGATCTGATCCTCCACCGGTCCCCCATGAGAAAGACCAGCAATGTCACCCAGAAGCTCCACAGCCTGTGGTGGGCTAGAGGAGTGGGGGTCCCACGGAGATTGGCTCGGCAGGTTAGTCCCCATTGTGATCCTCAGGTCACCCTGGCTATTCACTGAAGTAGCCCTCTTCTGATTACCAGAAGAGGAACTAGATCAGGGGACTCCACCTTGTCTGAGGTAATCAAGTCTCGACCGCAGCACTGTGATGGTCATCTTCCAGCAGTGGATACATGACTCATCCAGGAAAGCCACCTAAGCATGCTTTAAGCCCAGACGTGTGAGGCTGTGATCGTGACTGTCAGACAGGGCCAGATATCGACTGCATCCAAAAACACACAATATTCATTGGCTAGTTTAGTTTACACTAGAAGGTGATTGGACTCTCAGGCGATATCCCAGTTCATCTGACGTAACGTTGAACATGACTGACTGAAAGAGAACTCTTACTTGCACCACCTGACTGCTGCAGATTCAGATTCGGCATTGATAGTGTTGAAACAGATACTCAAAAATATGAGTTTGAGGATGGGAACAGCTCTGTCACGGGTTGCCATCTTGTAATTATGGTTATGACATTGTGTGAACGTAGCATAAGCTGATTTTTTAAGTTCAGGAGGAACTGTTAAAGGCGGTTGCTGTTTGTGGCGCTCAGTGACTGTCTGTCTACAGCTCTGCGTAGCCTCTGTCAGTTCTGCCCAACCTCCTGAAGCAAAATTTTGTCATGTACAGGTAAGAAAGCTGTTGGCATAGTTTTATCATAATGCTTTTTAAAGAGTAGACAAGTAGACAATAACTGTTCTGTTAATAACCCTCTGCCGATCCGACTGTCAGTGGGCAGGGATACAAGAATGCAGAAGTACAATCTGTAGTTTTAAAAAATGCCCATGTAGCTCTCGATACTTTAACTATAACTTTATTTGTTATAGTGTTATAGTTTCTGTCTGAGGTATAATGCTCTGGTTTAAAGCTACTTAAAGTACTCAAACCCATTAGGTCACATTCATACTTTTTATCCACGATTAATTTATTCCTCAATCAAAAGTGGTTAATAAGGTTAATAAACTTATATGTGAAATAAGAAATGTAAGACTTCATAAAATTAAAAATAAAGTCGGTAATCAACTCCAAAATGCTGACTGTTCAACAGATACTGTATATACTTTTCTTCTGGGGAGAAAGAGATAAATCATCAGTATTTTTTATCCAAACTTATTTCTCAAGGAAATATAAAAATGAGTAAATAAAGAAAAATAGTAGTCTTAAGTAATGTTTTTAAATGGAAAAATGTTACTTGCACCTTTAAGAAAGGAAACAGAAAGTGTTTTTGATAAGATAAGTCGGGGAACACATTGATCTGTCAGTCACCACAACCTTCCAATCATGTGGCATGCTTGAGCCAATCACAGTCTATGTTTCACAGTGTAGCTCCACCCACCCTGACATCTCGGTCTCTTAGGTTTGTCTCGTGTCCAAAACAACTGTGATCTGTGGAAAAGTTACACATATCTTGCACATACACACAGAGAGAGAGGCACACACACTCCCCTCTAAAGAGAGCTCTCAGCTTCAGCGGGCGGTCTGAGCGCTCCTCGTAAAACAAACAGAAATGTCACTGAACGTTTTACCTGCTCGCCTCTGCAAAAGCAGCAGAAATACAGCAGAGGACTGAAAACATTCCTCCCACAGGGTTGGAAAAGGGTATAAAACAGAGAATATTATCAAATAAAAAAGTGAAATAAAATCACAAAATAAAATTTTACATACTGCTGATACTTGATACAGTACATTAAAACAGTGCAGATGCCGCAAAGACTTTTTACAACAAGATCACTCATAAACACTCAAACTGGAACACACATGGCTGCAAAAGGAGCAATGGGGAGTAACTAATTTGAGTGACAATTTTTTTTAGTAATGTGATTGTACTGTAGCTTTTTCAGTAACAAGCTACTGTACTTCTTCCAAAAATTAGTGGTGCATTGTTACAAGATGTAAGTCTCTGATGTCCCCAGAATGAGTCTGTGAAGTTTCATTTATTACAGCTTGTCAAATTTGCCCCATTTGGTTGTGAGCAAAAACACTCCATTTTTGTGTGTGTCCCTTTAAATGCAAATGAGCTGCTGCTCCCGGCCCCTTTCCAGAAAAGGGCGGAGCTTTAACAGCTTCGGTTGCTCAACAACAACAAAGCTGGAGAATCTCACGCAGCCAAAATGAGGATTGTCAGTAATAGTGTTCAACCTTACATTGTTCAAACCGGAGTCGACACCGATGGAGAGACTCGGGAAGGAACTGGATGTTTCTGAATGGTTTGCAGTTAAATTTATATAGTTGCTGTTGAGTTGACACAAACCCAGGAAGAAGCTCGTTGTAGTCCCTACCAGCCTTTTGTTGTAGTCCTTAAAATGCGATTTCTGTAAAAGAAAATATCTCCCTTTGCATTGAACTTTGAGCATCATAACTTTGCAGATGTTATTTATGCTCAAACAGCAACTATATATAGCAACTATATATATATATATATATATATATATATATATATATATATATATGTAACTATTTTTATCTTAACTAACTTATTTTCTAAATGAGTAGCCTGACTTTAGTTTAACTACTTTTAATTGTGAATATCTTCATAGTAGCATTGACACATGTAAGCACACAAGACAATCCCTGCAAACAATAGCCTGTAGTGTAGTGTCACAGTTCTAAATGAAGTAGAACAATCAGAACAGGGAAAGAGAGATGTCATTTAATTAGGCCAATCTTCTCCTTATTTAATCCAGAATGCCATGGTGTCCAGCTGCGTCATTCCTGACAGGCAAAGAATGTTATGGCCTCAGCAGTTTCCTGTCTTCACAAACAGGAGGAGGGCATGATAGAGAGAGAGAGGCAATATATTTCCAATTTGCTATTGAAAACACAGTTTACAGAAATAGATGAGTTTCAAATTAGAGGCAAATAGACAACCTATTTACAGCACGGCATGACAGCGAGCAGATTGCTCATAGTGAGATTTGCCTATCGCCATGGCTGGTTAATATTTCAGAGCTGTTAACCTCGGCTGTGTGTGAAGCAACTTTAGACTGACAAAATCTGTGAACGGTCTCCCATTGTTACAATATCTACATTTCCAAAATAAAGCTGATTTTTTTTATGTGTTCCTAGTGGCCGTCAGATGAGACGCAGTCTGTGGCGCTGGTTTCTGAGAGCGCCAGCGGGCTGGAGGTGGGGCGCAGTCGTGTGCACGTTGGAGGCATTTGATTGGCCTGCCAGGAAGTCAGTGGGAAACTCTGATTTTAATTTCCGTGTTACAGCTGTGAGCTGCATGACAAAACTTCACTACCTGCACGAGCCTTGAAATAAGGATGCTTTTCGTTTAATTTTTATTTCTAGCCCACTGATATGATAAAATCATATTTTATTTACCAGATGTCTCAAATGTTCATGTTCAATGAAACTGTTTAGTACCTTGTGACATAAAATCTATTAAACATTTTTGGTAACACTTTACAATAAGGTTCAGTTTGTTACATTATCTACTGCATAAGGTATCATTTTACAGCATTTATTACTCTAGGTTGATGTTAATTTTACATAAACTAATACATTTTAAGCATTTCAAGGTCTATAAATTACAATATATATATATATATATATATATATATATATATATATATATATATATATATATAATTGTATAGTTCACTCAACTATGACGACTTCTGAGAACATTGGAAATGTAAGGTACATTCAGCAGTTATTTAACTAGCATTAGCATCGCTGTTCTTCATGTGGGCTACTTTAGAGTCGGCATGAAATGGAAGTCGCAATTGACTTTACTTCTCTATTGTGATGTATATCGAGTGAAACGGCATCAAATGTAGGATGGGACTTGATTTTGTCCATTGGAAATTGGAAAAAGGAAAAAATGGTACATTTTTTATTTCATGGTGTCTTTAAGTATCAATACCAAAATTGTGTTAGATGCTACACTTCCATCAATGTGGTTCAGCATGAGTCTTATGTAAATTACACTAATAATAGTGAGTTTTAGTGAACGCACTACACAATAATTAATTCTCTTACCCGTTCAACAGAAAAGATGTTCTCCGCTATCAAATCTTTCCACATTGTATTTGCCGTGCTGATGTTTACTCTCGTTTTTAATTTTGGCGGGCTTCTGGTTTCAGACTGTTTCTGCTTCTCTGGCCATACAGGTACTGATTCTCATTTTGTTTCCACTGGTAAAGAACGATAATAAGTGTGTCGTTGTCAGATTTTCGCTCTTTGGATCACCAAACAGCACTACGCTACCAGTGCATCTAGAGAGATGGCAGCCAATGAGGATTCATGAGTGTGAGGACTTGCACCATATATAAGCTGCTTCCCAATTCAGAGGCTGCATCCTTCGAACCCTGATTCCATAACCATGGCGCAACAAAGGCTGTCCCAATTCGAAGTCTCCTTCAAACACGGCCTCAAAATGTGTCCTTCATTTCGCAGGCAGTGAAGTTTACAACAGATGGATCCTTCGCATCCTACCCAACCCAAGAATTCATTCCCATTTAACAATGCTCATGCCGACCTTCGTGGCCTTCGAAGGCATGACCTTTGAAGCCTGTGTTCTTCGAAGGATGCAGCCTGTGAACTGGGACATAGCTATAGACCTTAAGTGCCAGAGAAACAAATGAGCAGCCATCTTTAGAATTTTGTGTTTGAATATTTTCAAATATTGTGTGTATATATATATATATATATATATATATATATATATATATATATATTTTTTTTTTTTTTTTTATGGAATTGCTGTTGAAGAGTAATTAGCTGGTGAAGTGGATTTACTTATTGTAGAATTAACTAAAGTTATCATAAGCATTGTAATCAGGGCTTGACATTAACTGCCATATAGATATGTTTATTATCATCTCTTAATTTGGCAGCAGGTTTATTAGGTTACTGTCACTTTAAGACCTGACACACATATCCATTATACTGTTACACATGTGTTTTCTTTCTGTTTACGTTCACTTCAAACATAACTGACTGTGTTTACGTGAATACTCGCCAAGACCGGCATTTTGACATTATTTTGTGTGTATTTGACTGTTTAAGCGCAATAAGCAGCAAAACATAACTCAATTTAGTACTGAGAGGTGGCTTTATGTGTGTACACTTTTGGTGTGAGCACAAAATCTGCAGGAATAAGTAACATTATGCACAATACGCGCATCCCACGCCGAAATTCAAGCCCTGTAACACCTACAATATTCATCCGGAGCAAATGAAGCGAGTGAGTGAGGGGAGGAGGGTTTGTGTGTCAACTCGCTGTCGGAGAGATGAGAGAACGAGAAAGAGCAGCTAGTATCGTGTATCTATTCTGTGGAAAATGAGTATTGGAAGTGTTTCATATATTTTAGTATTGATATGTATCGAAAAATCAGTATTGTAAACCCCTGATTGTAATGTTTGAAGAGTATGTCATAACAAATATCAGTAGAGTGGGAATATTTTAAAATTAGCGGTTCATTCATAAATACGAAAGATCTTGCCTTCATGCTGTGGAAATATAAACCAGAAGACGGAACACAACAAGCGCAGAGCTGAAAAGGGGCGAGGATACATAAGGTCTATAGCACTTTTCATAGAAAACTATTATAATTACAGTCTTCACCAAAAGCACCAAACTATTGAGTGCACATTTAATGTAAAAATATGTTGTTTGTTGTTATTTGATTCGTAACAAAGCATTGTTCGCCAGAGGAGAACTGGCCCCCCGACTAAGCCTGGTTTCTCCCAAGGTTTTTTTCTCCATTTAACACCTATTTGCCACCTGATGTCACCTGATGTCACCTGTTGGAGTTTGGGTTCCTTGCTGCTGTCGGCGTTGGCTTGCTTAGTTGGGGACACTTGACATTTGATATTCAAAAGTATTCTTGACATTTATTCAACAGTGCTTTGATCTGCCTGCATTGACACTATTCTTTAAGAGCTGCTGTGCAGCCAAAATTATATACCAGTTATCACTGTAAAGCTGCTTTGACACAATCTGCATTGTAAAAAGTGCTATATAAATAAAGGTGACTTGACTTGACTATTTCATGGTACCTAATATACAATTTAAATTTTTGATTTTATTTCATTTTAGTACATCATCATCATCATCATCATCATCATCATCCAGAACTGGAAATTTTCAATTTTTCAATGAATAAGAAAGAAAGCACAAGCCTGTTGTAAATCAAATTCCGTCACACTGAAAGTTTACCAGCACAACATTGTGGTCTCTCTGGTCTTCAGCACAGACAGAGGAGCTGTCAGTCACGTCAGCACGGCTATGATGGGCATGTGGCAGCTCTCAGAGGAACTCCTCAGCATCCCGGCTCATTCCATTCGCTGGTCCCTATAGACATCACTAATTACTGCAATTACACTGGCAGATAACGCTCAGAGGTGTGCTGATGTCACTTATGATGTGTTCATACGGGACTGAGTTTGAATTCGTACCTTAGCTGTCGCTAATTGGCTGTCGTGAACAGCTACACAATTATAGTGTTCTAAAGTTAGAGGCATTTTCTAAAGCAATCATCACTATTAGTATAGTATATTCTGGGTAGTTACTGGTAGTTACTAGGTTGTTTCTTAAGAAATATGTATATATATATATATATATATATATATATATATATATATATATATATATATATATATATATATATTTCTTAAGAAACAACCTAGTAACTACCAGTAACTACCCAGAATGCCCACGAAACCACATAGAAACACCATGGCAACTGTTCAAAACATCCTAGCATTTTGCCAGCAAGATTTGCATGTGCATTTTGGTAATACAATGTAAAAAGTTTGGTTAGTTTTATCATTTTTCAGTGACCCAAACAGCAGAAGTTGATCATAGATCAGTGTGAATAAATGGCCATGTTTGATCTGAAACTTAATGCTTGAAGAAATAAGGCCAATAATAGACTGATGAGGTGCTTGGTGGGACTGGGGTGAAGAATTAATTCATTAGCACTGTACAACTTGGCTAATAAATTAACGCTGAGATTTTATTACGTCTCGCACAGAGGGCACAATATCGCATGCACTTTGGAGCGGCTGTTTGTTAAAATGTTCTATTTTATTACAGCCCCTCTAATTTACTGGCGACAAGCCTGCAAGCCACCCAGCTAGTGTGTGTGTGTGTTCGGGTGCACATGCCCAAACTGTGCCGGGTGTTGCTGGAACTTTTCCATGCATCATAATCGTTTGCTAATTCACTATGCTAATTAAGTAATTAATTCTAGAACAGGAGATCAGATGCAGCACAAAACTAAATAAATAAAGAATTAAAGTGCTGTGTGTTACCGCTGGGCTACCGTTTCAGTAAAGCATTAGAAATGCAAACTGTCTGGGATGGAACACTTGCTTTGCCGAAGGCCAACACCATGATGAGACGCGCACACACACACACACACACACACACACATACACAAATGGAGTTAATGTGTGTTTGAGGAAGTATGCTGTTCACTTGCTAATTAAGTGATGTTGCCAATGCAAGCATCTCTATTGCTTTTGCTTATACTTAAGGTTAGGGTGTTCAACCCTAAATATTAAACTTGGCATGCATTTTGTATCCTTAACTATTGTGCTACAGATATGAATATCTCAAATTATAATTATAAAAAGTACGGGAACTTACAGTTTTTCACCTGGTGCAAAATGGACTAAATTAAACTTAAAACATACATGCATGTAATTACAGCTGCAATTACATCTATAATTACACTGTTGATGCTTTCCTTAACCCATGTCGTCCAAGATGTTTGTCTTTTTTTCTTCATTTGAAAAGAAATGAAGGTCTTTGAGGAAAACATTCCAGGATTTTTCTCCATAAAGTGGATTTCAACTGGGGTTCAACGGGTTGAAGGTCCAAATGTCAGTTTCAATGCAGCTTCAAAGAGCTCTACATGATCCCAGACGAGGAATAAGGGTCTTATCTAGAGAAACGATCTGTCATTTTTCTAAAAAAAAAAAAAAAAATTCTATACTTTTTAACCACAAATGCTCGTCTTGCACTGTGCCACGCATTACGTCATCATGTTGGAAAGGTCACTTGTGACGTAGACGGAAGTACCGATCCAGTGTTTACAAAGCAAAGACTAAGTAAAATAACAATTTCGAATGATTTTGTAGTTGGAGGAGTAAATGACATGGAGTTTTTCGCCCTACCATGGGACTTCCACTTACGTCACACATGACCTTTCCAACATTATGTAATGCGTGAAGCACCGCAGAGCTAGTGCAAGACAAACATCTTGGATGACATGGGAGTGAGTAAATTAGCAGGAAATTTTAATTCTGAAGTGAACTTATCCTTTAACCCACCCTAAACCTACCCATACCACCCAACCTGTGCCTATCCCACCGCAATTGCAGCAAAAGTGTTTTGCTATATGACTTGAACACACTAACTACATTGTTCCTAACAATTACATTGAACAAAAACATAAAGGCTTATATAAAAACCATGAACAAATGTGATAAAAGCCCTCATAACACCTTAGCAACTACATAACAACGATCTGGTTTCCATCAAAAACATCCCAGCATCGTGTTTAGCATGGGCAAGTAGCACCCACATTTTCTTCATAAAATGTAGTTCTCTCAACACTGTGGCTGACCTATACAAAATGTTAATGCTTCATAACTGACTTTGTAAAATGTTTAGTGGATATGGACGTGTTTCATACCAACTGCAGTAAGAATACATGGTCCTTCACACCATAAGGAAAACCACTAGATGGCAGCAGTCAGCACTCTAAAAAAGTGGTGTCAAACCTGCTCCTGGAGGGCAACTGGCCTGCAAATTGTACGTCCTGCCCAGCTCATTCATACATACATAGTTTTGTTCAGCAAGGATGCATTAAATTGATCAAACGTGTCAGTAAAGACATTTAAGCAAAAATCAGCATAGTAGAATGATTTCTGAAGGATCATGTGACACTGAAGACTGGAGTAATGATGCTGAAAATTCAGCTTTGATCACAGGAATAAATGACATTTTAAAATATCGTTAATTATTTATTGGGTATGTGTTATTGCTATGTGTTTGTTGTATAATGTGGGATGTTTTGTGATGTTGTACATGTAATAGCCCTCCTTGTGCTTTAGGACAACCTCGAAAAAGAGATGGATCATCTCAAGGGGCTATCCTTAAATAAATAAATAAATAAATGAAATATAAAAAAAGAGTGTCACTTTAAATCGTATACATATTGCACAGTATTACTGAACATAAAAGCTGTTTATATGTATATATGTAGCAATATGTTGTTTTTATACAGCTAGACATTAAATACAGCCTCTAATGAGCTAATGAGGCCTATAACCAGCAAAACCTTTTTCCCTTGTGCATTTTTAAGACTGATCTTCAGGCTATTTAAGGTCAGTGAAAGGACTCTGCAATGGTACAATAAGTCTTCAGAGTGTTTGTTTTGTTTGTGTTTGTTTATCTTGACTTTGCTGGGAGGGAGTTTGAAGAAATTGCATCAGTGGAGACCAAAAGTCGAGTGTACAACTCATAAACATCCTCTCTGATCTGATCACAGGGGGATAAGATACAACAACCACTGCAAATGATGGTATGTCAACTATGACTGTATGCAGTTTCACCTCAAAATACCCCACAGATCATTTATTATACAGTAGCTTGTTAAATTTGCCCCTATTTGGGTGTGAGCAAAACCACGGCATTTTAGTGTGTGTCCCTTTAAACGCAAATGAGCTGCTGCTCCCGGCCCACTTTCCAGAAGAGGGCGGAGCTTTAACAGCTCACGCTTCAACAACAAAGCTGGAGAATCTCACGCAGCCAAAATGAGGATTGTCAGTAACGGTGTTCAGCCTTACATTGTTCAAACCAGAGTCGACACTGATGGAGAGACTCAGGAAGAAGTTACAACCTTTACATCTTTAACTACACAGCACAAGCTGACTGGTTCCTGTTGCATCTGCAGCCAATGAGCTTGCTTCTTAACATTTAAATAGTTTGC